>NC_090653.1:121385318-121750318 GCF_040937935.1 Hyperolius riggenbachi | reverse complement strand
GAATAGACTGGTAATTCAATACCAGGAAACATCGTACTCTGCAAAATTAACCTTGTAAAAGTGCTATTTTCTTCAGCTAATTTTTCCCTTTTCTCCTGCCATTTTGCTCTTTAATGGCTTAAGTTGAAAATATGTCAATATTATGTCTAGATTTACTTTGAAGAGATTAGAGGGAGATAAATACAATATGTCTCACTGGTTCATTGAATGCTTATCTCTGAAAAAAAAATAGCTCCTTTATAGTTACCCACAGGTTGAACACTGATTCAAAATGCGGACGGGGATATAAAGGGATTTCACAGCTAAGGATACACAAGTACTATATCTTATTTCTAAATTCTTCATCTTCTTAAAAATAGTAGTAATCTAATGCAGGCCATACACTACACATTTTTTTTAATTAGACATTTGATTCAAATATTAAAGTTATCAAACAGTAAATCCCCAGCTGATCAATTTTTTTGGTCAATTTTTCAATAATTATATTATACTGATAAACTATAATAGTACTTGAGAAAGGTAGCAATTTTTATCAACTGTGCAGAGCAGTGGGCGGGGATTGACAACTGCATAACTTAGTACTGCATTGAGTGGTAGAAAGATATCGGTGCAGGTGGTCGTTAGACTACTGAAATTTAGTAATGTATAGTAGTAAATCAATCATTACTTCTTAAAAGATTTCTGAGCAGGTGATGAGCATTTATTTGCTAGATGACAGAGTAAACCAGCAGCTCAGGGTGATCCAAACTACTAGGAATGTATAGGGGGATAAAAGGGACCAAAAAGCCCTCCTTTTAAAAAAAAGCAAAGCTTGGTGCATTTGCCTTCTTAAAACAGAAGGAAATCTGCAATAATTCAGCTATAAGTGAATATGTGTTATTACCCTCAATGCACTACTACTGAATATGCAAATGACCCCTTTTTGCCCTTGGTAAGCCAAGCAAGCATCCAGAACCGCTGGTGTATAGCAAGCCTATAGCTTTAAATTTTACACAGCTATAGTAGTTTGGGTCAGCCTGTGCTGCTTGGTTACTCTGTTGTACTGGTCCAAGCCCTATCTCATACAGCCTTATCAATCCCTGCCATGTACTGATGAGGACCAAAAGTCCGAAACAGGCTGTCTACATGTGGGTTTGATATGGCTGTGTAAAATTTTAAGCTATAGGTTTGCTATACACCAGCGGTTCTGGATGCTTGCTTGGCTTATCAAGGGCGAAAAGGGATAATTTGCATATTCAGTAGTGGTGCATAGTGGGTAACCACAAATGTTCACTTATAGCTGAATAATTGCAGATTTCCTTCTGTTTTAAAGAGACTCCGTAACAAAAATTGCATCCTGTTTTTTATCATCCTACAAGTTCCAAAAGCTATTCTAATGTGTTCTGGCTTACTGCAGCACGTTCTACTATCACCATCTCTGTAATAAATCAACTTATCTCTCTCTTGTCAGACTTGTCAGCCTGTGTCTGGAAGGCTGACAAGTTCTTCAGTGTTGTGGTTCTGTGATGCATCTCCCCCTCCAGGCCCCTCTCTGCACACTGCTGTGTGTTATTTAGATTAGAGTAGCTTCTCTCTGCTCTATTATCTTTTACAAGCGGGATAAATCCTCCTCTGAGCTGGCTGGGCTTTCACATACTGAGGAATTACATACAGGCAAAGCTGTCTGCACTCTGCAGGAAGAAACAGCCTGACACTTCAGTGGAAGATAGCTGCAGGGGAAAAGAAACACACAAACGATCTCTTGAGATTCAAAAGGAAGGGTGTATACAGCCTGCTTGTGTATGGATGTATTTTCTATGTGTGGACATACTGTACATCAACCTACTTCCTGTTTTGGTGGCCATTTTGTTTGTTTATAAACAAACTTTTTAAAACTGTTTTTAAGCACTTTTAATGCGGCGAGGAGCGGCAAAATTGTGACAGAGGGTAATAGGAGATGTCCCCTAACGCACTGGTATGTTTACTTTTGTGCGATTTTAACAATACAGATTCTCTTTAAGACGGCAAATACAACAAGCTTTGCTAGATGAAGTAGCTATTGCATATTGTATGGCTTTCTTAACCACTTAAGTACCAGCTGTCTCTGCCCCCTTAAGGACCAGAGACCTCTGGTACAGAAACAGCGGAAACCCGACGGATTACGACAAATCGCCTCACATACCCGCCGCAATCGACGTCACTGCTGCATGTCAGGAACCTGGGTCTCTATGACGGCAGAGTTCCTGTGAGCCGGTCAGGAGCCGCTTTCATTGGCTCCTGACCCTGTCTTTCAATGTAAGCCAATGGGAGTTGCTGACATTGAAAGACAATGAAATCAGCTCCTGGCCAGCTCTCAGGGCTCTGCCGATATAGAGACAGGCAGAGCCAGTGAGCTGCGGCGAGAGACGGCAGGGACTAAGCTGCAAGATCGGCAGGAGTGACGGAAACATCGGATACGCGCAGGAGCGGCTGATTGAAATCTACACCCTGCCAGCCAGGTAACCACCAAAACAGGGCATAGATTTCAATCAGCTCGGTCCTAAAGTAGTTAAGAATTATTATCACAATCTACTATCAGGGTGAAATAATATTAGTGGAAGAATAGCCTTTCAAAAGACAAGGTTTGTCTTCACATCAGCACTGTGTTACACACCAATTAGAACAGTATTGTACGTGGATGACAAGAAGTGCTGCATTAGTAGTATTGTGTCTACTTGTCTAGAAGTAGCCCCATGTATGCATACTAAAGTTTAAAGGGGGTGGCAGGAAGTGCCCCAAGTATAGTAAAAGGTCTAAAAGCAGTTCAAAAGGAGAAAAAAAAACCTTCTCCTTTTAAACTGCTTTTAGACATTATAGCCCCTCCCACTCCCTTTATGTCCTTACCCCTATGGGGAATAATGTCAATGGTAAGTAGTTTTTAGTGACTACTGAATCCTTTTTTTTTTTCTGGAGAGCTACCACCTGGATCCTATGATCACCTGTATTCTGTGTGGAGACTTAGTTCCTCCACAGGCCCCGCACCATGGTTGCCATTGTTGCAACCTGGATTTTTATCTTTTTGGACCACGATTGTCCCATTTATCTGACATACTTCACTGTATAGGATTCCTGGTGTCTCAGTGTTTTAGGTTTCCTCTCTAGAAGGCACATGTGATCTCTTGAACCCCAACACAAGCCAGAGCTTAGCTGTCTTCACCTATTTCACTATCTATGTTTAACTACCTTGCCAGTTCTTAGAATGAAGCTTTATGCACCCACACATATAATATTCAAGGAAGTCTAATATCGTACTTCAAATGAACGACACTTCGATTACCAGGAATGAAAAAAAGATTGTTAATTGGCTGTACAGTGACATTAACAGTTCCAAGTAATTAAGAGTGGAGGTACATAATATGTATTTAATAAGCCTAAGCAAATGATTGTTTCTTTCTTCCCATGTACAGCTATGCAATCCGTCACTTTTAGATTATAGTGAAGAATAAAAATTTGTCTAGAGCAGACAGAAACATAGTAATTTGGCTTGTTATAGGCCAGGCTGGGGTGGCACAGGGGGATTTGGAGAATCACAATAATTTAAGTTATAACAGGCAGTTAGTTAATAGTTATCCATTACAGAGCAGTAGAGTTAACAGATGCCACAGAACCTTCAGAAAATACACCCACCAATCACTCTAGGGCATTTGCATATCACATACAACTTGAAAATTGCCTATTCTGCTTATTGACACAGTGGAAACATTGCCAGCAGCAATCATTTTTAGCCGTCACTGTTTTATAGTGCAGTCTGCTGAACTGAGAAAAAGATCTGGGGCTGCTACAGATGACAAGTCTACTTTTACTTTTTTCCCAGCTTTGTTTATAATTTCAGTGTACTACATTTCTCATAATAACTATAGGAAAAGGGAAAATGCATAGGTAGAGCTAATTCATTAAGAACAATGCAAACAAAACTGGACCAAAAGTATTTGTTTCATCAAAAGCTCTAGTTAAGTTTTTTATGTGCACTTCAGAGAACATTATTTCAAACAAATTACACATAAAAATTGACACCCTAAAAAAGAACCAAGAAACAACGGGAGCCCAAATGGTGCAGTACGTCTCAAGTCCAATGTCAAATCTACCAAAAAAGTTGTGGTACTCGCTCAGGGCTCTTTTCCACTATGAGAGTTTGCGATGCTGAATCGCAAAATTGCAAAACGTTAGCGATTTTCAAATCGCAAGGGTTTGCAAAATTTCAATTACATTTTTACAAAAGTGCAAATGCGCCTTGTATTGATTTTTACAGCGATTTTGCAATGTAATGCATTGCATATGCAAAATTGCAATCGCGTAAAAAAAGTGTGACTTATGCAATCACTAGCGTTTAGCAATTGTGATTGCTAGTGGAAAAGGGACCAACGGGAGGTTGCACAGGGGGGCAACTAACCACTGACGGCAGGTGGAGGATTTATAAACCCGACTCCACTTGGGTAACCAGCTGGAACTGGATCTGGTCGCACTCTTGGCAAAACAACAAAGGACCTATCAGTGGCGGAGTCACCGGGTACTAGAGTACACTCCTCCGAAGAAGGCTGAAAAGCGCAAAGGGTGGAAGAGGGGCCCAATGACAGATAAAACGGTGTTAAAAATAGCTAAAGTAATAAAGAGAGAGGTGCCACTACAGGACTGGTGAGGATAAGGGGAGTAGTGCACTGCTGCACATGCTGCATTGTCCAAAAATATTAGCAGTGTTTGTATGTTCACCCCATATCTGTGTGTTTCTTCCATGCACTCCAGTTTCCTCTCACACCCCAAAAGCATATGGATACGTTAAATGGTTCCCCTAAAATTAGCCCTAGACAATGGGCATATGGCTATGGTAAGTAGATGTGAGCTCCCCTGAGGGACGGGTAGTGACAAGACTATACATAACCTGTAATGCAATGCAATGGATGTCTGTGCTACATAAATTCTAAATAATAATAATAATAATGATATAAGAGGCAATTTAATTGGCCAAAAAGTCATTTATACTAAGGCATATGCCGTATTTTTATTTTTATTTTGCAAAAACTGCAACACCCTTTATCAATTTTTTTTTTACTGCACTAATATTTTTAAATAATGTTTAATTAATTTCATATAAAAAATGTACTTGGAACTGATTTTATCAACTGAAACTTCATTGGCTGTTCTAAGCAACTGCTTTACTTTTAGTCCAGTTATCTTTGTACCTGCCTTTATAAATAAACCTTGAGGGTGTGTATTAGGAAAAAACATAGAATTATTATCATGCTACAAAAATGCTATACGTATGTAGTTAAGTTATATTATTTTTTGCTGTTTTTGTATGTACACTATCTCTTGTGAATTTCTTCACATTTGATGTATTTTTCAATCAAGACTCAATTTAGCCAATCCACCCAGAACTGATATTTATTATGTGTAGAAAGTAGTGCGCTGTATCACCCACTGGCTTCTTATATGTCTTGGGAACACCAATGGAGACATTTCCTAGAAGTATTTCTCTATGGGACTCTCTCATTCCACCCATGCCATTCTCCATAATAGAAAACAAATGAAAAACCCAACAGGAAGCATGATCCCTAATGGCCGCTTCAAGTGTTTGGGCCACAGGTGCAGAAATATCACTGTCAGGTTTGCTAAGGGGAACCAATAGCCATAACACGTAATGTAAACATCAAGAGATAGAAAAGTTACTTTTCTTTAGTTTTTTTTTAGAGCCATATTATGACATAATGGCACACACATGTAAGTTCCAATTCATGTGATGAATATATTTAATCATGCTGGGCCACACATCAGTTTATATTTTTCCAGACCTCATCATAATTCACTATATATCACAATATATTTAATACATATTTCAATGTATTAACCTCCTGAGCTTTACGCTGCTCAGGAGGTTTTGATTGTTTTTGTCTGGATTTTAAAATAATTGTGCCAAATGAATGTAAACCCTTTAGCTAGCACTAGGCTAGCTGGTAAATGTGTTGGGCACCCCCCGATCCCCACCGCTCCCCCGTTTATACATTACCCAGCCTGGATCCAGTGATCGGCGCAGCCTCCCCGGACAGCTCCGGTCTTCACTATGGGGAGGATCGCACATGACGTCGCCGATGTCATGACTTCATGTGCAAACCCGATCTTCCACATAGAGAGACCGGAGCTGTGCAGGGAGGCTGCGCGATCGCTGGATCCAGGGGTTGTAATGTATAAACGGAGGGTTCGGGGGGATCACGAGGGATCCGGGGGTGCCCAACACATTTACTAGCTAGCCTAGTGATAGCTAAAGGGTTTACACTCATTTGGCACAATTATGGGGGGCTCCTGGGGCCACAGAGCGGCATGCCCGACACAGTGTCGGGCATCCCGCTAAGGAGGTTAAAAAATATCTTCAAAAACGTCACGTGCTTATGTAGGCACTCTTTACTACATCATAAGATGTACACATACACCATAAAAAGATGGGATAATTAGGCAGTGAATAATCTTTAATTTTTTGAAATTTTACGTTGCATTCATAAGGTTCTCTTTTTTTGGAGCTGCAACCACTAACTATTTAAAGGACCAAAGGCCGAGTGGGTGATGGTACTTCTCCTTATGCTGGCTTAAGGGGAACCTAAACTGAAAGGGATATGGGTGTTTCCTTTTAAACAATACTAGTTGCCTGGCAGTCCTGCTGATCTATTTAGCTTCAGTAGTGGCTGAATCACACACCTGAAAGAAGCATGCAGCTAATCCAGTCTGACTTCAGTCAGAGCACTTGATCTGCATGCTTGTATTAGATACACAGGATCAGCAGGAGAATCAGGCAACTGGTATTTATTTTAAAAGGAAAAATCCATATCCTTCTCAGTTTAGGTTCCCTTTAAGTGGTTGCCTGATTAAGTAACCCACACTTGTGAGTATCATTTCATCTGCATCTACATCTTTCATCTGATGCAAATCATACTACACTGGATTGGGCTCCTGGTGTCCCTGTGTTTTTTTAGTCTGTCTTGTATCCAATCTGATCTGCAAGCTCGTTCAGGGTCTATGGCTAAAAGTATTAGAGGTAGTAAATCAGTAGGAAAGCCAGGCAACTAGTATTGTTTGAAAGGAAATACATACTGCATGTCAACCTACATAAGTATCTTTCCTCGGGTTCCCTTTAAATTGCAGCTGAACGGCACACGTAGATGGCATATGGGATGCTGAACTGCCTAACAAGCGCACAGTTTATCCATCCTTCATAAAGAGGCCTAAAAAGACCATCTTGGTGTCCTGATGAGTTGAGGATTACAAACTTACTCACAGGGACCATTGAGCAAGCATTTAATATGCAAAATGGTCGTTAAGTCGGTCTTCACCTAGACACTCACATGCCTTTTATGTAACTTTTCCCCATCTACATTACCTCTGGGAACACCTTTGTGTGTTCTTCTGTGCATAAAGTAACGAACATCAGCTAGATACGTTCATTGCCCTAATGGTTCAAGATCTGAAGGTCCCTGCAGTAACCACTGAGGATGTGGTGGTTAAGTCTAATAATGCCTTATTGTTAGTCTATGTCAATACCTCCCTACTGTAGTGCTGTTTCTGCACATTGCCCCCTGGCACCAGCATCATTTTTGCTATTATACACACATATGTCATGTGGTTTCCCAATTTATCAGTTTCCTTCCAGCATGCTCATTTTTTCATGTGCTGGTAGGACTAGTGGCAGCAGAGCTGGGAACCACTGCTGTGGTGGCACCTGCATGCACTGCTGCGTACTCTGCCAGTCGGGGTCAGTGGTCTCAATATAAACCAAAGTTTGATATACCATTCTTGCGGTAAAATAAATTGTGTTTATATTTGAATGTATTAAGTGTTTAAAAGTTAAATGGCATAATTACTTTGAAAGTTAAACTAGATGTAAAGAAATCGGCAGATCTTATGTACAGAAATGTCAATGACATCTTTGGCTTCTTCTCATTTGAAGCAGCTGTTAGCAACACTTAAATTCAACTCAACATATTACAGTGTGGCTCTTTGCCAAATACATTTCCATTTACAGATTTACACTTTCACACATGTTAATATGGGGACTGATTTAATACAGTAGGGTGTGATGTGCTGCCTAACCTGCAATCTGTACATGCTATTTCCAAAGGTATAAAATACAAAAATGCACTATTTAATCCAGGGTTAACCTAAATATGTGTCCGTCTCTTGCGGACACTGCCAGTATGCAGCTGTGGCAATGTTAATATTGACTTAGCATTTCTATCCATATGCTGCTAATGATGTGTTGATTAACAGCTGCTTAAACATACTTGATACGTATTTACACAGTGTGTGGCTTGCGAGCACTGCACTGCTTTTACTACTGGAAATTGCACCATAAAGGGTAGGAAATAAATGGCATATCAACTCATACATGTCTTACTGCACCACCAACCTGGGATGGTGGTCATCTCATGTCAAGCTGACTGTTTATTAATCAAATAAACATTGTATTATTAGTAACACAATACTCACTACAGCAAGGGGTCTCCAGTGTATTGATTGTTTTGGTTGCTCTCCATAAATCTCATTGCTTGTCTGTTTTTACATCTTATTTTTTTTATTTAACACGTGTACAGTGCTTGTATGTCTTCGATTCAGAGACACTGCTGTGATACTGGCGCTCTCAGATGCACATTTTAGAAATGTACAACTTTTTGGCAGACAAATCAAAATTGTTTATGGAAAGATCTTCAGAAACATAACACAAGTTTGGCTAGTGCTGTGTTATATCTGAAAGTATATTTGTAAGTCTCTAAATCATTTTGAAATATCCTACTACTATTGCACTGCATCTAAACGTTAAGTATTGTATAGGACAATCAGAAAGGAGAGGTGCCTACCGAACTAGGTCATGAGGCTACAGTGGCCTGTGTCCGTGTGTGTGGCTCAAACAGCTGAGGCCTTACCAAGCAGCCAAAGGTAGCTGCACTGAAATTTAAAGAACATTTATTTTAAGTTATAATAACATTCAAAAAAAATCTTGTAAGTTAAATACAGAGGTTGTCATATTATTTCCTTAAAAAAAAAAAAAAGCAAATACCTTGGATGCCATACTCCTGTTTTGCCTTCAATAGTCACGATAAGGAAAAAAACATTTAGGCACTGACGTCAAGCTGAAGTCAAAAGAGTTTACCTTTTTTAGAGACCCAAAGCATCAGAGAAAGAGAGATAACAAGACACCTAGGAAAGTATGTTGTTATAATCTTTCTACTATCAGTGTCTTAAAGTTCAAATAATCATTGGGTTCAATGCATGAAAAGTTTATGATAAATTCTCAGTGGTGTCGGTTTTGACTTGAGTACCCATGTGTACATGCTAGTATATTTGTGAAGGATTGTGGAATCACCGGAGGAACCAATTAGCAGAAAACTCCTCCTCAACTAGTTCCAGAAATGCCGCTTACCCTCATCTTAAATCATTGATCAGCTGTCATTTTATTGCTGCAGGTAGTCTTTGTCATCTATCAGTTGAACCAGACATCCAGGAAAAACAGTGAAACAACTTTACCAACTGCCCAGTAAACATAGTTGCCAAGATATGACTGACTTTTGTGTAGGGAGACATACAATATGGAAAAAAAACACAAACCTTCTGATAGTAGGAGGATTTGTTGAAATTATTTCTGAAAAAAAGGCATTTCTTAAGGAAGCCGAAACTAAAAAGGTGACTAACAAAAAACCTACTTCTTAGATGTTTCTGCTATTTGTAAGTCTGGAAACTTCACAGCTGACTGGCTAACAAATCTATAATTCATTCATATTAGCTCCTGCCTAGGTACACACAAATGCAAAATAATGACGACTTACTTGACTGGAACACTTCTCAGCTGCTTTGACTTTTCATTAGCCTACAAATAGCAACAAACATAGACAGTGTTAACCAATATATTTAAAACATTTTTAGCTAAAGAAATGAAAGGTTAGAAAAACTGGCAATATTCAGATAGGAAACATTTTTTCCACTGGCCCCAGTGTCTTAAATGAAAAATGTAAATGAAAAGAATATGGAACTGCTGAACGACTTTTGAAAATTGCTGCTTCCTTGTCTATTGCACCAATGCACTGCCTTCAAAGTGTAACTAAAGTGACATTTAAATTAAAGGACAACTGAAGTGATTGTATTATGGATGCTGCCATATTTAGTTCCTTTTAAGCAATACCAGTTGCCTGACTGTCCTGCTGATCCTCTGCCTCTAATAATTTTAGTCAAGCATGCAGCAGATCAGGTGTTTCTGACATAATAGATTAGCTGCATGCTTGTTTCTGGTGCTCAAAAGGGGTAAAGAGGCGCCCAGGGGTAGATAAAACTGAGTTAAAACACTTCAAATGTAAACAGAAGAGGTGGTTTACCTCAATAACGACTGTCTCCCAGGACAAAAAAGTGTTTTTGGGTCTAAGCCCACATCCACAGGCCAGTTAAAGTGCTGAAGTCAAAAGCATTGAGTGCGCTTAAAGAGAGTCTGAAGCCATACTAAAAATGGCTTTTTAGCTTATATTCAGCAGGGGCATGTTTGCCCCTGCTAAAACAAGGGGTCTTTACCCACCAAATCCCCCCTGCAAAATCCACAACTTCCTTGGTCGTGGATTTTGCTGCCCCTGTGCGCTTCCGTGTGAGGCAGGGCTATAAGCTGCAGCACTGCCTCACAGGCATCTGTCAGCGGCGGATCTCCGCCTCTCCCCCGCCCCTCTCAGTGAAGGCAGACAGAGGGGCGGGGGAGAGGCGGAGATCTGCCACTGATAGAAGAGTGTGAGGCAGGGCTGCAGCTCATACCCCCTGCTGAGTATAAGCTAAAAAGCCATTTTTAATATGGCTTCAGGCTCTCTTTAAATGCTTTTGGCTAATTTAGCCTTTGGATCATTTACTGTCCTGAGGAAGAAGGCTTAGACCCCCAAAACTCTTTGCCTGTGCTAAATGAAACTTTTTTTGTCCTATGAGTCTGTCGTTATTGACGTAAGCCACCTTTTTCATGTACATTTTAAGTGTTTTTACCTCCGTTGTATCTACCCCTGGGCACCTCTATACCCATTTAGTACATATAACTCCCCACCCTATCCAGGTTAGAGTGATTCCTCCCGACAGCACGAGGTATAAACTATTGTGTAAGACAGTCCATGAGTGGACATATTGAACAAGAGCTTTTGGAACATACTTCTTGTGGTCATGTTCCCACTATGTACAAGTTTATCTGTACTGGGCATGTGCGAGTAAGATCTGTGTATGCATGAGCCCTTCATTCTACTGTACATGAGCAAAGCTTATTCATAGATGCCCAGTATGGATAAGTTCATACAAGGACAGGAGCACAGCCCCCAGAAGAAGACAGTTCTGAGCAGCAACAGATGGCTCTGAGAACTCTATGTAGCATCCAAAAGCTTCCCACTACTGATGTAAACCCACTACTGATGTAAATAACCACATCTTAACCCTTTCCTCCTCACTAGTTTACTTTAATACTTTATGAATGCCCAACATAGAACAAGAAGATAGTTTGGGTACCTTGACTCCACCATTATTATTATTGTACCCCATCTATAATGTGCCATCTGCAGGTGTGCAACTCACATATTTGAATGAGGATGTTTTACCAGATGTGAGAAATTTAAGACTATGAGCGGTATGAATGAATTATATGAGGTATAATCGGTTGTTAATCATCCAGTTTTTTTCAAATCAGAAGCTAATTTACTTGAGATTTTTTGCAAAACAAAGGAAGTCATTTATATTCTCAAAGGATTTTGTAAAAAAAAAAACAATATGGAGACAGAATGTAGAGAGAATGAAGCCACGTTTTTCTCATAAGCCAGCTCTGAAGAAGCTATGCGGACCTCCTGAAACTTAAGATATTGACTGATTGATCTGTGATGTCACACGTCAACTAACTGTATGGATGTGGTGTACAGGTGGCCACACAATTTGCTGAACAATCGTTTACAAACGGTTCTTCATATGAAGTATTGGAAATTATCATTTGGGACCACTAATGGACAAAAATGTTCTACCCATTCTGATCAGATTAATAAAAATAATGTATTTTCTTGGTGTGGATTGTAGTGTGAATCTACTGTCTATTAACATATGTTGTGTATTCATTGATTTATTACATATTATTTGGTTCTGATAGGCCAGCTACAAGCAGCACAACAAGATACCTCAAGCAACATAAAATAACTATTACCACAAGTTGTGCATTAGGATGGAGGACCCAGAGAGAACCCCTGGAGACTTGTAACAGGAATATGAACAGGACCAATACTAGCAGGACAATAACATTGTAACTCCTGTGTTACTGGCCCGCTTCTACACATAAGGAAAATTAGTAATGGGTCTTCTGAAATATCCCTGCATTCAATAGTCACAGTACATGAGTGTGTAACACTATGACACTATAAACCCTTGCCCTTTCATTACTTAGAACCCAATCAGAAGAGATGTTCAGTCCCTGGCCCCATTAGCAATAGGCACATGCTTTATGAGGTGAAATGGGTTGACACATCCCTAGCAGGCAATATCTCCCACTGTTGATGGGCATAGAGGGCAGGTGACTACAGTATCCCACTTGCAGGGTCTCTATCAGCTCTTTACCAGTTGCTAGATACTATAGTTGGGGGTCTTATGCCTGGTACACACAATGCAATTTTCCATCAGATTGACGGTCAATTCAATTATTTCCGTCAGGTTAGATCTAATTTCAGATTATTTTATTATTGATTTTTTTCTATACATATACACATATATAATTGTTCAGAAAAATGATTGGAAATCAGATCGGACCTGTCAGAAATAGATTTGACCATCAATCTGGCGGAGAATTGCATCGTGTGTACCAACCATTAAAGGAATACTGTAGGGGGGTCAGGGGAAAAGGAGTTGAACTTAACCGGGGCTTCAGACTTTAAAGTCTGAAAACCACTGCGCCTGCGTTGCCATGTCCTTGCACCTGCTGATGTCACCAGGAATGTACTGCGCAGGTCCAGTATGGTCTGTGGCTGTGCAGTATGCTCCTGGTGACATCAGCGGGAGCGAGCACACGGCAACGCAGGTGCAGTGGCTTTCAGACTTTAAAATCTGAAATTCCAGAAGTGAACCGGAGGCGGGGCCGGAGCATCGGTGAGTGGCTGCATGGGCACAGGATATCTGCGGGGTGAACATTAGAAGCCCGGGTAAGTTCAACTCCTTTTCGCCCAACCCCCCTACAGTATTCCTTTAAGGTTAGTATAGTTTAGCAGAAAGCTATATATACCATGCAGTGCTGACTCTTATAACACTAATCCACACATGAGCGCTGCTCAGCAAAATATTTGCTTCAGTTTGCATGACATTAAAATGGACAGACTGCAGTGCTGACACTAGAGTTTGTTTCAACATCTGTTTTTGTTTCAATGGCTCCTAAACATTCACATCCAATGCATTCTTTTCATCATAACTTAGATAATAAGGCCTGCACTATATTATAGTATCCTCACAGCGCTGCGTAATATGTTGGCGCTTTATAAATACAACAAATAAATAAAATAAAATAAATATAACTACACCTTATCCATTTAAATCTTACAAGGCTCGTGTGGCACAAATTTGTGTGGTACTAATTGCCAGTCACACTATAGATATATCTATTTCCTGCTCTTGTCGTTAAAAGCAGCGTAGACTAGAAATCACAAGAAATCTAATTGTTTTGAAGTGTTCATAGACAAACTCATTGTACAATGAGCTCCGTTAATGAATAAATCATTCACAACCAAAGAACAGAGGTTCCCTCAAAAAACCGCACCACTCCAGAAATATCATTATAAATTCATCTTTATTCACAAAAAAAGGGGATAAAAACACTTAAAAACAATAGCAAGGAGGGCCATGTAAGAGAACTCTACATGGCCCTATGTACATATATATATAAATAACAATAAATATCAGCCAAGTGGCAGATTTTCCATCTCACATACTCACAAGGTTAAATAATAAATGGCCATAAGGAACTGAACACTGTTCCAAATGACCCCATCAACAAGGATGGTAAATATAAGGTCACACCAGAATCCTGTATATAAAGTGCATATGAATATAATGTGCAAAATAAGCAATAAATACAAACATATCAATATGTGTAAAGACCCGTTGTTATGGAGAAAAAAGTGTGCTAAGATGCATAGGAAGGTGCAGAAAGTGCAAAGGGTGTAGTGAGTAGGACAGGGACACTGGTGCTTACCCACAGATACAGATCACAAGGAGATGTGGAGCATGGACACCGTCAGAGGAAGCTGCCACATAGTTAGCGGCGAATAGCGACAGTATACTGACGGTGTCCATGCTCCACATCTCCTTGTGATCTGTATCTGTGGGTAAGCACCAGTGTTCCTATCCTACTCACTACACCCTTTGCACTTTCTGCACCTTCCTATGCATCTTAGCACACTTTTTTCTCCCTAACAACGGGACTTTACACATATTGATATGTTTGTATTTATTGCTAATTTTGCCCATTATATTCATATGCACTTTATATACAGGATTCAACCTTGTTGATGTGGTCATTTGGAACAGTGTTCAGTTCCTTATGGCCATTTATTGTTTAACCTTGTGAGTATGTGATATGGGAATTCGGCCATTTGGCTGATATTTATTGTTATTTATATACATTGGTGTTAGAGTTCCTTTACATGGCCCTCCTTGCTATTGTTTTTAAGTGTTTTTATCCCCTTGTTTTGTGAATAAAGAATGTATAATATTTCTGGAGTGGTGTTTTTTTTTTGAGGGAACCTCTGTTCTTTGGTTGTGCATGATTATTTCATAGTTCCTTTCTGCACACTCCCATATTCACCCTCTGAGAAGTGTTTGGTTGATGGTGCTTGCCCATTGTGTTGTGTATAAATGAATAAATCATTGACACCGATTAATACTTAAAATGGTCCTTCATGAAAGAAATATGGGCATTTTTATTTTGTTTTAGAGGTGGCAAATTCTTGGCTCACATCTTTAATGCTAAGCAAGTCCCTAATTCTCTAACAATTATAGAGCCTGTGAATACATAAGAGTCACAGTCTGAGTGAAGCAGGTGCTTTCAGTGCACAGCACTCAGCACCGAAACTGGGTGCTGCTATACCACTAGTGCTATAGTATGTGCCTCATACAATGGTAGCTCAGGCGATTGCCAGACCCCAAATTAAATTACCCTCAGAGTTGCTATGTCTCGGAGGGGGGCTAATATTTAACGCTGCCTGAGATTTGAGTGGCAATAAAGTGAGCTGTCATTTGGCTCAGCCTGCGCCCAGTTTACCGACGATGCAGTAGTATGTACGCCAGTCTGAGTGAATGATATTGATGGTCAAGGCTGGACCAACAGAGGCAAGAGAGGCTCCAGCTTCAGGGTGCAATGTAGGAGGGGGCACACAACTCACTCAGCGATCATTCCCCAATTGTTTGAAGCAGAGAGAAATGAGAAAAGGGGATACATGGCAGTGACTGCAAGTCAGATAACTAGAGATCAATGTGTTAGGGACCCTGGGACGCCTCTTAGCCTAATAATCAGTGTGTAAAGGCTGGGGTGAAAAGGATGGAGCAGCGCACTTTGGTGTCACAGCCTTGGGTGCTTGAAAACCTTGTCCCGGCTTTGTCAATGGTGACTGAGTCAGTACATAACGGTATCATGGCATGGGTGTTAAGGTCAAGCACTTGACAAGTTCTAAAAACATATTAGGATTGGTAGATTCTATTGGATTTGTTCACCAAACTGCAAAAATGAGAAAAACATGCATAAAGTCTTACACACAATGAGAGCTATAATAATGGTCTCTATTAAAAAGGGCTCTATAGGTGCCAAGTGTATAAAAAGGGTGCCACATAAATATAAAACAACAATATTGCTTGTTATCTTTATCTTTCATTTCCAAACCAAATTTAATACAATGACACATTATTTAACAAATAAACGCTTCTAAAACTGTATAATTGTTTCCAAAACTGTTCCCTATGCTTTCTCAGAAACAAATCGTTTTTCATTTCAACTTTTTGCACCACAACGATCAGCTTCCTCGATTCTCACCGATGTTACAAATCATTGTTTTTTAACAAACTTACTGTACATTTTAAAAAAAGTTTTTTTCTGTTTTGACTCAAATTATTACTATTGTATTATTCTATGTGAAATAAAACCATAAAGAACAATACAATTTATATTACACAAAGCAGCTATGCAATAAAATGCAGTGGATGCTTTCAGAGCAGATAAACTGTACTTTGGGAATTTGTAATTTGTGGAGAGAATATTAATTGTGCACAAAAGCAAATATGATAACTGTATGGGTAATAAAAAACAAAACAAAAACAAAACACTTATTGAATGTAGTGTCAGAGTTTTATCCCACTTTAAATCTAGCCTGATACAGGAAAAAAAAATATTTTGACTGATGCAGGTCAGATGCCTGCAGGTTAAAATGTTAACTTCATGTAAAAACAAACATAAACCCTAAAATATACCCATGCTGATATTCAAAGACCGACTTCCCACAGTAAAGTCAAACTAAGCCTTGCCCCTCTGACCTCCAAAGGCTCCTTCATAGTTAGTGACTGCATTCATAAGTGTGACAGACTAATAGTAGGACATTGAAGGTAAGGAATCAGGCTTGGCACAGCTTCCTTTTAAAACATTCGCATATTACATTTCATGCTTCTGGCCATTTCCTGGATTTTAGTTAAGGTTAGGCATGTGGGTGGATAGTTTCAAGATTAGGCATCATGGGGGTTAGTTGGGGTTAGGCATTGGCAGGTGGGGCCGATAGGAATAGGTATCAGTATAAGGTTGGTTAGAGTTAGGTATTATTGGTGGTTGGGGGGAGGGAGGTAGTGTTAGGCATTGGTAGAGGGAGGGCACTGTGTGGGAATAGGGTTAGGGTTAGCAATAGTAATATATGTAAAATGTACCCATATTGTTTATCAGAATAAGCACTGCACATTGTAGAATATAGCCATTTTACCAGTATTCTACTTGTGGGCATTTCTGGTGTCCAATTTTCCCTGGCAACCATTTTACATGTACACCTGTTCCAAACCATGTATGTATCTTTAACCCTTACACAAACAGAACTAACTCTAACTTGATCTTTTGCACCCTGAAACCCACAAACAATAACTACAAAAGCAAACCTGAAGCAAAAGACAAAAACAAAAAAGATATAATGAATTGTATGTGTAGTATGGATAACGAATAGAACAAAAGTAGCAAAGAAGAGAGTCATTTTTATTTTTAGTTAGATCGTGTTTTATAACATTACATCATGCTGTCATATTTGCAGTTTAGAAACCACACTCTGTCTTTCAAGCTATAAAACACAGCAGAAAAAAATTACCCTTTGAACCTTCCTGCAGTAAAACCTTATATCAAGTGGTCTCTGTTTCTTGGCTGTTTCATTCAGAAAACAGGGCTGTATTCGACCCAGTAGGTCGAATAGCTCAGAGAAGCTCTTTTGTATAGATAAGTGAATTTTTACCTCTTCCAGTACTGGAAAATGACATAAGACATTTTTTATGTGTTACTAATGTTCTATTTGTTAGCTGTACTACACTTACAATTCATGATCTCATACGTTTATTTTCGCTTCAGGCTTGCTCTCAAATGGGAAGTCCCAATACTTCAGCTCTGCAGGTGCTGCGGTCATACAGTGTCATCTGGTTCTAAAGTATTGTTACAGAAGGATACAAATGTATGCGGGCACCTTTGGGTGTCTAAATTGCATCATTTACAGCTGGTTAGGAGATTCAGTTTAACACAAACTCAGCCAACTCTACAATTTCAGCTCTAGGTAGTTTCAGCGTTTAATTTTGTGGAAATTTACACCAGGCAACAGATGTAAGCAAATATTTTTATTAACTTGCAGAGATTACATCATCCAAGTTTTTTTTTTCCTCCTCCATGGTGTTTATTAACATTCAAGGTTCCCCGAAATTTATTAGAAAATCATTTCTCATTCCTATCTGCTTTACAAGCTGCCACGGCATCATCTTTCCCAAACATGCTTATTATTTAAATTCATATTTATGGCTCAGACTGCAATTATTTTTTTATTGCATTTCAAAATTGTAAAAAGGCAAAAGCCCCATCAGTATGAATACCACTTTTATGGTTTATTGGCACTTGAATCCAAAGTAATTTTCTTCTAAAGTACTTAAAAGCAAAGACTGACAGTGTTAAAACACTGAACTATATAAATGGCTTTGTGGAAGTGACTGGTGGTCTGTGCAGCTCCCATTGAAATGTGTCATAAAATTACCATTGTAATTAGCATAGTGATTCCTTTTTTATGACAAGGGATCACTTCACTAGAAATGAACAGCAGAGGTAAAATGTTACAGGAAAAAAAAAATCACTTTTTATTCCTTTGAAGACGGGATTGGAAACTGTGACAATGGCAACCCTACAGTGCTATTATCTGTGCACAACCAACCATAAAGAAGAATATGACTAAGAGCAGTATCAAGACACTGCAGAGCCGTCAATGTGACACTTTCTGGGTCCCAAGCATTTTCTGGCTAATCTTACACTCTATCATGTGCCAATTTCTTCTGTGTGGTTTGTCTGCTCTAAACAAATGCAGTATCACTGTGAGAATGCATTGCATATGGATAGCATAGCTCTATTTCACTAGTCTGACAAAGGCTCTGCGGGCAGCATCATAGAATGGCATGGTTATTTTTACTGTGATGTTTCCATGTTATTTTTATTTTGTTTTTTACATGAATGTGAATACAATTCTTTCCACGGCTCCTATAATCCAAAAAGGATCACTGCAGAGCTTGGATATCCAACCTTTGTATAAAAGGGTACACATTTTGAGATAGTATTTACTCATGTGAGCTAATGAGGTCTATTTATGTACCCTATTAAAGGGTGGCCATTAATGGCACAATCCCACGGTTGATTATTTCCAATCCAAAATGATCCATCATGCCCATTAACCATTTCAGCCCTCACCTTATGCATCCAAGCAATTTTCACCTCCAATTCATTCGCCAATAACTTTATCACCAGTTATCACAATGAATTGATCTATGTCAGGAACCGGCCCGCGGCACGCCTGCGTATACGGTTCCCGACTGCGGGTTTGACCAGACAGAGGGGAAGCAGCCTTAGTCAAGCTAAAACAAGGCTGGGACCCCTCAGAACACCTCTCACTGCCACCACTAGCGGTTCGCTAGACACTTCCACTCTGCTGTCGAGTCCTCAGCGCGCACTCCGCGTTTTCGTATTTGGTATTTCGTATTTATTTCCGCGTTTTCGTATTTCGCTTTGCGCTTAGGCCAAATACGGGAACGCCACGCACCCACACACACACACAGTTGCAATCTTACACTGTCGTGAAGCAAAGACCCACTAACAGTCGTTCCGAACGATACTGTTAGCCACTCTGCTGTCGCTACTCGCACTGGCGTTGTTCGTACGTTGGGTCAGCTGCGCGCTTAGGCCAACATAAGACAAACGCCCCCACACACAATGCAATTACAATTTCATATGGTAGTGTTGCTCAAGCGTACAATTAGGCATGAACTTATACACGGTTACACTTCAGTCTCTTCTAGGCTATGAGTGTTAGTTTAGTACGGCAGAAGTCAAACTTATTAAATAATAATTTAATATTCTAGAAAAACATAGAACAATGCAGAACTTAATATATACAAAAAGATTACAAAAAACAAAGTAAAAATGTTACAAGATAAAAGTTACAAAAATAAGAGGTTACAAAGATAACACACACGGATATTTGCGTAAAAATAAACGGGGGAAAAAAAGAACGTTACCAGCTTAGGTTAAAACGTTGTTTGACGGGAGGACGCCGTTTCGACCAGGAGTCGCGATCCTCCCTAGCTATTCGCTACCTCCGAGAGAAGATACCGGTGGCTGTCCTGGGCCAGCTTAAATAGTCCGAAGTGTCCCCTGGGGCATTTAATGTCCAGCCCCCAGGAACTAATGCAGTTTCCCCGTTTGTGACATCACCGAACGCTTGTCATAATCTTTCTTGTGATATGCAAACTTCAAAGGGGGTTCCTGTTTTAGCTTCTTGAAGTTTGGCAGGACACAGTCTCACCCATTGAACTCTGCAGACATCAAAAAGCTTCCTCCACATTATTTCCTTGGTTAAAGTGTATTTTAGCACATCCATGAAAAGATTGAATTTTGGTTACAGGTAGCAGTTTGCCTGTAATCCTGTAGACACGCAGACAATCACACCTGGGACAGTAGATCAACAGTGACTGCTAGTGGCTTAATGAGCTGCTTCCTTGCCTATTGAAGGTGACTGGTCATATTCACTGAAGACCTCTTTAGATGCAAATGTAGGTCTAGTGACCCACCCACACAAATACATGAACAGTCCATGAATCTAGCCTGCATCTCTACACCTTTGACATACCACAGCAGATATAAAAATGGGAAAATGAAAATATATTACTGTATTATCCTTAACAGCATCAGCACCCCAATATATCACCACACCTCCGCCATTAACTTGGTGCAAGGCAGATGATCTTCCCAGATCATCCTGCCTGCACCTACACTGTTGGTTCTGCTTGACGGGAAAGCCCGTCCGCATTCCCATGATTGCTCCCCTTCCAGATGGCGCTGGCAGGTGAATCTAACGAATCATCCTGCCAAAGCCTACATTGACGGCCTGGCCGGGTGGGGTAACCCTTTAGCATCCTCAGGAGGGTTCCCCACCTGTCAGTTAGCTCCAAGCTACACGAATGGAAAGCTAGGTCAGGTTGCTGCCATGTGTCATTGCCCTTGGCAACCTGACGTAACCAACCAGGGGAATGTGAGTCAGTGACAACCGTGAATTGGCGACCATAGAGACAGTGCTGCAGCTGGGGAAGGGTTCCAACTGTCGCTACACGCACTTCCTCTATAGTGGCAGGAGCTATCTCTCGGTCCCTTTGGGGAACGATTATCTGCCGGTCTGCCTCCTCCACTTCGGACAGCTCAGAGGGAATAACTTCCCAGGACCCTCTCAGCCCGCCCCTCCCAGCTGGTGACCTGCTGGCTAGTCCCCTGAGCTCTTCCAGGCTGCTGTCAAATCGAACAGCCCCAGAGAGCTCAGTGCTGCCTGTCACACATTCCAGGAAGGCTGCAGACGGAGAGGCTCCTGGGCCCTCCAGGCCAGGTTCCGGATTGGATGTGGCTGACCCAGCAACATTTGCCACTTTGGTGGACAGCCCCTGTGCTGTAGACCCGCTAGCGCTGCAGGTTACCACTGCAGCGGAGGGAGCGTCCACATTACACGTATCACAAACCACCTCACCTTTGGTCTTAAAAACATCGGAAGGGGGAAGACCCGGCCTGGTGCCGTCTGCCTTTTCAGTGGACAGTCCATCTGCTGCAGCCCAGCGACCATTGCTGGTTACTCCTGCAGCCGACGGAGTGTCCACAGGACAAGCATCATTATGTAGCACAACACATATGATATCAACATTGTCCGTCTTATACATATTGACATTTATAACATCACATAAAACATCCACATTATCTGTATCATTACACACATTGCTACTCAGCACTTCACAAGTATCATCAACAGTTCCTGCATCGATCGCCTCGATAGTCCGTGCGTCATAAAGGACATCATCCGTTTCGGCATTCTCCGGATCAACAGGCCCCACTCCAGGCCTAGGCACTGGAGAATCACTAGGGCTGGCTCCTAGTATACAGTCCATAGCCCCTGGGGCCTCACCAGCACTCCCCACTTGCACAGCATTATCAAACAGTACCTTGCAAGAGTCCTGAACGTCTGCTGGGGATGCAGGCCCCACAGGGTTTGGAGTAGGCTCATACCGGGCCACTAACCGTCCCAGGTCAGTACCCAGCAAAACGTTGGTGAAGATTGTGTCGGTTACCCCAACTTCTTTCAATCCGCTGCCGGCCCCCCAATTCAGGTGGACCAAGGCGGTGGGTATGGCTGGGGTGACACCCCCAATTCCTCGGACAGCAATCATTTTCCCAGGTATGTACTGCTCCGGGTTCACGAGCTGGGGATGTATGAGAGTCACTTCTGCTCCAGTGTCCCTCAGCCCAGTGGCAATTTTACTCCCAACCGTGACAAGCTGCAGATTCTCTGCATAGCCAGTAGCATTCCTGGTAGCACACAAAGCCGTTGGGACTTCACTGGGGTTTGAGGCCTCACTGGATTTTGGGGCCTCCCTCTTCCTCTCTGGGCAAGTCGTGCTGATATGACCCACCCTGTCACATACAAAGCATTTCCGAGTGTCAGGTTGCTTGAATCCAGGAGACAGCGGTGCTTGCCTCCTCTGGGTGCTGGGTGAAACAGGTTTAGCAATCTGTTCTCTCCAGCTGGGCGTAGTAGTCCTCCGGGACTCAGGTGCTCTATGGGCGGTGTAGGCATCGGCCATTTCCGCAGCCTCATCCACTGTCTTTGGTTCTCGATCCAGCACAAACAGCCGGACCCACTGGCGAACTGAGGGGGCTATTCCGGGTGTCTGGAACCTCCCCCCTGCACTGAGCTGTGTATTCAGCCAAGGAAGCCCGCATAATATAAACAGCCTCATTCTCCCTCCCTTCTTACTTCTGGTGCCTCCCTCCAGCTAATAGAATGAGAGAGGCAGCCCAGCTTCCCTCACAAGAAGATGCAGCCTGCAGTGAGAGAATGTTGATTATGGAGTCCCGGACTCTCCACAGCACAGAAGTGTCAGACATGATGAAATTAAGAGTGCAGGCAAGCTGGTAAATATGCACAGCATGATGCAGAGCTTGCCTGGACTCAGGGTCTGTGGGCAAACATCTGTCTGGTCTCTCCCCATTGTTATAATGACTGCATGTGTGGGTAAGGTGTTTAACAAGCTGAAAAGTTTTTGACAGTCCCTAGACTCCAGGAGGGCTTCTTTCTGACTTGTGTGAGAGACTGACAGGGACAGGAGTCCGATTACAGGCAAGTAGCCTGTGTGATGTGGGACTACAATACAGATAAGTTCTCTGTTCCATCTCAGGCTATTCTCAATTTCTCCACTCCTCTCTCTGGGCTAGTGCACGCCAAAATGACAATAGCAATCGCTAGCAATTTGTGAGTGTGATTTTGTGAAGTGATTTTCAGAGCGATTTTTGAATGAATTGCTTAAAAACATGCTACATGCAGTATACCTGCGATTTTGAAAAAAATCACAACGCTGCTGTGAGAACACCCACATAGGGTAACATTAGCCAAGCGCTTTTCAAATCACTGTTGATTTGAAAAACGCTCAGAAGCACTCTTGGTGTGCACCAGCCTCCTTTATTCACCTTTGTTTCCCTCTTCCCCTAGAGCTGGCTGTGTGTTCTTGTCATACAGGAAAGCTAAACAAAAGTGCAATCCTGGTGAGGCAAAATATTATTATTTAGTATTTATATAGCGCCGCCATCTTCCGCAGATGCATATATCCCTGCATCATATGGGTATCGCTTGCGCTATGTGACACTATGTAGCATATTCCACTGAATTGTCCAAACTAAGTCTATCTCCTGTTCCTCTCTTGGGGAGTTGTTCCAGCGCTGTACCCCGTTCACATTTGCTGCTACCAGAAGCCCTCAGAAACACTTGTGTCCTTGAGTACTTCCAAAGATAGGCAGCTCCGTAATACGCCAGCGCACTTTTGTGCATGGGCAGTATGGAGCCACCTGTATTCGGAAGCACTCGGGGACATACGTGCTTCTGGACCTTTCAGGAACCCCCCCTTAAAATCCTGCGTTTTCCCCTGGGACCTCAACAGGACAGGTGTGTAGGAACTGGTCTTTTATCATCAGCTCCTGCAGGGCATCCAAGGTTTTATCTGACAGTCCTTTTAGCCACTGCTGGAAGGCAGTGCGCAGGGTGCAAGCATGATCCAGGTAGCTGTCATTAGGACCTCGCTGCACTGTCCTGAAACGTTTGCGATACACCTCTGGCGTGAGGTGGTATCGCGCAATGATGGCTTTCTTAATTACCTCAAAGTCTGTTTCTTCTTCCTGGGGGAGACTCACAAACGCCTCCAGGGCCTTGCCTCTCAGCCCTGGTGTGAGGTATCGTGCCCACTGCTCACGGGGCACCCCATACTGCCGACAAGTCCTTTCAAACCCCTGTAGGAAAGTGTCTATGTCAGAGTCCTTGTCCATAGCGGGGAACTTATCAAGGGGGATTCTGTGGACTCGCTCACCTTCGCGTTCTGCGGGTCCAGCAGACCGGTTCTGCTGCTGAAGTTTAGCCAGCTCCAGCTGGTGTTGCCGTTCAGCACTTTCCCTCTCGGCCTGGAGTCGCTGGGCAGCTTGTTCCCTCTCGGCCTGGTGTCTTTCCCTCTCGGCCTGGAGTCGCTGGGTAGCTTGTTCCCTCTGGGCTTGTCGTATTTCCCTTTCTGCTTGCCGATGTTCCAGAATCAGCTTTAGCCGCAGTTCGGGCTCAGCCGAACCTAGTAGCTGTAGGTCGGCTTCCAGAGATGTCATCTCCGTGTTCGGTGGATCATCCAGGACATCGTCTCCACTCGCATCCTGTGGCGGGAGCGATTCCTCCTCTGGCGTGTCGTGAGCTGCATCCGCTGACGTTGAAGCACGGGCTCGTTCGGCCTCATCATGCTCCTCGAGCGCACGAACTAACTGCTCCTTAGTCTGGCCGCTCACCGTCTCGATGCCTTTGTGCTCACACAGGTTGAGTAGTATCTCTTTGTTTTGCCTTGCATAGCTGGATGCTTTCTGAGCCATCGTGTTGCAAAAAATAAAAAGAAAAAGGGGGGAGGGGAAAGCAAACACCAAGTGTGTATCTTTGAACAAAAAAAAAAAAAGTATAAAGATTCTGCACTGAGTAGACTTCTGTAGGCTAGTTGCTTCTAGCAAGCTTCCAGCCTTTAGTACTCAGAATAGCGAGCTAAACTGCGTACTAATGTACTAAACGATGCCACCACTGCCAGCCAATTATGTCAGGAACCGGCCCGCGGCACGCCTGCGTATACGGTTCCCGACTGCGGGTTTGACCAGACTCAGAGGGGAAGCAGCCTTAGTCAAGCTAAAACAAGGCTGGGACCCCTCAGAACACCTCTCACTGCCAAAACTAGCGGTTCGCTAGACACTTCCACTCTGCTGTCGAGTCCTCAGCGCGCACTCCGCGTTTTCGTATTTGGGTCAGCTTTGCGCTTAGGCCAAATATGGGAACGCCACGCACCCACACACACACACAGTTGCAATCTTACACTGCCGTGAAGCAAAGACCCACTAACAGTCGTTCCGAACGATACGGTTAGCCACTCTGCTGTCGCTACTCGCACTGGCGTTGTTCGTACGTTGGGTCAGCTGCGCGCTTAGGCCAACGTATGACAAACGCCCCCACACACAATGCAATTACAATTTCATACGGTAGTGTTGCTCAAGCGTACAATTAGGCATGAACTTATACACGGTTACACTTCAGTCTCTTCTAGGCTATGAGTGTTAGTTTAGTACGGCAGAAGTCAAACTTATTAAATAATAATTTAATATTCTAGAAAAACATAGAACAATGCAGAACTTAATATATACAAAAAGATTACAAAAAACAAAGTAAAAATGTTACAAGATAAAAGTTACAAAAATAAGAGGTTACAAAGATAACACACACGGATATTTGCGTAAAAATAAACGGGGGAAAAAAGAACGTTACCAGCTTAGGTTAGAACGTTGTTTGACGGGAGGACGCCGTTTCGACCAGGAGTCGAGATCCTCCCTAGCTATTCGCTACCTCCGAGAGAAGATACCGGTGGCTGTCCTGGGCCAGCTTAAATAGTCCGAAGTGTCCCCTGGGGCATTTAATGTCCAGCCCCCAGGAACTAATGCAGTTTCCCCGTTTGTGACATCACCGAACGCTTGTCATAATCTTTCTTGTGATATGCAAACTTCAAAGGGGGTTCCTGTTTTAGCTTCTTGAAGTTTGGCAGGACACAATCTCACCCATTGAACTCTGCAGACATCAAAAAGCTTCCTCCACATTATTTCCTTGGTTAAAGTGTATTTTAGCACATCCATGAAAAGATTGAATTTTGGTTACAGGTAGCAGTTTGCCTGTAATCCTGTAGACAGACGCAGACAATCACACCTGGGACAGTAGATCAACAGTGACCGCTAGTGGCTTAATGAGCTGCTTCCTTGCCTATTGAAGGTGACTGGTCATATTCACTGAAGACCTCTTTAGATGCAAATGTAGGTCTAGTGACCCACCCACACAAATACATGAACAGTCCATGAATCTAGCCTGCATCTCTACACCTTTGACATACCACAGCAGATATAAAAATGGGAAAATGAAAATATATTACTGTATTATCCTTAACAGCATCAGCACCCCAATATATCACCACAATCTATATCTTGTTTTTTCTGACACTAATTAGGCTTTCTTTGGGTGGTACATTTTGCTAATAATTATTTATTTCTAAATGCATTTTAGCATGAATATTAAGAAAAAAAAGGGAAAAAAATCATTTCTCAGTTTTCGGCGATTATAGCTTTAAAATAATACATGCTACCATAATTAACACCTATGTATTTTATTTGCCCATTTGTCCCGGTTATTATACCATTTAAATTATGTCCCTATCACAATGTATGGCGTCAATATTTTATTTGGAAATAAAGGTGCATTTTTTCAGTTTTGCGTCCATCACTATTTACAAGCTTATAATTTAAAATATTAGTAGTACACCCTCCTTACATGCATATTAAAAAAGTTCAGACCCTTAGGTAACTATTTATGGTTTTGTTTTTTAATTTTTTTTTTCATTCAAAATTTATTTGGGTAATTTTTGGTGTGGGAGGTAAACAGTTAATTCTAGATGTAATAATATGTTCATTTAATAAAAAAAAAATATGTGGATGTAGTTTTACTATTTGGCCACAAGATGGCCACAGTCAATTTTTTAATTTTTTTTTTGTTAGTCCTGGAAGCGAACGCTCTCGCTTCCAGGAAGTATAGGGAGGATGAGAAACGTTTTTTTCTTCATAAAGATCGCGGCTTCTCAAAGAAGCCTTTGATCTTTCTGCCGGGGTCTTAGATCAATGAATGGGAACTATGTTCCCATTCATTGATCTCCGGGCTAACAGGGGGAGGTGCAGGAGCGTGCAGCAGCAGCCGAATGGATGTGACAGTCAAGTCCATTCGGCTAAAATGGTTAAAGGCCAAATTCCTGTGTGTTCATGCATAGGAACCATGAAATAGAACATACTCTTTAGTCTGATGGGGTATGGATTATGGGGGACATGGCTGGCTCTTCCCTGAGGTGGGAAGTTTCTTTTTTTCTTTTCTTTCTTCTCTTTGCCCCTTTTGGGCATTTCTCTGTTCATATCTTTTCTCTATGTTTTAACTGTTTCTTTCCTCTTTCTTTGCAGAGTGATTCTTTCACCTCTTACTATTTTCTCTTCCTTAAGTGGAAGGTTTATAATGTTCCACGATGATATATGTTTTTGTTATATTCTGATAAGTTTTGATGCCAAACTGGTGGAGCCATTTATGGTTTTCCCTGATTTTTTTTGTTTGCTTTCCATTACCCTTTTTCACGTTGGAGAGTCTCTGGTAGATTGATCCCTCTGGGCTCCAGAGCTCTTTGGATGGTTGTTGTATGCCCCTGTGGTGGTTGGAAATTTAAATATCACTGATTGATTATCTGTGTCTCTGTATAGGGAGGCTTGCCTTGCGCTATCTGGTTTGGATGGCTGTTATATATAATCTTGTTGGCGGCGCTGGATTGCCACCACATAGCATAGTTCTTCATTTTGTTGTTGGCAGATACTATCGGTATTGTCAAGGACTGAATATTCTATAACTTATTTCTTCATTCTGTACTTTTTATTACAAAAATAAAGAATCTTTAAAAGCCAAATTCCACTTACCAATTTGGTCAGATTAATGGACTCTGACTGGAATTTGGATTGATCCCATTGATCTGATTGGTTAGCGGGCACAACAGTCTGATCGACTACCATGGTGATCAGAAACAATCTATTGGCCATGGGAGTGCACTGGTAATGGCCACTTTAGAGCTACAATCATCAGCATATTTTTAAAACCTACCAATAGGCAACCGATAGGCAAATTCGTGCCCACAGATCTAATCAAAATAAGAATTTTGCTTATTTCTGCAAAATCTCAAATGCAATTGCACCATGAATAAATAATGATTGTAAAAAAGAAAAAAAATTGTGCTGCAATCACGTTTGTAATTCCTTGCGAATCACAATTAGATTGCAGTGAGATCACAATTTGAAGTGAAAAAGGGCTCTGACTGAACAGGTTCATTGAATCCCTGAGCAATACAGTCCATTACAGTACACCACAAGTGTTGTGCAACCTGTTAATGTGGAAAAATAACAAAGTGCATTTTTAAGGCAGAACTCCAATTATTATGCTGCTGTACAATGCATCATCACCAGTGATGAGTGAAAATGCCGATATTTTTTTCACATTCATTTTTGTTAAATGAATGGTAAATTCAACTTTTGAGTGAAAATACCATTAAAAATCATTTTGTAATAAGCATGATTTTTCGCATATTTTTGTGTTAGAAATAAATGATTTTAAGCTTTTTCACAGCAAAAAATTTGAGTTTTCGCCATATTGCGAAACTACATTGTAGTTTCGCAAATATTCTCTCAAAATAAAAAATAGCATTTTCGATGCGAAAATAACGTGAAAATTTGCAAGCAACACTGATTAGCACACAGCAGTACATGTTTGGTGCTGTCCCATTCAGTGCAACTGAATAGGGTTAGTAAAATACTACATAGTAATGTAGCCGTTGTTGCAATACAATGCATGACTAATACATTCCCCTAGTGTGAACAAGCCCGAAGGTTTCAAATGTATACTTTTTCTTTCTGCTACAGCAATACAAGAAAGGAGAGCTTTCCAAAGTGAATCCTTCCCCCTGACTCAAGGCACAATCACTAAAGCCATAAAGAAAGCACTCTACTTTGAACAGTATTAATATTTACTAAGACTAGGAAAGGCCACGTTATGGCCAAAATGTTCAAATCGATTCCCCCCTTGTGAAACTGTTGAGAAAACAAACACCACATCATCCAAATGAGTACATTTCTGGACCCCTCTGCTTGCTTTCGACATAGAGGCCAGATCCAGTTTATTGCTGAACCCATTGATCTGTGTACAGTCCATTTATCATTCATGAAAAGAGCCAGTGATCTTCACAGTATATTAGAAGAAACAACTGAGATCATCTGTCAACGGCCCTCTTATTTCTGTTTCCCTCTCCACAGGGATTGCATCTCCTTCGATTCTTCTTGAATTAAAATGTTGCTAAGCAACACAGCTGGGGGCACCGATGGCAGAATAGCTTCAATCTATCAAACTGTTTAAGCAGCTGGAGTTTTCAGTGGTGATTTTTTTTCTCCCCTTGAACAATAATGCATAATTATGGAACACAAGCCATGCACAAATACCCCAGAATATCACATATGTTTAATGTAAAGCGGTACAAAACCCCTTTCACATGCAAATCTGAGGTGAAATCCACTATTAGCATTGCTGGACTCTCTCCAATGCCTTATTTGGCGCTCTCATTTTCCAGAAATGATAGCGCATCACAAAGCCCCATGGGATTTATTTGCACGGACTCATTTTAATAAATATTCTAAATAACTTATTCAAAAAATTCTGTAATGTTTGACATTTCTGTCATTCTGTGAGCTATTAAAAAGTGTAATTTAAGTTAGCTTCGGAGACCAAAACTGAACATAAGATTGGTTTAATGTAGCCAGCTGGTTAAGTATAACATATTTACACAATTCTAATTTATTTGATGAAGCCTAATTTTAATCTAGTACATTGTGTCTATGCATGTTGTTAAAATGTACCTGCAATGAATTAAAAAAAGGCAATTAAGATACAGAAATCCAAGATGCGGCCACAGGGCTCCGGACTTTTTTGTTTTTTTACCCCTGATCCACCCCTGCTGTACTTGCCCGATCCCCTCTTTCTATCCGGGGAAGGAGCGAGCATTGCGTGCTGTCTAGCGGCTGCCCAGCGGTTCGGGGATGTCGGGAGCTTCGCACTACAGGGTGACCTGTAGCAGCCGGGGGGCAGGACGGGCGCCATACAGCCGAGCGTTGCTCATTGCCTGCGCTGCCTCCCTTGCCAGTCCGCTCCCGGTGCTGTCCTGAAGAGGGCCTCCGCCGCCATTGTGTCTGCCACTGCTGCAGACTTCATCAGCCGGCTCCACCTTTGCCACCAAGGCTCCGGGAGCTAGATGTCTGCTGGTCCGGGGCTCTTGTGTCGGCTCCTCCACGTGGGCGGCCGGAGGATCGTCGGGCGGCAGGCATCCGTCAGCCTGCTCCACCTTCGCTGTGACCTGCAGCCCCCGGGACAAGCTCTGCAGCCTGGTCGGCAGATGCGGGTGGGTCCTTCCTTGCTGCCGGCATGCCCCATCCCCGGATCGGGGGTCAAATGCGGTCCATCTTTTGGGCTGCACGGGCCCTCCCACGTGGTCCCGCCAGCCGCTGGGGGAGCTCAGATCCCTCCTGAGCGGTCCCATCCTTTGCTCTCGGAGCATCGCCACGTGGGGAAGAGACGGCCCTGCTCCATCTACAGGACCACAGTTCTACAGGATGCTGCCCCCCGAAGCTGCTCCGACCAGTGCAGGCAAGTCCTGGCCACACACAAGCAGCTCTCCATCTGGACCAGTACCAGCCTCTGTCCAACCTCTGGCACGGTAAGCCACTGATCCCCACCGGTTCCAGTCTCAAATAGCCCAGCATGGTCCCCAGGTGCTCTCCTCCACCGCTGCCAGAGCCACAGCACCACAGACACTGAATGCCCGGGTTCCTCCATCATGCCAGGTCTCCTGCGCCCACAGCCCTTTGTCGCTCTCTAGGCCTCCAGCCCAAGGCCATGGACCAGTCCGCAGCCACCAGAGCCTCTACACCGAAGGCACATAAGGGGTTCCAGAGGCCATATGCTCCATCATCAAGCTGGGTGCCCGTAGCCCCTCTGCTGGACCTTATACTGCCAGACTGACCGACTGCACTGACTAAGCCACAGAAATGGCTAATGCCCGGCCACTGGGACATGCAACTAGGCCACCAGCCAGCTACGGCACTGCCGCAACCCGCAGGGACTTTTTCTTTTTCCTTTCTTTCTCTTTTCTTTTTTCTCTCCCTCTTTCTTCTCTACTATCTCTCTACACTACTTTTTCTATAGGCATTCTGGGGGGGGGGGGGGGGTATCCGAATAGCTGCAGAGCTGTTGAGAGCGCTGCAGAGAAGGTAGCGACTCCACTCACATAGCACTTGGATGTCCCCTCTGGACCGTCCGCTATGTAACTATGTAACTAATTATGTCCCATGCACTGTGTACTCACTACTAAATGTAATGTACATTACTGCTTGTGTTTTGCTGTACCATCACCGACCCTGTATGTGCCAAAAATAATTCCGGGTACAACCCCCCGTTGTACTTGGCGAAATAAATGATTCTGATTCTGAAAAGGAATAGAATACCTAACACGTTTGGTAGTGTTTCTCAAATATGACTCTTTGATTTTTATAGAGGAACTGTAGTGAAAATAACAATGAATAAAATTGCTTATTTTTTTACAATATTCTTTGATAAATTATTCACCGGTAGGAAGTAATTTCCCATTGTAAAATCTTTCCTCTTCTGGATTTACATTCTGAAATGTATAACTGGTGGTGACATCTTTAGTTCTGCCAGGTGATCTTTACAGAATGTTCGTTACTGAGAGTTCCATGCACAGTGAGATACTGCTTTATTTTTAGACGTTATTTTTCACAATGCAATAAGGTTTACTGACAGCAAACAGTCAGGACCTTGGTCATGACATCGCACTGTGGATGGGGTTTCATCAGAACATCAGCCATAAAGACCCCCCTGATGATCTATTCGAGAAAAGGTAAAGATTTCTCATGGAAAAGGGTACCTCAAATCAGAACACTATTATTAAAGTCAATGTGGAAAAAAATCTGATGGTTTGTTTTGGCCCCTGGACTAAAAATACTGCTCCAGAATGGCATGGAAAGCCTACCAAATGTACAATCCCTTACACACAAGTCCCTTACGCACAATATGAAATAATTAAGGGACAGGTCACTGGAGTGGAGTCCTCCACTGACCCTGCTTATTATCTCCTGCATAATTCTACCCCAGAGAATGGAGAAATACAAAAAATCCCTTATTAAAGCATTTAATTAATGCAGCTAGAATATTGATTGCTGGTTATTGCAAGTCCACACATGTGCCCTCAGTGAAGGAATGGCTGCATTAAGTTAAGCATGTGGAATACATGAGAGGAAAATAAAAGAGAAAGGGAGACCAGTGAATGGCAGGGGGAACACCCCCACAGCGAGCCATGAAGTGTGGTAAGCTGAGAAGGTGTCATCCTCGAATAGAAGATGCCCAAATCAATGTCAGGGTGGGCCCCTAGGTCCCTAAGAGCCCTGCTCTAAAATCCTCTTTATAATCCTCATACTCCAAAATTCAAACCATGGCCACCACATGCGGTTCAACTTCTAGTTCCTCTTATGAATGGATTGAGTCAAGTACTCCCTCATTTTCCATGCTCTCTTTTCACTTTCTCTCCATTCCCTCCCCCCCACACACACTTTTTCTCCTGGTATTTGCATCCACCTTGTGATATATCCTATGCTAACATCCCCAGTCTGTAGTTTCCCAGGCTGTGTCAGTCAACTAACTATCATGCAGTACCCTCACGCGTGAGTCTGGGCAGAAAGCCTATGGTGTTTGTTCCCTTTGGGCCCTAGGGCCTTCCTAATTGTATATTAGTACTCACTCATTAACAGTGAGGGTGGTCTGCACAGAGTCCACATGGGGGCAGCCATGTGGTATAATCAGAATAATGCCGATGTGTCACCGACCTGAGTGTTGATCTAAACCTGTGTTTCTTGCAATTATTGGGTACCTTATTTTACTGTTGAGTCAGAGTGTCAACACTTACCTTTAATATGGCACTGGATCTCGGTTAGTGTTTGTTTCTACATATATAGTAGGATGAAGGAGGCGGCGCCTGTAGTGTGTATATTTTGTATGTCTTATTGCGAAGTACAGTTGTTCAATAAGAAAGTAGTAGATGGTCCTACCTTAAAAAAGTAGTCCATCCACTAGGTTATATAAGTACAGCGCCTCTGTGCCACAGAGGCGCTGTACTTGGCTACACAACTTCTGAGGCACAGCATTCAACCTGAGGAAGCGTTTTTTCCGCGAAACGCGTTGTCATTTAAAAGTGCCGAATAAAGTATTTATTTCTTATATAACCTAGTGGATGGACTACTTTTTTAAGGTAGGACCATCTATTACTTCCTAATTCAACAACTGTACTTCGCAATAAGACATACAAAATATGCACACTACGGGCGTCTCCTCCTCCATCCTACTGATGATTCACCCCAAGCTTGGGGTCACCACTTTGGAAAGTGGATGTTTTGAATGAGCTGCGACCACTGGCAGACAAGGTCGAGCGGGGACGGTACTTCCCCGCATGCACATTAAATGGTTGCCTGGCTTGCAACCCAATTTTGTGAGTATAACAGCCTAAGAATTACTGTATGAAATTCCAACTATAACTCACAATACTACACTAGATTGGGCTCCCAGCTCTCTTCCCGTCCTTTTCTTTACCTACCCTAACCCTGTTTGTACATATATACTTCATATATACTTCAATCACTAGGACATGCTCTATAGGCAGTAGCAGTGTTAGGGGGTATTGCCCGAGGTCTCCTAACTGAATAGATGCTGACTTACTGAATAGGAAGAGCTGAGGTGTGAACCCAGGTCTCCTGTGTCAGAGGTAGAGCCCTTAACCAGTATACTATCCCACCACCTGAACATGCATGCAGATCAGATGTTTCTGACAAACATCTGACACGATTAGCTGTAAGCTTTTTTCAAGTGTGTGATTCAGACACTACTTGTATTGTTTAAAAAGAAATACATATGGCAACGTCCATAGGTCTCACAACTCGGGTTTCTTTTAAATGCCCCTGCATATCCAAAAGCACACAGGGGTTTGCCCGCTGAACTCCACATTGACTGTGCTGGCTGCTGGTTCAGCCATCATCTCTCCCTCCTTTCCCAAGACTCACCATCCTTAAACTGTTAATTTTTCTTAATGTTTCTGCCCCCCGAATGGCCCAGCCATTACTTTTTAACCCCCTTCTCCTGACTCACCATTGTAGTGCAAATATTTTTGTTCATTTAAAAAAGTTTTAATTGTTTGCCATCACACTACATGGCCACCACACTTTTTTTTATAGATCTACAACAGGCAGGGATCTGGGCAGTGCAGTGGCCAGCAATAGAAGGAAGCACACGTGTGTGCACTGTTGCCACATTCAAATCATTGGAGCAGTACACAGCTGCAGAAGCATATATTCTGGATATACAGGAAAGAGTGATGGCTCTCACTTTCGGAGCTAGTATGTTTTAGGTAACCCAGTGAGAAAGTCTATAGGGAACAGTTCTCCAATCACAGCAATGACTACAACTTGAAGCTTTGTAATTGGCCAAATAGTGTGGGCATGATATTACAACCCATCTGAAACCTAGAAAAGTTTGGGAGGGTGCTTTCCACCCAATCACATTAGCGGAATTTCCCTATGGACTTTCCTGCCAGGTCACCTAAATCCTAGGTTCTCAATGTGTAATACGTGTACCCCAGGGGGTACTTCTGATGGTTCCAGGTACTACTCAGGCTTGATATTAACCAAGAATAACAAATTTAGAGTTTTAGAAGATAACTCTTATTTAAACAACATCAAATTAGCATTTTAGCTAGTTAAATGCTTGGACATTGTTTAGAACCAATTACAAACTACGATTAAATGTATATTTGTCAAGGGGTACTTGTGCTGTTTACTATGCTAGGGGGTATTTGGTGAGTACAGGGTTATAAAAGGGGTAAATACAAACAACATGTTGAGAAACACTGACCTAAACCATACTAGCTCCTTACTTTCTGTATACCACTACCACTCATCTGCTGCTTAGATGATCAATAAATGATGCCAATAAATACAATACAGATTGCTTGACTTCCAATTTTAAACTAAACTGAAAACTTTTGGTTAGCTTTTTAAATACTACAAAAAATACTTTAAACATAGCAATTGTTAAGATAAATGGTATGTACAATTATGCAATGCTATTCTGAAAAATGACAAAAAATTTAAAATATTGTTAAAATACATTTTTTTACTTGTATAAAAAAATATAACTCTGAAAGTTGTGTGGTTCACTGAAGTTTAAATTATTGCTGTGCTTAATAATATTGTCATAAAACGTTCAAATCTGCACAGTGTACATCTTAACAATGGAGGCATTCCCATCTGGAATGTTAAACAGATGGTTACTTGTTCTAATGAACATGCCCTATAAATATACTTTGCCATGGTCAGCACATTACTGAAAATGCTGCAAGCGGCTGGTAACTACAGACTTAAAAGACAGTTATTAAATAAAAAATGTCAATACTTGTGTCTTGGCAAAAACATTTGAGACTGATTATGCTGCTTCTATTGAAAGAGAAACATGAAGTCTATATCTTAAGATCTTTTATTGAGCAGTGAGCGGAGCATCAATAGCTGCTGCTCAACTGTAAATGAAAATTGATTCCAGATCTAAACCCCTCACTTACAATGCTCCTTCTAATCTAACGTAACCCCATTAAACAGCAAACGAAAGCATATTTAATGGAATGCCTGGTACGGCCATAAATATTTCCAGTGTGACACAGACACAAACAATGCTTCATACCTAAATCTTTACTACTTAAAATAACTGAAGTTCAAATAGATTATTGTAAGCAAGAAATGTTACTGCGCCCTGGAAATGAAGGCAGCCACAGAAAAGAAAAGAAAATGCCTCTGCCATGACCATTTTAGTTAGATTAATCTTTCAAAGCAAGGCAAGCTGAGGCTAGGCTAGCTAAAGAGCTTAACCCTTTCCAGTCCTGTGGGGGACTATGTCCAACATTGGAACTTCCATGTTCATCACCAAAGTCGGAAATAGCCCATCACAGAAACATATTTGCTGCTAGGGTAGCCACTGCTGGTTCTTGTCCGCCACGGCTTCAGCCCTTTTAGATCAAGGTGTGAAACCAAGTCTGACACTTCGATCCACAGTGCCATGTTCCACTGCTGCACCATGTTATATCAATATGTATAGGTGCATTTGCCACCAGGGGCATCATTGCTGGATCTAACTCTGCACAGCACTAAGCTGTGCAATATAGCAGCCTCCATATGCTTCACACCCCAGGTTCCTTTTAATACAAGTACACATTCTGATTGCAAGAAAGTAAGTGAAGATAGAGAGAAGAAGAAAATCATAGATAACAGCTGTACAGATCTAGAAAGCTTTTATTTTAAGGCTGATAATCTTGTTCAATACAAGGCAAGCAGGACTCAATATTGTCCTTAGCTTAAAGCGGTATTAAACTCTGACATAATATTTAATAAAAATTTGTTTTCCTACTTTTCATTCCCCATACAGTTATATTTTCTTTTGTGCATAAGTATTATTATTAACCACTTTACCCCCACACGTATGGATTTCTCCATCCCTTTTTCCATCCTTTCACCACCAGGGACGGAAAAATCCGTACTTTCCACGCTCCTGCCGCTGCCCGCGCTCCCGCTCGCTCTAGCGTGCCCTCCCGCTCGTAAACACGCTGCCGGCCGCTCGCCCGGAGATCAATGAATGGGAAAATCCATTCCAGTTCGTTGATCTAAGCTCCGCAATGATCCGTTGCTTCTCCGATAAGCAGCGCGATCATTGTGAAAAAAAAACCATTCCCAGCCTCCTAGTACTTCCTGCAAGCGTCTGGAAGGTCGCATTAAACAAAAAGTTACTGTTGCCATCTTGTGGCCAAATAGTAAAACTACACCCTAAAGCATTTTGCACAAACAAATGCATTAGTTTTACACAAAAAATTAACTCCTTACCTCCCACACTCCCCAATTATTATTTTTTTGTAATAAAACAAAAATTACAATTAAAAAAAATACATAGTTACTTTAGGGACTGAACGTTATAAATATTTATGCCAAGAGGGTATAACACTGTTACTGTATAAACTATGGGCTTGTAATTAGGGATAGATGCAAAGCTGAAAAAAATGCACCTTTATTTCCAAATAAAATATTGGCGCCAAACATTGTGATAGGCACATAATATAAACGGTTTTATAACCAGGACAAATGGGCAAATACATTTCATGGGTTTTAATTACAGTAGCATGCATTATTTAAAAACTATAAAGGCCGAAAACTGAAAAATACTACATTTTTTCCCACATTATTTCCTATTTTCCCATTAAAACACATTTAGAATAAAATAATTCTTGGCATAATGGCCCACCTAAAGAAAGCCTAATTGGTGGTGAAAAAAACAAAATATAGTTCATTTCATTGTGATAAGTAATGATAAAGTTATAGATGAATGAATGGAAGGAGCGCTGAAAGGTGAAAATTGCTCTGGTGGTCAAGGGGTAAAACCCCTCAGTTGGGATGTGATTAATTTAGAAATTACAAGTTCCCAAACTAAAGTTGTATTTGCTCTGAAAGTTGCCATTGCATTTTATTCATAACTAGTGTATTTATATTGTAATGTACCCAGTAATGATTTCTGAGCAGTGTTTCAGTTCTGTGTCCTACATCAGAAGAAGTTACTGCACAGTCAAGGAATGTTTACATTCCTCTCTGCTACAATTAAGTAAACACAAGATAACATTATCACCAGTTTGGATGTGCATCTCCCTGCAGGGAGAATTCTACTGAAAAAGTAAGTCCTGTGTTTTAAGCCATTTCAATGCTGATATAATATATATATATATATATATATATATATATATATATATATATATATATATATATAATATATATATATATATATATATATATATATATATATATATATATATATATATATATATATATATATATACTGTATATGTTGTGGTAGTATATTATATATTAGTACAAATAATAATAATTGGTACATTTGTATAGCGCTTTTCTCCTGTCGGACTCAAAGCGCTCAAGAGCTGCAGCCACTAGACTAGGACGCACTCAAGAGGCCACCCTGCAGTGTAAGGAAGTCTTGCCTTTTAACTCCTTATTGAATAGGTACTGACCCTAGCCAGGATTCAAACCCGATCTCCCATGTCAAAGGTGGTGCCCTTAACCATTACTCTATCCAGCCACTTTTTACTATATGCTGTAAATAATCCTTCAACGCAAAGAAGAAATGCTGGGTTTTATACCACTTTAAATAACTATCCAGCAGGTTGATAACCTTTACTGCCCATATTTCCACAACTTTTTAACTGCATAGCAAGCTGTTTGGACCTTTGTCCCGCTCTCCTCTACTTTAATCCTTGAAATCACAATGTATCTATTTCTCATATTATATGTACACATTCGGAAACTGAGACCTAATGAGAGGAATCGCTCCCAAAAGCCAATCTTTCAGGAAACAAATGCTACTGAAAAGAAAAAATGAAAAAAACCCAAATTTTTAAGGGTAATAAAGCTGAAAATCAGGTAAGCAAATAAATGTGTGTGGAAGGTATCAGTTGAAAAATAAATGGAGTTGGGACTCGTTACTTGCAACTCTTGGCCTTTTGCTTTTATTTTTTAGATTTGTCAGTGTTATCAGTCCATCTCTGGGTAGTAGTTCAGAGGTCTATATATAAATGGTATCTTTATATAGAAGGTTATACAACACTTCATTTTATTTAACTAGAAAAAGGTCACCATTGTGTTAAATCACAGTTCAGTTTTCTCTTATGCATTTAATTATAGGAAAAAAAAACAAAAAAAAAACTAAGTATGTGTAGTTACAAAAAAAAAAAGGGTTTGGGGATCCATCTACTGGCATCCTCTCACAGGTGACAGCTTTGTCAATGTAAGTATGGTACATTGATCAGTGTGGCTCTGAGTAAAATACGAAGACTATGGATCTCCAAGAGAACGAGTTTTCCATATTAAAGTGAACCCGATGTGAGAGCAATATGGAGGTTGCCATGTGTTTCCTTTTAACCCCTTCACCACCGCCGGATTGTGTATTTATGCCCCCCTGCACACTGCTTCACAACCAGGGGTGTAAATACAGGTACCCGCGTTGTTTACCTCGCCGTTCAGAATCACTGCACTGCCACCGCTCATTTCCGCCGCAGTTCCGCCGCTAAGTTGATCAGGGACTGTCCCTGCGATGAATGAAAAGCCAGCATCACGCTGATGCCTGCATTTCATTCACGTAAACAGATACACTACTACTTCCGAGCACTGTTTACGTATTCTGACGATAAGTGCAATGCCATCTTGTGGCCAAAAAGTAAAATGCACTCAAACATACACACCCACATACACTTTATATATAGTTATACATACATTTTATTACATTTTAACTCATTACATTCCTACCCTATAGTTACCCAAATAAAACACTTATAAAAAAATTAAAAAGATAATTTAAAAATAATAATTAAAAAAATAGTTAACGTATAGACTTTTTAATATGTTAATGTCAGGAAGGAATATTACTGTTAATTTTGCAAATAAAGGATTTTAATTAGATATATATAATTAGAAATCACTAAACTGAAAAAATGCACCTTTACTTCCAGATAAAATATTGGCGTCATACATTGACCTAGGGAAATATTTTAAATGTTGCAATAACCGGGACAAATGGGCAAATAAAATGTGTGGGTTTTAATTATGGCAGCATGTTTTATTTTAAAACCATAATGGCTGAAAACTGAGAAATGATGATTTTCTTTAATTTTTCTCTTATTATACCCTTTAAAATGTATGTAACATAAAATAATTCTTAGCAAAAAGTACCACCCAAAGAAAGCCTTATTGGTGGCGAAAAAAAACAATATATAGATAATTTCTATGTGATTAATAACGATAATATTATTAGCGAATTAATGGAAGGAGCGTGATATGAAAATTGCTCTGGTATTTAAGGGGGAAAAAAACGGTGGTTGGGAAGTGGTCAAACAATACCAGTTGCCCGGCAGTCCTGTTGATTTTCTGGCATCAGTAGTGTCTTGAGTCATAACCCTGAAACAAGCATGTAGCTAATCCATTCAGACTTGAGTCAGAACGCCTGCATGCTTGTTCGGGTCTGCGGCTAAAAGTTTTAGAGACACACAAGCAGGGGGCTGCCAGGCAACTTGCATAGTTTAAGTGGAGATAAATATGTCAGTCTCCGTATTCCTCTAACCTTGGGTTCCCTTTAATTAATTAATTGGGGGGACTTATCCTTTAACTCATGAAGTAAACAGGAAGTATAATTGCTAGTCCACACTGCATAATCAAGTAAATGCTGTTTAATCAACATTTCTTTTCTTACCTTTCATTTTCTAGCAGGTTTGTGAGCTCATGGATTTTTTTTGTTTAATGGTTTAGCTGCTATAGACAGTACTACTGAAGGTATTAGCACTAATTATCCACTGTGAGTTTTATTGATTCTAGCTCTGTGAAGCCAGACATGGTTTACATGAATCCAATATGTTCTATATATCGTAACATGCTTAGAAATAGGAGTACCTGTTCACTGTCTTCTTCGTCACTGCTCAGCTTTAGGTCATCTTCAAGCATTCTGTAAGAGAAAACAAATGATTATAGAATCCATGCTTTGAGTCGCAAATAGAACTTCAACATGCATCCCCTATACTTAAATAGAAAATAAACTGTGAGTAATACTATTCCTCCAAATTAAAATAGAACTTTAGGATGTGCTTAATAAAACAATCTCCACAGTTATATCAGTTATCGTAATTATTGCTTGAATACAGTTTTCCTTTTAGCTCTAATTTGCTTTGAACTATGGTTAAAAACAGCATTCTTGTTTCAAAGAAAACACTGTGTATCAGAGTGTAAATGGACTTTCAAAAGCTTTTTACACTCCCTGCTGTGTTAAGAATGATAAGTGGTGACTGTCAGGCATTGCATTGGGTTTAAAAATAAATTTACAATTATGTTTAAAAATAACCTTTTAATAACACATTGCTGAACTACTGAAAATCCTAGTTTTGTGTCTGTAATATTCATCTCCTTCTTCCAAGTAAGTGACCCTTAGTGCCATTTATGTGGCAGACATATGTAAGCAGGTTACAAGTGTCATAGGGAGGTCAAAACCAAAGCAGGCCACTTTGGTGCGGCGGCTGCACCGCGTAGTGCCCAATATCAGCACAGCTATAGCTGCAATGCTATAGTCCCGACTCACGTAGCTGTAATTCGGGGGCCGGCAATAGAAGGACGCCAAATTAGAAGTCCCACTCAAGTTGCAATAATTCAGAGGGGGGAGTAGTATTTTATGCCACCAGGAATTTTAGAGGCAGCAGGGTGAGGTGTAATTTGGCTCACCCTACGCTCAGCGTACTAATACGTACATGGTTGACCGGGGAACAACACCTTGGTAGAAGAGGGTGGGATATTGAATGTTTATATACATGTATTGTATTGTTCACTATATGTATTGTATTGCTCACTATATGTATTGTATTGCTCACTATATGTATTGTATTGCTCACTATATGTATTGTATTGCTCACTATATGTATTGTATTGTTCACTATATGTATTGTATTGTTCACTATATGTATTGTATTGCTCACTATATGTATTGTATTGTTCACTATATGTATTGTATTGTTCACTATATGTATTGTATTGCTCACTATATGTATTGTATTGCTCACTATATGTATTGTATTGCTCACTATATGTATTGTATTGCTCACTATATGTATTGTATTGTTCACTATATGTATTGTATTGCTCACTATATGTATTGTATTGTTCACTATATGTATTGTATTGCTCACTATATGTATTGTATTGTTCACTATATGTATTGTATTGCTCACTATATGTATCGTATTGTTCACTATATGTATTGTATTGCTCACTATATGTATTGTATTGTTCACTAGAAAAATTCAATACAAATTATTTGTTAAAAAAATACGTACATGGCCAAAACACCTGGTCAGCACACATGACTTGGGGCTAGTTCACAGTGTCCAGTTACTTAGCAGAACAGTTTTGTATGTCAACTCACTGCCCATACAATTCTATAGGCATATTCACAGGACTGCGTTGTAATCGATCACATTATTTTAACTTGCTATATGCAGGCTTTGTATAAAGGATAACTAAAGCAAGAGGTATATGGAGGCTGCCACATTTATTTCCTTTGAAGCAATACCAGTTGCCTGGCAGTCCTGCTGATCCTCTCTGCCTCTAATAGTTTTAGCTATAGACGCTGAACAAACATATGCATATCAGTTGTGTCCAACATTGTCAGATCTGACAAAATTAGCTGCATGCTTGTTTCTAATGTGATTCCGACACTTTTGCAGCCAAATAGATCAGTAGGGCTGCCAGGCAACTGGTATTGTTTAAAAATAAATAAATATGGCAGCCACCATATACCTCTCCCTTCAGTTTAAAGTCTATGTCCAGCCTCCATTGCAGTTAACACTCATTGGAAAGCGTGCGTTATACAACTGACCACTATGAACCTAGCCTTTGGATTACACACTCTTTGTTATAATAGGCTTGGTGCTTTCACAGTAAAGATCAAACAAATACGTCAGATTAGTTAACCACATGAACGTTTAGATCATACTTATTCCCTTTAGTATGACTTACAGGGAAATAGTAAAAACATGTTAAGGAGACAATAAAACCATCCAAAGGTTCAAAGATTGTATGTTCCATAGGGAACTGTGTATCACCACCATCAATCAAACTACAGTAATCATGACATCAAACACAGGATAAACAAGACACAAAGGGCCCAATCCAATTCACCTTTTCTCCTACAGTGATGCTTTCACATGTTATCCATAAAATGCCTTTTAAGCCACCAGCAAACAAAAAAAATTATCTGAATTATTTTGACAGTACTTTTTTCAATTACTTTTTTTGTACTTTTTTACTTATAAAATACTGAAAAGTTATTTTAAACAGAAGATGAAAAATGATTTCTCCTAAGAGAAAACATAGGAGAAAAGGTGAATTGGATTGGGCTCAAAGTATCATCATCAGTCAAACTTTTATGCAATGGCAAATGTGTTCATTCTGTTTCATTCTGTGTATGAAGAAATTATGAAATATTTGAATGATGCCAAGACTAGTGTTGTTTTATCACCTGGGCATATTGATCATTGTACCGTGTTCTGTATGTTTTTTACAGTTCAAGCCTTCCTTGTGACTTTGTTGCACTCAGAAGGCCTAATGAGGCTAAAGGTATAGTAAATGATATTTTACACACAGCAACATATTTATTATAGTTTAAATAGGGCCCACTAAGATTTTAAATAGGACAGTAAAGAGTTATATTCAGTTCCTTTCCAGTTTATTTACTAATTAATGCACGTAGGCAAGACCTGAATACTGGAATATAAAATGCAAGAAAATAAAATTCTTGTTTTACAAATCTGACTATTTTATTTTTACGATTTATGAGAAAGTTGTAGGTTCCCTTTAAAAGAAGCCATATTGGTTCCCAGCATTCTTTAATATTTTATATAATGAAGTACCAGTACCATCCATTTTATAAAGAACACTGCTGATTCAAACCTCATTATAATGAATTTCTATAATAAATTCTATAATAAGACCTGAATACTGGAATATAAAATGCAAGAAAATAAAATTCTTGTTTTACAAATCTGACTATTTTATTTTTACGATTTATGAGAAAGTTGTAGGTTCCCTTTAAAAGAAGCCATATTGGTTCCCAGCATTCTTTAATATTTTATATAATGAAGTACCAGTACCATCCATTTTATAAAGAACACTGCTGATTCAAACCTCATTATAATGAATTTCTATAATAAATTCCTACTGAGAAAACTGATGATGTTTTGAAATCTTCAATCTCTCCTTTATAAAAATGTTCTGCACTGGCACTCTAAGATCTATCACAAGCTAAAGCTGGCTTGATCTGAGCTGACAACAAACTGGATGTGTGCTGTATGTCAATGTATTTGCAGTGTACAGATGTATCACCCTTTTAAATGTGAAAGCTTTAAAAACTGAGTGAGTTAACTCCAGTTCCTCTTGTTTGATGGGATCCCTGGCAGCACGTTAAATCTTCTTTTATTTCAGTCACACAATAAAGTTATTACCTTCACAATACAGCTTTACAGATACATCTGTGTGTCAACCATAAACAAATGTTAACAGGAAGACAGGGAACAACAGCGAGCCAGATTTCTAGAGTGCTTCATTACGCTACAGAGAACAATTAGCCTTTTTGACTTCTATTAATCTGGAAAATAGGCCCTTTGAGTTGGGAGTTCTTTAATTATTTTGCACTACAATATTGCCTAAGTGATGAAAAAAAATCCTTTTATACTTACCGTTTAACAATGCAAGGCAATTAGTACAATAAAATGATTACTAGTTTTCTTCATTTAGCAGTTTTTTGTTTTTTTCTAAATTTGCTAACCAAGTAAAAACATACAAATCTAACCGTAACAAGATAGTCAGTACCGAATCAGGTAAAAAGGGCACAGGACCGCTTATGGAAAAAAAGGTGCCGCCATAGGCCCTATGATAAAAGCCATAATTAGTGGCAGGAAAGGGAAGTTTGGGTGCATGTCAGCTTCCCACTATCAGGCGCCTGCAGGGGCCAAAATGTACAGTTTTTTCTGCAAACAGCAGCTTTTACAATGTGGCTAAGATGTGAAATTTGGACACCGAGAGGCGCCCAATTAGCAGCAAACATTGCAAATATATGTGCCTCGGGTGTGGGGTTTTTTTGGAGATGCGCCCGCTAGGCAATGCCGCAGTTTGCATTTCTGCAACCCTCCTGTGCCTGCGATTTTATCTGGTGCCTCTGGGTGCAGATATTTGCCGCTAATTGGGCACCCTCTAATTTCACATCTTAGCCGCATATGCGGTTTTGCTTTAGAGGCCGAGTAAAGGTTTAGGTGGGGGGTTAGAGTTAGGTACCACCAGAGGGGTGTATGAGGATTAGGCACCAAGGGGGAGTGCTTAGGTTTTGGGCACCACCATGGGGGTGCTAGGGTTAGGCACCACCAGGGGGGGTCTTAGCGTTAGGGACCACGGGGGGTTCTTAGGGTTAGGCTCCACCAGGGGAGGGTTCTGTGTGCGAGTAGGGTTAGGTTTAGCTATAGTAAAATATCTGTAAACATTACTAACATTTTACTATGGAATCCAGCAGTAGAATATCGCTAATCGTAGCAATATTCTACGAGCGGCAATCCCCTGCACCCTTTTTTCCAGGCGCCTTTATTTCACATATGCAGTCAGTACAACCATGGAGTGTTTGAGGATTTCCACTATGCCACTCAAAGCCAAATTCCTTATACAATGTCAGCTACTTTATTAGCAATGTACTCAGGCTCCGTGCACACTGCAAATCCATTTTTGCGATTCCGTTTCCGATTTGCAATTCTGATTTTCCCTCAGTGCAATCAACAGAAAAACAGAGGAAAAAACACAGCAAGCAGTAACGATTAGAAATCGGAATCGGATGTAAACACCGAATAAAATCGGAATCAGAATTGTATGCAATGTGCAGGGAGCCTTATAATTATACAAAGAGATTAAGATTACAGATGGCTAGATTATAACAACTCTTAATTTACAACTCCCCTTCCCACCAACTCAAAAATGTCATATGCAAGGGGGATGAAGGGAGATGAAAGCAAGGAGAAAGACGGGAACTAGAATCACCTTCATAAACACAAATATGATCCAATTTTCTAAGGTTAGTCATCATAATAGGTGCAAACTTGGATTCAGATCTTCTTTACACAAGTGTTTTCCAAATGATCTTTATTTTGACAACCCCACCAACAGACACACAACGATGCAGTCCAGTAGAAGAGTTGCAAATTTGGTAGAGATTTTGCTCATGAGAAGTTCCAAAGTTTGAAGGGATATTTGGGGCCCTACGTGGTTGTTAAAAGTGATGAATGACTTAATTATTTGGCCTCAGTGATTACTCAACCTGACTGTGGCAACCACAAATACAAAATTGTTTAAAAGATAACCTAAAAAGAAAGAATAGTAAAATCTGAAATCTAATGCTCAGTCAAAATTGGATTACAATAATTGGGACAGAGAATACAGTACTGTGCTAAGGTTTATGCACTTATTTAAAATAACATACTGGGGAATGCTTTCAATTATATTGCTATTAATAGTTTTTATAACTCAATCTTTCAGTAAACAGAAAAGGCATACATAACATCAGTGTTTAGAATGACCATTCTCTGTCTTTAATGGAGCCAGTTGGGTGCATCTGAATGCAGTTTCTGAAGATATCCATTTCATAGGTTGATCCATGAACCCCCTGAGAACTTGCCAGCGTTCTACTGCAGACCTTTGCGGTCTTACCCCAGTCCCTGCATGTAATCCCTGACTAGTTCAATGTCGCTGAAGCCTGATGCTATAAAGAGAAAATCTTTCACTTTATCGGTTTTACTTGAAATGGCCAATCAGATTTCATAAATGATTGCACAGCTTTCTTTAAATTCTCTCGACCAATTGCATATGAAGTGAAAATAACTAATGTATAATTTCTCTTTAGTGATTCATTCTATAAACTTACTATTCTTCCACACTGATCCCTACTGTGGACAATACCACCCTAAGAAGGATTCTTTATTCTTTTCACTACAGATAGGGCCTGATCCAATGTACCTTTTCTCTTTAATGTTCTCCTAGGAAAGCATTTTTCATTTTCTGTTTAAAATAACGTATTGGCATGGGAAAAAGTACCAAAAAGTAGGTGAAAATTGCTGTCAAAATTATTCGGAGTATTTTCTTGTTTGTTGGTGGCTTAAAGAGAATTTAATTGAAGATGTAAATATATACTCTAGGAGACAACTTAGGAGAAAAAAAATAGTTGGATCCTGCCCATAGTATTTTATGATTTTGGCTGCTTGAATGGGCTCATTGTCAATAAGGAATGGCTTGTACTTCTCAATAGTGAAAATTACACTCTTATTGACGGATTTGCTAACTCCATTTACAGTTTGCAGCCCCAAATGGGCGGGGAACTTCCTCAACGAATTCACTAATGCCTGCAGACATTCATGCAGGCATTTCCAACCCTCCCTAGTGCGTATGTTAAAAGCTCAAGCCTAGAAGCACATACATTAAATCAACTATGTTCTTGGGAAAAACTTGGCCTAAGAGGTCATGTCTGCAAGTAAGTATGTTCTGAATCTCCTGATATGCCTGAAAAAGCATGACTAGTTTCAGATTGAAAAATTATGGTAATTTTTTTACCCGTTTTTTTAACCACTAGTTACAGGATAGTTTGTGCAGCGCTGCCACTCATTTTTTCCCCCAACATATTTAGTTTTACATTGAACTACATTTCTTGCAGGAACACTGCTTCTGGATAGCACCTCTTTAGACTTTGGATAGGTGTGGGTTTTTTTAGTTGTGAGGTGAAAGTGTTGCTGGATATTGTATGACTCAGAAGGAAAAAGGGTTGAGTCCTATGGGAGAGAAGCTCTTTACAAATGTTATTGTATTGTATAAGGATTTCTCATACACTCTGAATTCTGAACTGAAGACTCTACATTTTAAACATTTTGCTAAATATTTTGCTATATAATGCTATATATATTTTGCTAAGACACATAAGATTTATATTGCACTTTTCTACTAGGGGGACTCAGGGCGCACTCCACGGGCGATCAGGAGCATTAAAGCGGAATATAACCCAGCATTTCTTCTTTGCTCTAAAAAATTATTTACAGCATATTATATGCAACCAGCTTTTTTTTTTTTACTAGGCCAGCATTGGAAGGATTACACACAGAGCTTGAAAGTTCAGTGCATTGAAATCTGGGCGCATCCGAAGTTGTAGATAATGTTATCTTGTGTTTACTTAAATGTATCAAGTGAGAAATGTGACACATTCTCTGACTGTGCAGAGGCAGCTGGAGACAGAGAGACACTGAAAGCATGCCTGCCTTCAATACATAGTGAGTAAAACCAGTTATTATAAAAATGCAAAGTAAGCTCACAAAGAAAAAACTGTACTTTTGGAAACCTATAATTTCTAAATGAATAATAATACTTATGCACAAATGCAAATATAATAACCATATGGCATATAAAAAATAGGAAAACATGTTTTTATTGAATAGTATGTCAGGGTTTAAAACCGCTTTAAGGGGCCTTGCCCAAAGACTTCTCACTGTTTTACGTGCTGGCTTGAGCCTGAATTTGAATCCTGGTCAAAGACTCAAACCCTACATAAAATGCAACGCCCTTAACCAGTACGCTATCCAGCTGTAAGTTAGGTATCTGATCGATCTCAGCTTTGTTCTGGAGTGTGACAATGACCTCGAACTTATGCATGAAGAACTAGCTAGTAATATTCAGGAAAATTACAATCAAAACAAATAGGGCAATTAGATGAGTAGGTGTCTACGGTCATCATGAATCCATTTCACTTCATCTCACTTAATAGTTTGGTAAATCAAGCCATACATGTGAATGCATTTAAACAACCCTCACCCCAATCATTTGTTGGAGAAATAAAAATAGCCAGGTCAAGCTGGGAACTCTGGAATAAGGTTAAATTGTTCTGCAAGATAATTGCCATATTCCTCCCTCAGAAATATTTTATTAATATTAACTATATTATTTTTACAACCCTCCTTGACATACATATGGAATTATCTAACAAACTAGATACCTGGAGATTAAAAAAAAATAGGAGAAAGGACACAGAATAATTCCTTTAACATTAAAGAAACCACACACAGAACACATTATACTCTGTATAAATTACATATTTACACATTAGTATCAGATCAATGTTTCTCAATCTGTATCTCAAAGGGGTTCCTTATGCACACATGACATGGCCCTGAAGCCAAGAGCATTTGGAATTAATGTTTTCTATCCTCCCACATATCTATGAGAATCATTTAGACTTTAAGTATGGGAAATGTTTTTTGTTTTGTTTTTTTTGTAAAAAAAAGAATGTTTTTTGGCTAGAATATTTTTTGGCAAATAGAAATGATTACTAGTTTGCATTTATATAGTGCTGACATCTTCCTCAGTGCTTTACAGAGTATATAAAGTTTGTGCCCAAGTCTCCGTCAGAGGAGCTCACTATCTAATCACTACCATACTCTTATGTCCATAGCAGTCTAGGGCACATTTAGGGGAAAGACATTCAATTTATCTGTAGGTTTTTGGGTCGTGGAAGGAAACCAAAGTCCCCAGAGGAAACCAACACAGACATGGGGAGAACATCCAATGGATGGTATTTGAATTGGGGACCCAGCGCTTCAAGGTAACAGTGCTATCCACTACCCCACTGTGCTGCCCACAGGAATTAGACCATCTCACATCTATCTTTTGGTTTTTTTTTTACAGTGTGTTATTGTCGGACTTGCACGGTGACACGATGCATGGAAGTCAATGGGTATCACAGGAAATTTTCAATTTGTTGGCGTGGCGGTGCGGTCAGGATGAGCAGAACGATGCAATTATGACCTGAGAACCTGGGAATCCAGTGCTGTACTTCTTGTCCTGCAGGGAATACATCATTGGATGAGGGGCGGTGACAGGCAGGCGGCACTATGAATATGATCCTGTCAACACACTCTGCCACAGGGTTATATGAATGTTTAAGCATTGCGATGGGGCAGATCATCGCACCACAAATGCACTGGCAAGGTGTTAAACCGACCTTATATTCAAGTATAATACAGAACTATTACACCTTCAGGATAGATACAGACTTCAGGGAGAATAAAAACCAAGGCAACCTATATCAACCTTGATTTCTGGTAAATAGATTTCATGAAACAGTTCTTATAGAGATTTGTTATTTATCAGCTACTTCATTTTACAATACACATCACAAAGAGGTTTCTAACATATGCGGTATATGCAAAAAGAACTTTCATTTTTATCTCAGTCCATTTTATGTAGCCATACTTTTAACACGCAGTAAGTCATTTGTGTATTACCTGCATTTCCTTATACCTGTATTATCTTTAATTCTATCTTATTTATGCAATTTAATGTACTGCATACTGTACAGCAAATAATAAAAGAAGTCCATTAATACTGGATGATTAAAGTGTTAGCGATTATGTCTAGTGAATTTCTTATACTCTTTTTATGCTCTGACAAGTAACAACGTCAATTAAAAAGAGAAAACCATAATATAATAGTTTGTGGCTTAACACAATCCTCAGATTTCAAAAAGAGGTAGATATGCACTGGCAGCATTAACTAGCCTAGTTGTCCACCACAAACCTCATCCTTAAAGACATTGAAGCAAAAAAAAATAATAATGATATAATGATTTGTATGTGTAGTACAGCTAAGAAATAAAAGATTAGGAGCAGAGACAGAAGTCGAATATTGCTTCCAGTACAGAAAGAGTTAAGAAACTCCAATCGTTTTCTATGCAAAAGAGCCATTGAGCTCCACAGCTTTCAAAGTCCCAGACAGCTCTGTCTTTTGAAGCTTGTTATCTCAACTGTCAGTCACTGTATTTTCTTTTTCTCTCCAGACAGTTCAAAAGTTCACTGCCCTGCTCTGTAAAATAATGTATAATGCGGAGTAGTGTGTAAGCTGCAAATGTTCGAGAATGATGCAATGTTATAAAGAACACTGAAAATAAAAATATGAGAATATTTCTTTGCTACCAATATTCTAGTAATTATCTGTACTACACATACAAATCATATCATATTTTTTTTTTGTTTCAGTGTCTTTAAAACCAACTGGTTGTTGGCCAGAGGGCCTAATAAAGTGACATTAAATCTAGGCCCTCAAAACCCCAAAAACGAAAGGGTGAATATTTATAACCGAGAAAAGAAGGAGGAGACAAAAAAGGGGGTTAGAAAGTACTAATTCGGATCAGCCACTTTAAAGCTCATTTGCAGTATAACATGTCCAGTATTACATTTTCTGGACATGATGTTTTTGATGACAATATTTTAATAACAATTAATGGTATATAAAAAATGTTCTTGCTCCCGCAGTTCTATAATGGTAATTGGTCCAAATCCACCATAGCCTTAATCTTCTGCTGTTATATACGGTTTTGCAGACAGCACAAAGTAGGATCCCTACGGCAGGTAAACATTTAGCTCACCATGTGGCCAATAAGTAAGGTGGATGAAGGAGGCCCTAGAAATAGATTCAAAATAATTACACATGGTATGTAGTAAAATAAACAGTTGGTTTGTGCAAAATATCTCATGGATAGTGTCAGATAATATGTGTCTGGAACTGAACCCCATGGCAAGCTAGCAGAGTCTGGGCCTGATGGAAGATGCTAATAGCTCTAGCTTGCATGCAGACTTAATGAAAATGTATGTAGCTTGTAAGTGGCTTTATCAAAATCAGCAGGAAGTGCATCCAATTGGCCCACCAATTGCAAACTGTATGCAAATTATATTACATGTGTATGCATACCAGCACAAACTAAGCTCCTGACTGGATGGTAACTGATTGTAGTCTGATCTACTATATTTTAAAACTGGGCTTTGTTTTTTTGTTGTTGTTTTTTTTTGGGGGGGGGGGGGGGGTAGCTAATGCTGTTTTTTTAATCAAAGTTGACGTGCATTTTCTGAATATTAATATGCGAATTTGAGGAAACATGAATTGTGAAAAACAAAAAAAGCTGTTCCACGTTCCCCATCAACAGTGCGTTTTCCAAAAATCCTACTTTCATAAGAAGGATGCTAAAGATAAAAGAAGTTCTTCCATCTTATAGCAAATTATTCCGTAATAATTAAAATCAATATTACTTTCCAAAGCTAATGCTCATATAAAAAACTAAATAAAAACGTAGCTCTAGCTTCCAGTAACTGCCAAAAGGTGTTTTAAAGAATTTAAAATAATTATCTGTTTCTGCACTGCACCCTAGAAACTTGCCAACGTAAGAATGAAAATAGAGAGTTTTGAAGGCCCGATTTACAAGACTCAATCACACACTCCCATTGTCATAATGCTTCCATTATGACAATGCCCAGACTACATGACTAGTTCTAGTCGTAGTATACGGCCAGGTGGTGTATATTGGCTGCTACAACAAGGAAGCAGTTTTTTTTCTATGGTAACTATAGTGTGATGCGTTAATTGCTGATAGCCATTTGATGGTTCATTACTCAGATTTGCTTTAAAACCTTTTTAAGTTTGATCTTCAAAGTTCCAACAAATTAATCTGAAGATCGTTTGGGTGATTCAGTGTATATAAAAAACAATGCATTTAAATAAGCATTATAATAAAGCATAAGAATATATACTGGTAGGTTTTGTGCTTTAAAATATTTATACTGTAAATGTCTTTATAATAATATATGTAGACTGTATATATTTTATCTTTTTCATACGCACAGGAAATATGTATTATCATTATTACACATTTGTGAAAATAGCTTTGCTTCTATGATAAAGGGCCATTAATGAGAAACACGTTCTACTCTGAAATCAAATTGTGATTTCAAAGAAAGATTTTTTAAATTATCTCTCATAATATCAGCAAAGCATTCATTTGGGAAAATACTTATTTCCAAAAGCGGCGAGTAAATCATTTAGTCTAAGGTACACAAGAAAAATTGAGTGTTGCCAATAATGTGAGATGTCCTCTTAAAGTGGACCTGAAGTCTTGCACAGAACAGAAGGACACAGAGAAATGCACCTGTATGTTTTTAGAGAGTTTAACCTGTCGAATCCCCCCTCATCTGTGACTAATCACAAGTTGTAATTTGATCTCTTCTGTGGTGTCAGCTTCTGCCACAGTAGAAAGCTAATTGGTAAACACAGGATTTTAACAATATGTCTACTGCCATGAAAGCAGGAAGTGGACTAGCTGCAGATTTATTGCAGGATTTGTATCAGCTGTAACAAAGAAATGTTTTCCTTTAGGTTATTATGCTGTTGCGTATGTTTTAGAGCAGAGAGGAAGTTCTGAGCTCAGGTCCGCTTTAAAGAGCAATTAAGGTTTGCACCTCACCCACAGTATGCATTGCTCTATAGGTTTGCTCTTCCGAGTAGTTACGAGTACGTATACAAAATGTTAATTACAGCATCTGTGACTGTAAGAGAGGGGGCTTAATTTACCCGTTCGGCTGTCTGATCTGATGTGCTCCATTCATGACACACATTGCGTTCCAAGTCTCGTTCCAGCCACTCCCATGCTTCCTCCTTCAACCCGGAAGGAGGAAGCGCAGCAGTGACTTGGAACAAGACAACATTTTGATTCATAATCAGATTCCCAGCTCCCTTCAGCACCTTAGCCGGGCACCCACAGCCCCATTAGTCTCCACCCTCCCAGTACTGTTCCAGAATGCAGCTCTGCCAAGCACTGCCGTACTGAACCAATGAGAAACCTCCCTGAGGAAAACTACCACTGGTATGTTTACTGGCCCAATGGAAAGCCCCAGCTGGAGATTTAAAGATGCTTTTTGCATGTTTATTTGTGGAAAAATATTAGATATTGATTATATACCCTGAATATTCCTAACTTTTACTAGGTACATAAACTAAGAAAGCTGCGGTGGCTTGCAGATTGAGGAAATAAAATATAACTGGATGCTGGAATCAAGCATGCAGATCAGGTATTTATGACTGAAGTCTGCCTGGATTAGCCACATGCTTGCTTCAGATGTATGCTTTAATACTAGACACTACTGCAGCCAAAGAGATCAGGACTGCCAGGCAACCGGTATGGTTTATAGGGAAATAAATATGGAATCTTCCATATTACTCTCAGTTTGGTGTACTTTAATTCCTATAGTAAGAATACAATCCTACCTAATAAAGAACAAGTGTCCCTGCATCTGTCCCTGTGTCAGTGCTTTGCGCTACTGCGCATGTCAAGCACTGACAGCTGTTGGGACAAGACACAGGGACAGGGAGCGAGCGGGCCGGCCAGGTGGATGTGTGCGCAGGAGGGCACGTGCATGCGGTGCGCGATGCTGCGACGAGGACTGACCTAGAGGCCATAAACAGGCTTAGGTCGCCTAGTATAAAATGAAAATATATTTCCCAGCATTGCTGTCCATAAAATATTCTCTCCAGGAGCACACATTCATGGTGTGACAACAAGTGGAGTGTTGAAGATGATCCTGATCACTCAAAAGACACCTGTAATGAGAGAGATATGGAGGCTTCCATATTTATTTCCTTTTAAACAATACCAGTTGCCTGGTGTTTCTGTGTGATTCAGACATTAGTGCTGCCAAATAGACCAGCATGACTGCTAGGCAACTCGTACAGATTAAAAGAAAATAAATATGGCAGCCTCCATATGCATTTTGTTACAGTTGTCCTTTAACCACTTGAGGACCGCAGGCTTTACCCCCCTTAAGGACCAGACCCTTTTTTTCCATTCAGACCACTGCAGCATTCATGGTTTATTGCTCGGTCATACAACCTACCACCTAAATGAATTTTGGCTCCTTTTCTTGTCACTAATAAAGCTTTCTTTTGGTGCTATTTGATTGCTGCTGCAATTTTTACTTTTTATTATATTCATCAAAAAAGACATGAATTTTGGCAAAAAAATTTTTTTTAACTTTCTGTGCTGACATTTTTCAAATAAAGTAAAATGTCTGTATACATGCAGCACGAGAAATGTGGACAAACATGTTTTTGATTTTAAAAAAAACCCATTCAGCCTATATTTATTGTTTTGGGTAAAAGTTATAGCGTTTACAAACTATGGTGCAAAAAGTGAATTTTCCCATTTTGTAGCATCTAAGACTTTTCTGACCACCTGTCATGTTTCATGAGGTGCTAAAATTCCAGGATAGTATAAATACCCCCCAAATGACCCCATTTTGGAAAGAAGACATCCCAAAGTATTCACTGAGTGGCATAGTGAGTTCATAGAAGATATTATTTTTTGTCACAAGTTAGCGGAAAATGACAGTTTGTGACAAGAAAAAAAAAAGTTTCCATTTCTGCTAACTTGTGACAAAAAAAAAATGAAATCTGCCACGGACTCACCATGCCCCTCTCTGAATACCTTGAAGTGTCTACTTTCCAAAATGGGGTCATTTGTGGGATGTATTTACTGTTCTGGCATTTTGGGGGTGCTAATTTGTAAGCACCCCTGTAAAGCCTAAAGGTGCTCATTGGACTTTGGGCCCCTTAGCGCACCTAGGCTGCAAAAAAGTGCCACACATGTGGTATTGTCGTACTCAGGAGAAGTATTATAATGTGTTTTGGGGTGTATTTTTACACATACCCATGCTGGGTGGGAGAAATCTCTCTGTAAATGACAATTGTTCGATTTTTTTTTTTTACACACACTTGTCCATTTACAGAGATATTTCTCCCACTCAGCATGAGTATGTGTAAAAATATACCCCAAAACAGATTATACTACTTCTCCTGAGTACGGCGATACCACATGTGTGGCACTTTTTTGCACCCTAACTGCGCTAAGGGGCCCAAAGTCCAATGAGTACCTTTAGGATTTCACAGGTCATTTTTGTTTCAAGACTACTCCTCACGGTTTAGGGCCCCTAAAATGCCAGGGCAGTATAGGAACCCCACTAATGACCCCATTTTAGAAAGAAGACACACCAAGGTATTCTGTTAGGAGTATGGCGAGTTCATAGAAGATTTTATTTTTTGTCGCAAGTTAGCGGAAATTGATTTTAATTGTTTTTTTTCACAAAGTGTCATTTTCTGCTAATTTGTGACAAAAAAAATCTTCTATGAACTCACCATACTCCTAACGGAATACCTTGGGGTGTATTCTTTCTAGAATGTGGTCATTTGTGGGGTTCCTATACTGCCCTGGCATTTTAGGGGCCCTAAACCGTGAGGAGTAGTCTTGAAACAAAAATGACCTGTGAAATCCTAAAGGTACTCATTGGACTTTGGGCCCCTTAGCGCAGTTAGGGTGCAAAAAAGTCGTACTCAGGAGAAGTAGTATAATGTGCTTTGGGGTGTATTTTTACACATACCCATGCTGAGTGGGAGAAATATCTCTGTAAATGGACAATTGTGTGTAAAAAAAAAATCAAACAATTGTCATTTACAGAGAGATTTCTCCCACCCAGCATGGGTATGTGTAAAAATACACCCCAAAACACATTATACTACTTCTCCTGAGTACGACAATACCACATGTGTGGCACTTTTTTGCAGCCTAGGTGAGCTAAGGGGTCCAACGTCCTATTCACAGGTCATTTTGAGGCATTTGTTTTCTAGACTACTCCTCACGGTTTAGTGCCCCTAAAATGCCAGGGCAGTATAGGAACCCCACAAGTGACCCGATTTTAAAAAGAAGACACCCCAAGGTATTCCGTTAGGTGTATGGCAAGTTCATAGAAGATTTTATTTTTTGTCACAAGTTAGTGAAAAATGACACTTTGTGAAAAAAAAAATCAATTTCCGCTAACTTTTGACAAAAAATAAAATCTTCTATGAACTCGTCATACACCTAACAGAATACATTGGGGTGTCTTTTTTCTAAACTGGGGTCAGTTTGTGGGGTTCCTATACCGTCCTGGCATTTTACGGGCCCAAAACCGTGAGTAGTCTGGAAACCACATGTCTGAAAATGACTGTTCAGGGGTATAAGCATCTGCAAATTTTGATGACAGGTGGTCTATGAGGGGGCGAATTTTGTGGAACCGGTCATATGCAGGGTGGCCTTTTAGATGACAGGTTGTATTGGGCCTGATCTGATGGATAGGAGTGCTAGGGGGGTGACAGGAGGTGATTGATGGGTGTCTCAGGGGGTGGTTAGAGGGGAAAATAGATGCAATCAATGCACTAGGGAGGTGATCGGAAGGGGGTCTGAGGGGGATCTGAGGGTTTGGCCGAGTGATCAGGAGCCCACACGGGGCAAATTAGGGCCTGATCTGATGGGTAGGTGTGCTAGGGTTTGACAGGAGGTGATTGATGGGTGTCTCAAGGTGTGATTAGAGGGGGGAATAGATGCAAGCAATGCACTGGCGAGGTGATCAGGGCTGGGGCCTGAGGGCATTCTGAGGGTGTGGGTGGGTGATTGAGTGCCCTAGGGGCAGATAGGGGTCTAATCTGATAGGTAGCAGTGACAGGGGGTGATTGATGGGTAATTAGTGGGTGTTTAGGGTAGAGAACAGATGTAAACAATGCATTTGGGAGGTGATCTGACGTCGGATCTGCGGGCGATCTATTGGTGTGGGTGGGTGATCAGATTGCCCGCAAGGGGCAGGTTAGGGGCTGATTGATGAGTGGCAGTGACAGGGGGTGATTGATGGGTGGCAGTGACGGGGGGTGATTGATAGGTGCTTGACAGGTGATTAGTGGGTTATTACAGGGAAGAACAGATGTAAATCATGCACTTGCGAATTGATAAGGGGGGGGGTCTGAAGGCAATCTGAGCGTGTAGGCGGGTGATTGGGTGCCCGCAAGGGGCAGATTAGGGTCTGATCTGATGGGTAACAGTGACAGGTGGTGATAGGGGGTGATTGATGGGTAATTAGTGGGTGTTTAGGGTAGAGAACAGATGTAAACACTGCACTTGGGAGGTGATCTGACGTTGGATCTGCGGGCGATCTATTGGTGTGGGTGGGTGATCAGATTGTTAGGGGGCTGATTGATGGGTGGCAGTGACAGGGGGTGATTTATGGGTGATTGACAGGTGATCAGGGGGATAGATGCATACAGTACACGGGGGGGGGGGGGGGTCTGGGGAGAATCTGAGGGGTGGGGGGGGTGATCAGGAGGGAGCAGGGGGCAGTTTAGGGAATAAAAAAATAGCGTTTACAGATAGGGACAGGGAGTGATTGATGGGTGATTAGGGGGGTGATTGGGTGCAAATAGTGGTCTGGGGGGTGGGCAGGGGGAGGGGCTGAGGGATGCTGTGGGCGGTCAGCGGGCACGAGGGGGGGAAATCAGTGTGCTTGGGTGCAGACTAGGGTGGCTGCAGCCTGCCCTGGTGGTCCCTCGGACACTGGGACCACCAGGGCAGGAGGCAGCCTGTCTAATACACTTTGTATACATTACAAAGTGTATTATACACTTTGTATGCGGCGATCCGGGTGCTAGTAACCCGCCGGCGCTTTCGAACGGCCGGCGGGTTACAGCGTGAGGGGGGCGGAGCCAGGCGCTGGTGGCTGATCGCGTCACGAATGAGGCGATCGCTCCGCCCATGCCCGTACAAGGAGCGCTGCCAATTGTACATGCGGCTGTCCTTCTGGGATCCACTTGCCGGCCGCCTCTGTGCAGTGGGCGGTCAGCAAGTGGATAAGTCTTTGTCATATCTAGTCTGGGCCACTAGCATCTATAACATTTGTCATCTCATTGGCATTCCCTAGCCAATTTTCCTCCATTCAACTTGGAAAAAGAAAAAAGAAAAAGAAAAAACCCTTAAGCCATTTTTTTTACATGCATCAACATTGCATCCAGATCCAATAAAACAAAGGTCATTCCTTTCCTTAACCACCCTGGCGTTCTATTAAGATCGCCAGGGCAGCTGCGGGAGGGTTTTTTTTAAATAAAAAAAAAACTATTTCATGCAGCCAACTGAAAGTTGGCTGCATGAAAGCCCACTAGAGGGCGCTCTGGAGGCGTTCTTCCGATCGCCTCCGGCGCCCAGAATAAACAAGGAAGGCCGCAATGAGCGGCCTTCCTAACAAGGAAGGCCGCAATGAGCGGCCTTCCTTGTTTTGCTTAGATCGTCGCCATAGCGACTAGCGGAGTGACGTCATGGACGTCAGCCGACGTCCTGACGTCAGCCGCCTCCGATCCAGCCCTTAGCGCTGGCCGGAACTTTTTGTTCCGGCTACGCTGGGCTCAGGCGGCTGGGGGGACCCTCTTTCGCCGCTGCTCGCGGCGGATCGCCGCAGAGTGGCGGCGATCAGGCAGCACGCGCGGCTGGCAAAATGCCGGCTGCGTGTGCTGCTCTTTATTTGATGAAAATCGGCCCAGCAGGGCCTGAGCGGCAGCCTCCGGCGGTGATGGACGAGCTGAGCTCGTCCATACCGCTAGGCTGGTTAAAGAGAAACCGTGACCAAGAATTGAACTTTATCCCAATAAGTAGCTGATACCCTCTTTAACGTGAGAAATCTATTCCTTTTCACAAACCGATCACCAGGGGGCTCTATATGGCTGATGTTGTGGTGAAACACCTCCCACAGGAAACTGTAAGGACCATGGTCCTGGCAGTTTGCGGTCGGTGAACCTCGTTGCATTGAGGGAAATAGCTGTTTATAAATAGCTGTTTACAGCTGTTTCCAACTACCAAAAAAAGCAAGTAGCAGCTACTTCCACTGACATCTACCAGCAGTAAAAATGTTACCACGTGATAAATGTCAGAATGTAAATCAGGGAGAGGGAAGCTTTTACAATGGGCAGACTGACTAAATCATTTATATATAATTATTGTAAAAATTAAGCACTTTTTTAACTACATTATATTCACTGGAGTTCCTCTAACATTTTTGAAAAGAATAAACCCCCTTGTTTCAACAAACATGCAAAAGGAAGGTTTATTGAATACATACATCAAGGTTCTTTGTATGAGTTTCTAGCTCCCCATACAGAGATATTTTATTTCATGTTTATTTGCATTTTTAATCAGTATTGGGCTTTCAACTTCCATTCATGTTATTTGACAATTTTTCATCCCTGATCATTACAACTGTCCATATAAAAATTTACCAGATATATTCATTCTTTCATAGTAAACAAAATGCCCGAGGGAAACACTGAATTTATATTACATTAAAGAGACATTTTAGCATAAATGGCACATAAAGCAGAGCTGATACACAAAGTTTTTTTCCTGCCCTGTTAAATGGTAGGAACATTTGACCAAGGAAATGTATGATATTATGCTTTAGGAACCACAGTCATGCAATCAGGTAGATGGCTTTTTATGGTCTTCAAAATCTAAAATTTGATTTACATGCCATTTATGCATTTGTGGTTCATATCAGGGAGTCCTAGTACTGAGTGCTCTGGAGTTATGGGAGATAAATCAGGTTGAATAGCTTGAGACTTGAGGGATATTTGACACGTTTATTTTACATAAAAGTTCCTGTTACATCTATTTATAAAAATACATAAACGGCTATTAAAGACTGGTGCAGGCTAGCACCAACATTCAACTGCACCTGGACATTCAAAGCCCAATCTGCCTGGAGTGATTAAAGGTCAACACAGGGACATACAGTTTGGTGCAGATGGACCTAGATCTTCATTCCTTTGGAGAGAGGAAAAAAAAAAGGCATGGGAGCTCCTGTGGAGAAATTCAAAAGTGACTTGCTGGAAATGTTTACCCTTTAACCACTTAAGGACTGCAGTCATAAAACCCCTTAAGGACCAGAGCCTTTTTTTTCCATTCAGACCACTGCCGCTTTAACGGTTTATTGCTTGGTCATACAACCTACCATCTAAATTAATTTTACCTCCTTTTCTTGTCACTAATACAGATTTCTTTTGGTGCTATTTGATTGCTGCTGCGATTTTTACTTTTTATTATATTCTTTAAAAAAAACATGAATTTTGTCAAAAAAATTACTTTTTTTACTTTCTGTGCTGACATTTTTCAAATAAAGTAAAATTTCCTATACATTTGAGCGCAAAAGTTATTCTGCTACATGTCTTTGATAAATAAAAACCATTCAGTGTATATTTATTGGTTTGGGTAAAAGTTATAGCGTTTAAAAACTATGGTGCAAAAAGTGAATTTTCCCATTTTGAAGCATCTCCGACTTTTCTGAGCACCTGTCATGTTTCATGAGGTGCTAAAATTCCAGGATAGTATAAATACCCCCCAAATGACCCCATTTTGGAAAGAAGACATCCCAAAGTATTCACTAAGAGGCATGGTGAGTTCATAGAAGATTTTATTTTTTGTCACAAGTTAGCGTAAAATGACACTAACTGACAAAAAAAAAAAGGGAAAAAAAAGTTTCCATTTCTTCTAACTTGCGACAAAAAAAATGAAATCTGCCACGGACTCACTATGCTCCTCTCTGAATACCTTGAAGTGTCTACTTTCCAAAATGGGGTCATTTGTGGGGTGTGTTTACTGTCCTGGCATTTTAGGGTTGCTAAATTGTAAGCACCCCTGTAAAGCCTAAAGGTGCTCATTGGACTTAGGGCCCCTTAGCGCAGTTAGGCTGCAAAAAAGTGCCACACGTTGTATTGCCATACTCAGGAGAAGTAGTATAATGTGTTTTGGGGTGTATTTTTACACATACCCATGCTGGGTGGGAGAAATATCTCTGTAAATGACAATTGTTTTATTTTTTTTACACACAATTGTCCATTTACAGAGATATTTCTCCCACTCAGCATGGGTATGTGTAAAAACACACCCCAAAACACATTATACTACTTCTCCTGAGTACGGCAATACCACATGTGTGACACTTTTTTGCACCCTAACTGCGCTAAGGGGCCCAAAGTCCAATGAGTACCTTTAGGTTTTCACAGGTCATTTTGCGACATTTGGTTTCAGGAGTACTCCTCTCGGTTTAGGGCCCCTAAAATGCCAGGGCAGTATAGGAACCCCACAAATGACCCCATTTTAGAAAGAAGACACCCCAAGGTATTCCGTTAGGAGTATGGTGAGTTCATAGAAGATTTTATTTTTTGTCACAAGTAAGCGGAAATTGATTTTAATTGTTTTTTTTCACAAAGTGTCATTTTTAGAATACCTTGGGGTGTCTTCTTTCTAAAATGGGGTCATTTGTGGGGTTCCTATACTGCCCTGGCATTTTAGGAGCCCTAAACCGTGAGGAGTAGTCTTGAAACCAAATGTCGCAAAATGACCTGTGAAAACCTAGAGGTACTCATTGGACTTTGGGCCCCTTTAGCGCAGTTAGGCTGCAAAAAAGTGCCACACATGTGGTACTGCCGTGCTCAGAAGAAGTAGTATAATGTGTTTTGTGGTGTACTTTTACATATACCCATGCTGGGTGGGAGAAATATCTCTGTAAATGACAGATTTTTTTTACGCACAATTGTCCATTTACAGAGAGATTTCTCCCACCCAGCATGGGTATGTGTAAAAATACATCCCAAAACACATTATACTACTTCTCCTGGGTACGGCAATATGACATGTGTGACACTTGTTTGCAGCCTAGGTGCGCTAAGGGGCCCAGCGTCCTATTCACAGGTCATTTTGAGGCATTCGTTTTCTAGACAACTCCTCACGGTTTAGGGCCCCTAAAATGCCAGGGCAGTATAGGAACGCCACAAGTGACCCCATTTTAGAAAGAAGACACCCCAAGGTATTCCATTAGGTGTATGGTGAGTTCATAGAAGATCTTATTTTTTGTCACAAGTTAGTAAAAAATGAAACTTTGTGAAAAAACAATAAAAATCAATTTCCGCTAACTTTTGACAAAAAATAAAATCTTCTATGAATGCTTCATACACCTAACAGAATACCTTGGGGTGTCTTTTTTTCTAAAAAGGGGTCACTTGTGGAGTTCCTATACTGCCCTGGCATTTTACAGGCCCAAAACCGTGAGTACTCTGGAAACCAAATGTATCAAAATGACTGTTCAGGGGTATAAGCATCTGCAAATTTTGATGGCAGGTGGTCTATGAGGGGGCGAATTTTGTGAAACCAGTCATAAGCCGGGTGGCCTCTTACATGACAGGTTGTATTGGGCCTGATCTGATGGATAGGAGTGCTAGGGGGGTGACAGGAAGTGATTGATGGGTGTCTTTAGGGGGTGGTTAGAGGGGAAAATAGATGCAAACAATGCACTGGGGAGGTGATCTGAAGGGGGTCTGAGGGGGATCTGAGGGTTTGGCCGAGTGATCAGGAGCCCACACGGGGCAATTTAGGGCCTGATTTGATGGGTAGGTGTGTTAGGGGGTGACAGGTGGTGACAGAAGGTGATTGATGGGTGTCTCAAGGTGTGATTAGTGGAGGGAATAGATGCAAGCAATGCACTGGTGAGGTGATCAGGGCTGGGGTCTGGGCGGGTGATTGGGTGCCCTAGGGGCAGATTAGGGTCTAATCTGATGGGTAACAGTGACAGGTGGTGACAGGGGGTAATTGATGGGTAATTAGTGGGTGTTTAGAGGAGAGAACAGATGTAAACAGTGCACTTGGGAGGTGATCTGACGTCGGGTCTGCAGGCGATCTAATAGTGTGGGTGGGGACCGCAAGGGGCAGGTTAGGGGCTGATCGATGGGTGACAGTGACAGGGGGTGATTGAGAGGGGGCAGTTTAGGGACTAAAAATAAAATAGCGTTGACAGATAGTGACAGGGAGTGATTGATGGGTGATTAGGGGGGTGATTGGGTGCAAACAGTGGTCTGGGGGGTGGGCAGCGGGGGGGTCTGAGGGGTGCTGTGGGCGATCAGGGGGCGGGGGGGCAGATCAGTGTGTTTGGGTGCAGACTAGGGTGGATGCAGCCTGCCCTGGTGGTCCCTCGGGCACTGGGACCACCAGGGCAGGAGGCAGCCTGTATAATACACTTTGTAAACATTACAAAGCGTATTATACGCTTCCTATGCGGCGATCATCAGGTTAACAACCCGCCGGCGCTTCCGATTGGCCAGCGGGTGGGCGGAGCCTATTGCCGGCGGATGCGCGCGCATCCCAGCGCGCGATCCCCGGCAAAACAGTGCCCCAGGACCCGACGCCATTCTGCGTTACGTGGTCCTGGGGCTGCCACTTTGCCACCGCCAATATGCAGTAGGCGATCGGCAAGTGGTTAAAGAGGAACTCCAGTGAAAATAATGTAATAAAAAGTGCTTCGTTTTTACAATAATTATGTATAAATGATTTTGTCTGTGTTTGCCCATTGTAAAATCTTTTACATTCTGACATTTATCACATGGTGACATTTTTACTGCTGGCAGGTGATGTAGCTGCTGCTTGCTTTTTTGGCAGTTGGAAACAGCTGTAAACAGCTATTTCCCACAATGCAACAAGGTTCACAGACAGGAAAATACCAGGACCATGGTCCTCAAGAGTTTCTTGTGGGAGGGGTTTCACCCCAATATCAGCCATACAGAGGTCCCCTGATGATCAGTTTGTAAAAAGGAATAGATTTCTCATGTAAAAGGGGGTATCAGCTGCTTATTGGGCTAAAGTTCAATTCGTGGTCACGGTTACTCTTTATCTCACTAGTCCCACATGTAGGGTTGACCCAAGAGAAAGAGTGAAAGGTAGGAATATGGAAGAACGGTTGATTGATTTACCTGCTGATAAATAAGGCGTACAGGTATTACTGACTTCCTTTTGAAGGTACAAACTACAGGTCATTTTAATCCGATCTTCGTTGTTTAACTGTCAATGGCAACTGAGAAAGTGTTCACAGTAATAACTGGCACACATTTAGAGTGTACATCTACTGTGTGCTGGCACTAGTCTATGCGGCTAATTTATGTTACTGTTTATATGTGATGGAAGGCTTTCCAAAATAAACCATAGCAAAATAATTTCAAAAAATGTGAAAGGTGTTTTTATTATTTTGAGTTATATCCATGGATTTGTGACAGCCACAGTATCATCTTTTCTAGATCACTTTTTAGTTTAATGATTGAACTTCTCATTACCTCTGCTGGCTAGTTTCCCAAGATGGAGATTCTTTATTGATGTCACAAGAAAGACGTGGAATATCCCTTCCCAGCAAGGCATGCCCTAGCTCACATGAATGAATAAATATCCAATACTGAGCAAGAATGACTGCAAATGCTGCTACAACGGTATCACCTGATGCCTGATGAAAGAGAGTTGAGCTCTTGGAAACACGTTGCTGTTTATTAGAATAAATACTTTTAATTACACTACATGGCAGCCGCCTTTTATCCTTTCTACCACGCACTTGCTTGTCAGCTCACAAACTTACCTCCAGGTGCCTGCTGCTTGCTTGTGCAAGACTCGCACAGTGGAGTTTCTCTCAGCCATTACTCCTCACACAAACAGCCAGCTCCTGGCTCCAAGAGCTCCTGCAGCCTGTGGCTTACAAGTGTAAAGCATACAGAGCTGCGTGGAGTAATCTAGGCGCAAACTTGGCCCCCCCCTGCACATCCAAGACACCTCTGTGAAGACACTCCTATGCATAAATGCGGCCACCTATAGCGGTAGGTAGCATTTGCGAGGAGTGGAAATACATCTGATCCAGGACTGAAGTTCAGTAGACGGAGGAGCATATGTGCCAGTACATCTTGTGGAGGAAGATCACTGGAAAGACCTGGTCCCCGGTTCTGAGTGGGACAAAAGCTCTTCAGCCGACCAACCCATATGGGCTAATCTGCAAGAATCTCAGGTGAGATTATTCCACGGTTGGCTAACCAGTTTTCTCAAATTGTCTATTGAGTGCGCTCTCCCCCTCCTTTTTCCACCTTGTTCTTTACAGATAACGGTATCACCAGACTCACAACTGGGTGAAAGTAACACTGATTTTCATCCTTCAAATTTTCGTAAAATAGGAGGAATGCATCAGAAAAATACAAAACAGTCTGACGCTGTGATAAATTACCAATTTTCATAAAAATAAGTTTCTCTTAAAGTGGAACTAAAGTCAGTTTATTTACTTGATTTCTTATGAGACCACAGTTAATGATTTGCTGGAAAAAAAAACATGGTGTTAACATATAGAAATGTAATTTTATCTTTAAAAATAAATCAAATGTACTGCTTTGACCTGACCCTTTGAGCTCTTGGGGGCCATGGAAATATTTCCTGCAATTACCATGACATCTGATGTGACAAAAATAGACAGTAAAACTTGTAAACAACCACAGACACCTAGTGAAAAGCTGGAAAAATAACAATACGCTAACACAGCTGTGACTGAAGAATGATTATATTACTATATTAAATGTGGGTTCAAAGCCACATTTAGGGCCCACTCACACTCGCAAAACACTAGCGCTTTTGCTAGAGTTTTGCTCGGAGGATTTTTTGCGTTCAACGTGAAAAATTCACACTTGCCGATGTTTTTGCATTCGCGTTTAGCACTTCTATAGCAATAAACGCGATCGCCAGAAAATCGCCTGAAAATGGTTCAGGCTACAAGTTTGCGTTCGGCAATTTGCGTTAATCGCCGGTAATTAACGCAAATCGCCCGAGTGAGAACGAGCCCATAGGGTATTATTGCAGTAGCGCTTTAAAAAGTGATAGCGCTTGATCGTTTTGCCGAAATCGTCGGCAAAACGCTCTAGTGTGAATGGGCCCTAAATAGTTCCTTCTTAAATAGTTTACATGGAGGTCTAACAAGCTCTAGCAGTAGAAGCTACAAAATATATTCCTTACACTGAAGCAATTCTTAAAGAGAAACTCCGACCAAGAATTTAACTTTATCCCAATCAGTAGCTGATACCCCCTTTTACATGAGAAACATAATGATTTTCACAAACAGACCATCAGGGGGCGCTGTATGACTGATTTTGTGCTGAAACCCCTCCCACAAGAGGCTCTGGTACCGTACGGTACTCTGGGCAAACTGCCACAATGTAACAATGTTCACAGACAGGAAATGGCTGTTTCTAGCTGTTCTGGCCTTGCAGACAGCTCTAAACAGCTACATAACCTGCCCACAGTAAAAATGTCACCATGTAATACATGTCAGAATGTGAATCTGGGAGAGGAAAGATTTTACAATGAGCAAACACTGCCTAAATCATTTATACATAATTATGGTAAAAATGAAGCACTTTTTTTTATTACATTATTTTCACTGGAGTTCCTCTTTAAAAAAAAAATATTTTTCTATGCTGTCAAGGATTGCCATTAAGTTCATGACATTATTATAGGGGTTTGATTTGTATATGGGAAAAAAAACAGATCCAGGCACATCACCTTAAGTTAGGACATTTAAAAAAGTTATAAGGAAGGTGCTTAAAGAGACTCTGTAACAAAATGTTCAGCCTTATTTCTTCTATCCTATACAGGTCCTTCTAAAAAAATTAGCATATTGTGATAAAGTTCATTATTTTCTGTAATGTACTGATAAACATTAGACTTTCATATATTTTAGATTCATTATACACAACTGTAGTAGTTCAAGCCTTTTATTGTTTTAATATTGATGATTTTGGCATACAGCTCATGAAAACCCCAAATTCCTACCTCAAAAAAAATAGCATATCATGAATAGGTTCTCTAAACGAGCTATTAACCTAATCATCTGAATCAACGAATTAACTCTTAACACCTGCAAAAGATTCCTGAGGCTTTTAAAACTCCCAGCCTGGTTCATTACTCAAAACCGCAATCATGGGTAAGACTGCCGACCTGACTGCTGTCCAGAAGGCCATCATTGACACCCTCAAGCAAGAGGGTAAGACATAGAAAGACATTTCTGAACAAATAGGCTGTTCCCAGAGTGCTGTATCAAGGCACCTCAGTGGGAAGTCTGTGGAAAGGAAAAAGTGTGGCAGAAAACGCTGCACAATGAGAAGATGTGACCGGACCTTGAGGAAGATTGTGGAGAAGGACCGATTCCAGACCTTGGGGGACCTGCAGAAGCAGTGAACTGAGTTTGGAGTAGAAACATCCAGAGCCACCTTGTACAGGCGTGTGCAGGAAATGGGCTACAGGTGCCGCATTCCCCAGGTCAAGCCACTTTTGAACCAGAAACAGCGGCAGAAGCGCCTGACCTGAACTACAGAGAAGCAGCACTGGACTGTTGCTCAGTGGTCCAAAGTACTTTTTTCGGATGAAAGCAACTTTTGCATGTCATTCGGAAATCAAGGTGCCAGAGTCTGGAGGAAGACTGGGGAGAGGGAAATGCCAAAATGCCTGAAGTCAAGTGTCAAGTACCCACAGTCAGTGATAGTCTGGGGTGCCATGTCAGCTTCTGGTGTTAGTCCACCTTGTGTTATCAAGGGCAGGCTCAATGCAGCTAGCTATCAGGAGATTTTGGAGCACTTCATGCTTCCATCTGCTGAAAAGCTTTATGGAGATGAAGATTTCCTTTTTCAGCACGACCTGGCACCTGCTCACAGTGCCAAAACCACTGGTAAATGGTTTACTGACCATGGTATTACTGTGCTCAATTGGCCTGCCAACTCTCCTGACCTGAACCCCATAGAGAATCTGTGGGATATTGTGAAGAGAAAGTTGAGAGACGCAAGACCTAACACTCTGGATGAGCTTAAGGCCGCTATCGAAGCATCCTGGGCCTCCATAACACCTGAGCAGTGCCACAGGCTGATTGCCTCCATGCAACACCGCATTGCAGCAGACATTTCTGCAAAAGGATTCTCGACCAAGTATTGAGTGCATAAGTGAAAATAATTATTTGAAGGTTCACTTTTTTTGTTTTAAAAACACTTTTATTGGTCGGACGAAATATGCTAATTTTTTGAGATAGGAATTTTGGGTTTTCATGAGCTGTATGCCAAAATCATCAATATTAAAACAATAAAAGGCTTGAACTACTTCAGTTGTGTGTAATGAATCTAAAATATATGAAAGTCTAATGTTTATCAGTACATTACAGAAAATAATGAACTTTATCACAATATGCTAATTTTTTGAGAAAGACCTAGAAGTTCCTATACCTGTTCTAATGTGGTCCGTCTTACTGCAGCATTTCCTAGTTGCACAGTGGCTGTATTATCTCTGTTATATAATCTAGTCTTCTTTCCTCTGACGGCTTTGTCGGGCTCGGGCACTCAGGCAGGAATGTGCTGCTCTGTTTGCTTGGATAGAAGCTATACACACCCTCTCCACGCCCCCTGCAGGCTCTGTGTGAGTCACAGACTGAGCTTCTCTCCGCCTATCACATGCCATGTCTTTTGTTTGTAAACACTGCCTAAAACTGGCAATTACAAGCCAGGATTGCAGCAGGGAGTGGCAGAAACAGCACAGAGGGGCCCAGGAGAACATAATGAATAGAATGGTATGCTTTTTATTGCAAACATTTTAGAGTACAGATTCTATTTAAGGGGGGCAAACCATAAAGCAAAATCAGTTAACCCTTTGCAAACGGTTATTCTGAATCTGTTCATTCAAATCAATCATCCAACAATTACTGCTATCCCTACAGCTAAATTAAAGGAATACTATCGCAAAAAACTGTAAAAAATAAAAAATATGTATGCATGCAAAATGTACATTTCTCAAAGTAAAATGCACCTCAAATTACTTCTTTCCTATGCCGATTACCCTTACAGTAAATTGTTAAAATCCACCATATCTGACAGGTTTTGTACTAGTTCATCTCCTCATGGGGGAGTCTCAGCATTTTTTTTACTTCTTACAAAAACACTCCCTGGAAAGGATCTATACAAGGATGCCTGCCTGCCACCCTACTCGTTATACACTATTTTGGCAGTTGGCACTTTTTGTACTTAATATGTTTCTTTCCGTTGTGGTGAGTTTTAATGACTTTTTTTTTCCTTCATAGTGGTGCATTATGAAAAAGCTTCAGTTTTTTTAGTGTATAGTGTGAAAGAGGTCATAGGGAAAAATGAACACTGGACTGCACATCAGTTGTACTTTCAGTTACAACTGACAGCAACTGATTTAGTGTAAAAAGGCTTTTAGTGTAAAAAGTGCTTTTGAAAAAAATACAAACCATGAGAATCCCCCATGAGGGGTTGCACCAGTCCAAAATAAGTTAGAGATGTCACATTTTTACTACCTACCATGGCTGCGACATAGGAAAAAAGCAATTTATAGTGCATATTACTCTAGGACAAATGTACATTTATACATATGCATACACATGTATTTTAAATTTCACAATAGTGGTCCTTTAACCACCCTAGCGTTCAATTAATTGCAGCCATGCAGCTGTGGGTAGCTTTTTTTTTTTTTAAAAAAAGGTGTTAAAGTTGGTGTAGCTAGCACTAAGTCCCCCAGCACTGTTCTTCCCCTCCCCCCTTCCGATCGCCGTCGGCAATATTTACCTGGCCGCGATACCGCAATGGCCGAGACTTCCGGCATAGCTTCAGGCGTTGCTATGGCAACGATCGGGCATGACTTCTGACATCATCAACGTCATGATGTCATGTGCAGCTCCAATCACCACCATAGCAACCCCTGGAGGCTATGGAGCGGCTGCGCCAAGTGCTAGCTACACACCCCACAGTAAATTCTATTTAAAAAGACACTCCAGGGGCTGAGAAATCCACCGCGGTGGTAATGGATGAGCTGAGCTTGTCATTACCACCATGGTGGTTAAAAGCCAGGGTCTTTGTTACAAAAGGACACATTCTCTTGCATAGGCACATACACCACATTGGGGTACCCCAGAATTTGCATGTGCCCTAACTCTAGCCCTGTAACATGCACAGTGCAGTTTTTAGCCTGATGAAAGAGTTGAGCTCTCGGAAACGCGTTGCTGTTTATTAGAATAAATACTTTTAATTACACTACACGGCAGCCTCCTTTTATCCTTTCTACCACGCACTTGCTTGTCAGCTCACAAACTTACCTCCAGGTGCCTGCTGCTTGCTTGTGCAAGACACACAGAATGGAGTTTCTCTCAGCCATTACTCCTCACACAAACAGCCAGCTCCTGGCTCCAAGAGCTCCTGCAGCCTGTGGCTTACAAGTGTAAATCATACAGAGCAGCTGGAGTAATCTAGGCGCAAACCTGATCCCTCCTGCACATCCAAGACACCTCTGTGCAGACACTCCTATGCATAAATGCGGCCGCCTATAGCGGTAGGTAGCATCTGCGAGGAGTGGAAATACATCTGATCCAGGACTGAAGTTCAGTGGACGAAGGAGCATATGTGCCAGTACATCTTGTGGAGGAAGATCGCTGGAAAGACCTGGTCCCCGGTTCTGAGTGGGACAAAAGCTCTTTAGCCGACCAACCCATATGGGCTAATCGGCAAGAATCTCAGGTGAGATTATTCCACGGTTGGCTAACCAGTTTTCTCAAATTGCCTATTGAGTGCGCTCTCCCCCTCCTTTTCCCCCCTTGCCCTTTACAGATATCTTTACCACCCAGAGTGGCTTTTAAAGGAGCAGCACCAACTAACATACTTTGTCTATACTTTACATCGGTATTGCCAAGATCGCTCCCTCTGTTGAGTACAGAGGTCAAACAACCCTTTCTTCCTCAATGCACAGTGCAAAACATTCATGGAAAACCCCCCACAGATTTAGGCATATTACCTTAAAGGACACCCAAAGTGAAAATAAACGAATGAAATAAACAATTAAATCTATCCTCCTACTACTAAAAATGACATTCCACAGTTTTATATTTAAATCTACTTTTTAAGTTTTTACTGTGTTATTGTCTTTGCTCAATGACACATTCATTGAAGTATGCCAGAGCTAAAATCTATGAACTACTGACCCTTGTTATCCCCTTCCTGCTCTCAGAAGCCATTTTCTACTAGGAAAGTGTTTTTAGTTGTAATTTCTAATCAGTGAGGGTCACAATGTAGTTACTTCCTGTTCGAGGCAGGACTGAGTCAGCCACTTACATACCTGATATTTAACGCTTTCAGGCAAAGAAAGAAAAAAAGGAACACAGCATAGTTATTTGTGGGCTAGGCACTGTACATACACGTCTATCTCATCATGTCACCTTGGGTATCCTTTAAGTCAGGACATTTAAATAAGGCATAAGGTAGATGCTAAAGGGGTGCAGTCAACAAAACAGCAAAGTCAGTTAACCTTTTTCACACTCACATGCAAATGCTTATACAAATGCAATAGCATTTGCTTGCAAGTGTGTAAAAGGTTAACAGACTTTATTTTGTATATGGACTCTCCAATTAAAGAGGTTTCAAAATACACTATTAATAGAAAATGGAGGCATAAAGACAGGAATGAAAAACATATATAAATTTTGAAGCATTTACAACATATGCTCCACATCATACATATGATTTCCTTTAACAATAGACATCCTCTCATAACAGAAGCAGATCTTAGAATAACTTTATTTTTGTTTGTTTGTTTTTATAGGTGTTGCAAGTAATGTACCAATTATAGTTAAACTCACTGACAGAACTGACTTAATATAAATGATGGGGGCTCTATTATTTCCTGATATTCTAAGTTGGAAATAAGACCATAATTTATAAGTGTAAAATGAGATAAGCGCTATGACAACAAGCAAGTCCATTGTGAGCCTTTCATACTCAAACAGTTTCTGGGATTTACATGTGAAGGTTAATTAGTTTCCGAAAAGAATTTCACCGGGCTCAGCAAAAGTAAGAGAAATGCAGATTACATATACATTTGCATTGGTAGAAAACACTCCATTCCAGGTTAGAAATGATACCTTTTAAAAGCGTTGATATTATATTCAGTGCAGGAATTAATCAGAGTGATTTATGACCAGGTGTCAGGTAAATCATTAACCCTCCTGGCGGTTTGCAAAAAAATCGCCAGGGGGCAGCAAATCTTTTTTTTTAATTTTTTTTTTTTTTTTTTCATGTAGCGAGACAAAGTCTCGCTACATGATAGCCGCTGCTCAGCGGCATCCCCCCAGCCCCTCCGATCGCCGCCGGCGATCGGAGATCCGGAGATCCCGTTCAAAGAACGGGATCTCCTGGAGGGCTTCCCCCGTCGCCATGGCGACGGGCGGGATGACGTCACCGACGTCATCGACGTCGTGACGTCAGAGGGGACTCCGATCTGCCCCATAGCGCTGCCTGGCACTGATTGGCCAGGCAGCGCACAGGGTCTGGGGGGGGGGGGGCGGCCGCGGCGAGAGGAATTGCGGCGGATCGGCGGGTAGCGGCGGCGATCGGGCACTGCACGCAGCTAGCAAAGTGCTAGCTGCGTGCAGCAAAAAAAAAATTATGCAAATCGGCCCAGCGGGGCCTGAGCGGTGCCTTCCGGCGGCATAGCCCGAACTCAGTTCGGGCTTACCGCCAGGAAGGTTAAAGGACTTTTGCTTATTTTAAGTGAAATCACCAAAGCCAAGATTACACTGAAGAACAAGAAGCATTTTTAAAGCATTCTTAATTACTTTGGGTTCTTCAAGAAAGCCTGAAATAAGCAGAATATGGATGACTGACTACTGACTTCATTTTTAAAGTGGGATTATAATCCCAAAACTAAAATTTTAGTAACTACTACTTTTAGATACATAAAAGAACATTTGAAAGAATTCCCAAGCAACGTATGTGTGTAAAAACACTTTCACTGCAGAGAGATGTACACGCTTGCCTATCTGCAACTACAATTATTGCTGGTCAGTTAATTCCTGTGTCCTGATTCTGCTCCCTCCCACTGCTGAACAGACATATTGCCCTAGCAACAGCTGAGTCACTTCATCTTCAATACTCTGTGTACTAGCAATTACAGAGACAGACAGGGAGAAATAGCTTGTAGATGAGTTAATTTTACCAACTTAAAACAGTGATTTATATGGTATATTGTTTGCAGAACTGTTATTTGTAGGAATTATTGTGTGCTGAAGTGGTTAGGTAGAAAAATGTGTATTTACACAACTTACACAAGCTTGTTAGCGATCTAAAATGTATTGCGGCTACTAAGATCAGCTATAGGGTTTATTCAGTGCAGCTTTACATAGGACTAAAGCACTGGCAACAAAAGTGAACTGTAAGTGAACTGTAAGAACCTGTAAGCGAACATTTTGTCCAATTAGACATTTCCCTTATGTTACTCATTACAAGATCGTACTGGTCAATGGAGAGATGCTGTATTAAAATTGGTGATATTGCACTCACACTCTCCCATACTGGTCATTGTAATTTTAATTTTGGATCTTAAAAAAAATATTGCCCTACATAAAGATGGTCTAGGCTAGAAAACTGTGAACAACCTGAAATTGAGCTGCAGTACGGTGGCCAAGACCATACGGCAGTTTAATAGGGAAGGTTTCCATTTAGAACAGGCCTCATGGTTGACCAAAGAAGTGGGGTGGGGGTCATCCTGTCAGTGCTTAGACTATACAAAACACACTACATCAAACTGGTCTGGCTGTTGTCACAAGCAGGCTGAGGACATAGATTACTGAAACCATGTCCTGTGGTCAGATGAGACAAAGATAAATTCATTTGATTCAGGTGGTGTCAAACATGTGGTGGCAACCAGCTGAGAAATACAAAGACATGTATCTTCCCTAAAGTCAAGTATGGTGATGGGGGTGTCATTGTTTAGGGCTGCATGAGACTGCCGAAACTGGAGAGCTTCAGTTCATTAAAGAAACCATGAATGCCAACATGCCTTGCTAAAGAAATTGAGGGTAAGGGTGCATAAGTGCTGTCAGCACTCAGCACTGGGGAGTATCAGTTCATTAAGGAAACCATGAAAGCCAACATACCTTCGTGAAGAAATTGACGGTAAAGGTGTTGGACTGGGCTATCATGTCTCCAGAACTAAACCCTATTGATCATCTGTGGGACATCTACATACAACAAGTGGAGTCGTCCAATGTCTCTAATATCCACAAACTTTGTCATGGAAGAGGATTCCAGTGGCAGTCTGTGAAGCTCGAGTGAATTCCATGCTCAAGAGAGTTAAGGCAGTGCTGGAAAATAATGGCGGCCACACAAAATATTGACATTTTGAGCAGAATTCTCCAGACATTCTTCGCTAAGGGGTATACTCACTTTTGTTGCCAGTGGTTTAGACATAATGGATGTGTGCACTGTGCAGAGTTATTTTGATGGGACAGCAAATGTATATTGTTATACAAGCTGCACAGTGACTACTTTACATTCTAAGTGTCCTATATTCAGTGCTGCCCCATAAAAAGATATAATAAAATATTTGTATCGCCTTCCTGTATAGAAGTCATTCTTTCTCATTGTACATTTGAAGAATATTTTTCTTTAGTACTATTCTCCTTTATACAGCTTTGTCATTAGCAAAGCAAATCTTGAATTTTAGACAGAAAATATGCAAGCACCACAATAACTTCTGCATCTGATTATACTAAAATAGATCATCAGCAAGATTATAAAAATAAGTCAAGCTGATGCAAAAAAAAACAAAAACAAAAAAAAACCAGACGAACATAATGTACAAAATACATTATATTTCCTAGAATTACTTCTACATCATATTTTACATTTTACTCTGACCTTTGTTGAAATATAGTTATCTTTCAACACCAAGTGCAAAGAAAATAACAGTGATTGTCACCTTAAAGCAAGTCTACAGTGATTTATCGTTTTTTCCCATTATGCTCTATTATGTTTTATACTAATAATAGATGTGTTTATTGCTTTTTAATAAGGAAAATCACCTACTAGTTTGACAAGTTTTTTATCTAGAAATCATCCTTGCTTTATTGCTATATAGTAACATTAAAGTGTGCCCCGGAGCTTAATTACCGGTCTTTAAGCCCATAGACTGTGTTGCTATAATGAGATAATTATTAAAAACTTGTTTACTACAGCAGAAGTGCAAAGTACTTTTCTGTTTACAAAACATGCCAGTCAAAACCTGTGGGTAGAACACAAAAACATGAGTGTGGTAGTTCATCTCTGCTAAATAACAACAATACAATAATATCAATAATCAGAATTTATTATTTGATATAATAGAAGAAAATGCATACAAATTCTATTAAAATACATTCCCTGTAACTCACACAGGAAGGTACATTAATAGGTAGTAGTCAGTACACAAATTCTCTTGTTTATGCTATTGTCTGCCGCCATACTAAATAACGTTTTAATGTTCCAATTATAACTGTGTTCTATTGCCATGTCAACATAATGGTAATTATTGTAATTAAAGCTCAATGGAGAGAACAATAAGCACTACACTATAGTTATCTATTAGATAAACTCATCTATTAAGGGCCAGTTCAAATAAGGTAGCAAAACAAAATGAAAAGTGCTTGAGGATTATGGCATAAAGTTAGCTTTACTGTACTGTTTTTATGGCTCGCCATAGAGTTAATGGGGTGGTCAGATAGAGGAGCCTGAGGATGGTTGGATTCTATCTGCTGGCCTCTGCACAAATATGTATACCCTGGTTGGATAAATGCTTTGCACGTGAAACAGAGAAGAGAGGCACGTGTAGGCCCCTCTAGTGCCTGCTTATATCACAGGAAGCAGTGACTACTGAATATAATGATAATTCATCTTCTTGAGGTTACCCACTTGTGTCTTCAACTATCCAAAAGCATTATATTGTTACCGTTTATTATGCTCAGAGTACTGTAACTCATAATGGAAATATACTTTCTCTCATGTTACCCAACATGTTACCCCTTTTTCTGCTGGTTTCTATACCCCATTGGACTATGCAACTACTGTACATTAAGGGCTTTTGAAAAATAAAAAAAACCCTGAAAATCCCCCATGAGAAGATATTATTCTAAAACCAGTCAGGTCCGTCAGATTTGAACTATACCTAATGTAAGTGACAGCAACATAGTAAAAAAAAAAATACATTTATAATGCATTTTATTAGATAAAATATACATTTATACCTATGAATTTTAAATGTTACTATTTTTCATGATAGTCCTTTAATCACCTCTAATCCATTTTAGGACACATATCTGCTCATAATCCACAGTTCAGGTTGTTGCACCAATCACTACTTTCTGATCTGTATGTCGGTGGTAAAGTATTCACCAGGAACAAACGTGTGTTGTTGTCCGTTTGTGTGTGGCAGGCTTAGTATCTATCAAGTGTCAATTTGTTTCAATGCACTATAAGTTAAGCTTTAAGCAGACATGTAAAAATGTATGAGTGTTCCAATTTAAGCCCAAAAAGTGTTATTTTATAAGATCTAATGTCTTTCTTCTTCTGACTAAACTAATGGGTTGTTTACAGAGGTTCTCAAGCAAGGATTTACTTTTAATTAGACTTTCAGTAAAGTCATTATAAGAGCTTATGTGATATTTTATGCCATTAGCATAAATTAAAATGGAATGAAGATAACCTACAGTGCATTTTATTTTCCAATTCACACAAAAGGAGAAGTAAAGCTTTATTTTGCAGAGGTTTTATTACTTGAGTTTATAAAGCTCTGACCTATTAGCACTTGCTCAAACTAACAACAGATGTTAGCAATGATACCATACTGCTACTGCTGAATAGATGTTTGCACGAAATCTGTAGTGCCTTTGCACACCACAACAGGACAGTCTGTCATGCAAATATACATTTGACTGGCAGTATTTTAGAGCACCTGACCAACTGTCTCCTTTAGGTATACTGAATGTGGTTGCAATAGGCCTCAAAGCAACCAGTGGTGGTGTAGGAATATTGCTAAGCAATCTGTTGTCAGTTAGTAGTGCCAGTAGTGTGAACAAGCAAAGTTCACTTAGAACCATTCACACCTTTATTGAATTGATCTAGTCTGGTAAGATGCCAAATAGCCTAAATGTATGGTGGTTGTGAGGGAAAAAAAGTACCACACAAAGATAAACCAAATAAACTCCATTTAGAGAAAGCCTCTTTTGTGGTTCAAATGCAGACCCAACAATTGCAAGACAGAGAGGTTAAAATAGTTACCATCTAGAATAATTCTAGACATTGCTCTGGTGAATGGATAAGGACTATGATAACCCCATTCACACCATATGCAGTAGGTGGGTTCAAGAAGGGAATTCTGGTGTCTGGGATCTTCTTCACTGAAGAAAATAAAAGGACACGTAACATTTCTATTGCACTTTTCTCCTAGGAAACACAAAATGCTTTTTTCAGAGCTGCAGCCACTTAGGGTGTCCTCCAGGGGCTATCAGGGCCATAAGGTAGCCTTGCCCAAAGACTTCATACTGTTTTCTGTACTGGCTTGAGCTGGGATTTGAACCCTGGTCAAAGATTCAAACCCTACATGAAAGGCAACAACCTTAACCACTTGAGGACCGTGGGCTTTACCCCCCTTAAGGACCAGGCACTTTTTTCCATTCAGACCACTGCAGCTTTCACGGTTTATTGCTCGCTTATACAACCTACCACCTAAATGAATTTTGGCTCCTTTTCTTGTCACTAAAAACACTTTCTTTTGGTGCTATTTGATTGCTGCTGCGATTTTTACTTTTTATTATATTCATCAAAAAAGACATGAATTTTGTCAAAACAATTTTTTTAACTTTCGGTGCTGGCATTTTTCAAATAAAGTAAAATTTCTGTATACATGCAGCACGAAAAATGTGGACAAACATGTTTTTGATAATAAAAAACCCATTCAGCCTACATTGGTTTGGGTAAACGTTATAGCGTTTACAAACTATGGTGCAAAAAGTGAATTTTCCCATTTTCCAGCATCTCTGACTTTTACAATACAATAATACAATAACATTTGTAAAGCGCTTTTCTCCCATAGGACTCAAAGCGCTTTTCTGACCACCTGACATGTTTCATGAGGTGCTAAAATTCCAGGATAGTATAAATACCCCCCAAATGACCCCATTTTGGAAAGAAGACATCCCAAAGTATTCACTGAGAGGCATAGTGAGTTCATAGAAGATATTTTTTTGTCACAAGTAAGCGGAAAATGACACTTTGTGACAAAAAAAAAAAAATTCTTCTAACTTGCGACAAAAAAAAATGAAATCTGCCACGGACTCACCATGTCCCTCTCTGAATACCTTGAAGTGTCTACTTTCCAAAATGGGGTCTTTGGGGGATGTTTACTGTCCTGACATTTTGGGGGGTGCTAAATTGTAAGCACCCCTGTAAAGCCTAGAGGTGCTTATTGGACTTTGGGCCCCTTAGCGCAGTTGGGCTGCAAAAAAAGTGCTACACATGTGGTATTGCCGTACTCAGGAGAAGTAGTATAATGTGTTTTGGGGTGTATTTTTACACATACCCATGCTGGGTGGGAGAAATATCTCTGTAAATGACAATTGTTTGATTTTTTTTTTACACACAATTGTCCATTTACAGAGATATTTCTCCCACTCAGCATGGGTATGTGTAAAAATACACCCCAAAACACATTATACTACTTCTCCTGAGTACAGCGATACCACATGTGTGGCACTTTTTTGCACCCTAACTGCGCTAAGGGGCCCAAAGTCCAATGAGTACCTTTAGGATTTCACAGGTCATTTTTGTTTCAAGACTACTCCTCACGATTTAGGATCAAGGTATTCCGTTAGGAGTATGGCAAGTTCATAGAAGATTTTATTTTTTTGTCACAAGTTGGCGGAAATTGATTTTAATTGTTTTTTTTCACAAAGTGTCATTTTTCGCTTATTTGTGATAAAAAATAAAATCTTCTATGAACTCACCATACTCCTAACGGAATACCTTTGGGTGTCTGCTTTTTAGAATGGGGTCATTTGTGGGGTTCCTATACTGCCCTGGCATTTTAGGGGCCCTAAACCGCGAGGAGTAGTCTTGAAACCAAATGTCGCAAAATGACCTGTGAAATCCTAAAGGTACTCATTGGACTGTGGGCCCCTTAGCGTACTTAGGGTGTAAAAAAGTGCCACACATTTGGTAATGTTAGCTCTCAGACCTTTGATAGCTGTAATAATAACTTCATTACTGTATTATTTATCTGTGTATGACTCTTTGCCTGCTCTGACTACCCTTTCTGCCTTGTGATTCTGTACCTCTACCCATCTGATCTTGTTGCCAACTTTTGCTTGTACTCCACTTTGATTCTGCCTGCCGATTCTGTACTTAGTCTGCTCGTCTGTTGCCTACCTGATCTGTCTGACTATTCTCTCTCACCAGTGGGCCCTCGCCACTGGTGAGGTTACCGCTGTGGTTCTATCTGTAACCTCCATCACCACTGGTGAGGTTACCGCTGAGAATCTATCAGGAACTTACTGTTTGCACCAATCACTACACTTTGTGCAATTAAGCTAGTGACCTTTGTCACATCTTACACGCCATTTGCTTACTATATCTGTATTGTTGGTGATTCTGCAGATCACCATATAATCAGATATAGTATCTGTATTATTGGTGATACTGCAGATCACCACATAATCAGAAATCTGTTATCCTGTTGACACTAATTGTTACAGGATGTAGTTAGTCTGGGCTGAAAAGTAAAAATCTATTAACCCTTCGCACTCTCGCATGCAAATGTTCAAACAAATGCATTCACAGATTCCCTCATCCAGGCACAACTGTTATCCCTACAGCTAAGTTAAAAGCCGGGGTTTTAGTTCACAGAAAAATGCATTCTTATGCTTAGTCACCTATACTGCGCAGAAGTACCCAGGTAAACATAGGTGTCCTAACTCTAGCCCTGTAACATGCATAGTGCAGACATGCAAACACATTCATTGCATCAAACCTATCAATGGATTAGGAGCACACATCCTGACGTCCTCTCCTGGGACAGACAGTGTATCTTACCAATCACACAAGGGAGCTAACGTTATGTGTCCATGTGCACCATGCACATACACCAGCATAAGCTGTGTGCATGCTGGCAAATACATACAGGGGAAGGAGGGAGTGCACTGAATTAGACAGGGGTCAGTAACAAGAAAAAAAATACATATATCCAGGCACATCGCCTCTAGTTAGGACATTAAATAAATTATTAAGGAAAGGGAGGTGGCTAGAAAACAGCAAAAATCTATTAACCATTCACACTCTCCCCTGTATGTGTTTGTTAGCATGCACACAGCTTATGCTGGTGTATGTGCATGGTGCACATGGACACAACGTTAGCTCCCTTGTGCGATTGGTAAGATGCACTGTCTGTCCCAGGAGAGGACGTCAAGATGTGTGCTCCTAATCCATTGATAGGTTTGATGCAATGAATGTGTTTGCATGTCTGAACTATGCTTGATTCCACGGGGTGCTCCCCCGTTTCCTATCTACAGAGAGCGACATCTTAAAAAACCTGAGTGGGGTCAGGTTCTAATACTCCCCACCTGCACTTGAAGTTGTTGCCTATGGGTAACCCATGTTTGTGAGTAGATCTAAGATTTTTTGCTTTAAACCACAACCAACTTAATATTACACCATATTGGGCTCTCGATTTCTCTTTGTTCTTCCAAGCAAAATTCATCTATTGATTTTCAAGGGGAATATTTAATTTCTGTCACTCTTGCACTGTTAATGGCACAAGCCTCAAACCTGGTATAGTTGGTCATTGGGTGACTGGGGTTTAAATTCAGAAAAGGGAGCGGAGCAACAGCCAATCAGATTTGTGTCACTTCAATGCAAATTATTGATGCCAAAGAACACAAAGCTCACAAACTTGGTCACTGAGTAATTGTGTGTTAAGGTTAGAAAAAGCGGGTGCAGCCAACACCAGTCAAATACATACCCGGGCAACTCCGGGTCATCAGTGGGCAGAGACAAATACATATTTCACTGGGAAAATGTAAACTGCAGCCATTCTTACATTGTTTATGGTAGGGTTCTAAAACTGTGCACAGTTGGTCACTGGGTGACTGGGATTAATATTCAGAAAAGTGAGTGGAGCCTACAAAAGCCAATCAAAATTCATCTATTGATTTTCAAGGGGAATATTTAATTGCTGCCATTCTTGCACTGTTAATGGCACAAGCCTCAAACCTGGTACAGTTGGTCATTGGGTGACAGATTCAAATTCAGAAAAGGGGGTGGAGCCACAGCCAGATCGGATTCATTTCAATGCAAATAATAGATGCCAAAGATCGCAAAGCTCACAAACTAGTTCATTGAGTAATTGAATAATTGTGTGTTAGGGTTAGAAAAAGTGGGTGCAGCCAACACCAGCCAAACACATATCTGGGCACCACCGGGCCATCAGCTAGTATCTTATATATATTTCTATGTTAGCAAATAAATGGTATCATCCTGATTCAAAACTTTTTGCTTTCACTAATGTTTAACAAGGTACAATATTCTTCTGCTACTATTATTCTTTTAAGTTAGCCAATAAATGGTATCATCTTGATTCAAAACTCTTTGCTTTTACTAATGGCTAACACGTACTCTACTGCTACAAATTTACTTTAAATCATCATAGTGTATTTTTTTCACCTTTTGATTTTATGGCCATCCTAAATACTGAAGCCTATATTTTTTTTGCTTCTGCAACAGAGCTTTAAGCAACATTTATGATGTTTGGTATGTGGAGCCCTAGGAATAGGTGACACTTAATGTTATTGTTTCTTTGGGGTGGGGTTTTCCTTTTGCTTATTATTTACTAACACAACTATAGTTAGTAGTTACAATAGGTTTGACCCTTGAATTTGGTGAATATGATTAAGTATCCTTAGTTACACTTCTGCAGTCTGTCAGTTTGTAACAGAGTATATGGGTAAAAGCGTTCCCTTCTCTTTCTCTGAAATCAGTCTGCCAGTTTGGGCAGAGATTGCATCTTTAATGGGAATATACACTGCATTTCACAAGAAAGTTCAATTTAAAAGTTACATTTAAAGATTTCAGGCATTTTAATTATCTTTTAAATAAACAGCGCATGAACAAAGTCCCAAGACTTGGTAACTGACAATTAGACTGATTTATTTCTCTATAGAACAAAATTGTCTTTTGTGTACAGGAGAAAACCAGGCTATTCCTATACCTACAAAGCCTGGCTGTCAAATAAGCAGAAAGCAAACACTATATTTTTCTTTGACTTATTTAAGAACCATGATAGAGAGAATGTTGACGTTCTGCTACCCACATTCACTCATGTAATGGCTGCAGAATAAAATCTTTAAAATACCTTGTGACAAATGCTTAAAAATGACTACAAGAGTAGCAGAATGATAATATTTTGATCATAGTGGTCTTTAATATTTTATGAACTAAAAATGATATAAATAAAAACCTTAACTCTTAGTGACACAGCTAACCTATACAGTTATAAAAATCATAACATACAGTGAAGGAACGCAGTACTTGATCCCCTGCTGATTCTGCTCATGTATCCTCTGACCAAGAAATGACCAGTCTAATTGTAATGGTAGGTTTATTGTAGCTGTAAGAGACAGATCAAAAGAACTGTCAAAAACCCAGTGCACCAAAGTCAGAGCTTGATGTACATTGTAATGAGTAAAATAAGTATTTGATTCCCTATGAAAAAGATGATGTTGTGCTTTGTTGGCAAAACAAAATTCAGTCACAGAGGTCAGACGTTTCTTGTACTTGGCCACCAGGTCTGCACACATCTCAGGAGGTGCTTTGTCCCACTTTTCTTTGTAGATCTTCTCCAAGTCAGTAAGGTTTTGAGGCTGTTTGGAATTTGGAACCTTCAGCTCACTCTGCAGATTTTCTATTGGATTAGGTCAGGGGACAGGCTAGGCCACTCCAGGACCTTTATGTGCTTCTACCTGAGCCACTGCTTTGTTCCGTTGGCCGCGTGTTTTGGGTCATTGTCATGCTAGAAGACCCATCCATAACCATCTTCAGTGTTCTGCCAGAGGGATAGGAGGTTCTCATCCAAAACTTTAAAGTTCATTGGACCTTCAATGCATAGTCTTGCAGTTGTCCTGTGCCCTTAGAAGAAAAACTGCAAAAAAAATGTTTCCACTTCCATGCTTGGCTGTGGGGGTGAATGTTCTGAGTTATGCGCCGTATCCATGCTTGGCTGTGGGGGTGAATGTTCTGAGTTATGCGTCGTATTTTCCTTCCTCCAAACATGGCTTATTGAGTTAATTTCAAATATCTCCATTTTTGTATCATTTGACCACGCCTTCTCTGAATTCCTTTTTGCTAATCTTTCCAGTCAATACCACAATTAGCTATCTTACACATGGGATTAGAGGACATACCTTTACAATGTCACTTTGAAGTCTCCCAAATCCTTTGTGCCATTAGTCACTGGATTGTATCCTGCTGAGGTCCAAAGATTCCCCCTACCTTAGCACAAATTATTGCCTTGTTTGTTGGGATGGTCAGAAATGCTGGTTTCAAATTGCGGTGAAATTCTGAATCCTGCCAATGCCGATTCTGCAGATTTTCGTTTTATGATTCTGACTTCTGAGTAGCCTTTTTTTTCTTTTGTAATTTTCTTCATTCTCGGATTGGCCAAATACTTCCCAGTTGGTTATTTCTTTGTTATTCATTTTTATATAGCCCAAAAGCAATTGGAGAGATGCATATTTAGATTATTATTGTTTGTGGTCTATGCTATTGCATGTATGTACTACACTGGTTTTAGTTCATCTCTGGTATTGCTGATTGTATCTAACTAGTTTTAAGCGGACCTGAACACAGAACTTACTCTCTACTCTAAAAAATAAGAAACAGCATTATAATCTTTAAACAAAAACATTTTTTGTTACTGCTTACAGAATTCCTGCAATAAATCTGTAGTGTGTCTACTTCTTGCTTTCGTGAAAGCAGACAAAGTGTTAACATCCCGTGTTTACATATTAGCTGTTTCTGCCGAGGACTGCCTAATTCATAGCGGACACAGCTGATAGGTCAAATTACACTTGTAATTACTTGAGGAAAAGGGTGAATTCGACAGGCTCTTCTCACTAAAAACACACGGTGCATTTCTCTCGGTTTTACTTGTGTCATGTTCACGAGTTCAGGTGCACTTTAACTACCATCTGCAAAACTATAGCTACTAAATGGCAAAGTTGCAAAAGAGAAGTTGCATCCCCCAAATCTCTACATTATTATTATTATTATTATTATTATTTAGTATTTATATAGCGCCGACATATTACGCAGCGCTGTACAATGTATATATATATCTTGTCACTAACTGTCCCTCAAAGGAGCTCACAATCTAATCCCTACCATAGTCATATGTCTATATTATGTAGTGTAAGTAGTGTAGTCTAGGGCCAATTTTTTAGGGGGAGCCAATTAACTTATCCGTATGTTTTTGGAATGTGGGAGGAAACCGGAGTGCCCGGAGGAAACCCACGCAGACACGGAGAGAACATACAAACTCTTTGCAGATAGTGCCCTGGCTGGGATTCGAACCAGGGACCCAGCGCTGCAAGGCGAGAGAGCTAACCACTACGCCACCGTGCTGCCCGTTATGTTCAAGTCTTTCCAGAATAAATGAAGTGTTCACTTTATTTATGCAAAGGCCATTTGATATCCTAAGTCATGTTCTATGCGTGCAGATTTAGATGTGGTAAGCCAATTACAAAATCAAGGAGAGAAAAAAATTCTGTGAGGTCCCAGTGCTCAAACAGTACTGCTGGAATGGACAAAATGTACTGCTGAGTAACTTAACTACATTTTAATTTTTTGGCAGTTCTCGGAAATCACAGTTGGTTGCAGATTGAACTTGAAGCCTAATTTGAATATAATTAAATAATAGCACAGTTTCCTTAGTTACTTCAGTCAATATTATAACATTCTTTTAACAAAAAAGAAAGTTTACCTTTAAGCAAAAGTCTATGCCCTCAGCAGCACAAAAATGGTTTGTGGATATTTTTAAGACCATTACAAGTTTTAATTTGAAGAAAAATGTGAAGAAAAAAAAAACAATGGCGTACTTCTTATTCCAACCGCTGCAAATTAATTCTAATTATGCAACAATTCCCTTAGCAAATCATCTTGTCAACTAAAATGCTAAACCCACACTGGAAACACCAAGACTTCACAAAACCAATTAACATACATAAAATAACCTAAAGTAACAAAACCTAAGTTTAGCATGACGTGGGCAGAGACATTCATTATTTGGTAACCTGTTGAGAAGGGGATCAGAGGAACGGATGAATTCTCTTCTACATTTCCAAACGGTTTTGTTAATCCACTAAGGCAGCTTGCCAAGTTTTCAATGACATGATGTCCTGTAAGGTTCACTGAAATTGCAGGAATGCTGCTTCTATTAACAGTCTCTGCTGTGTCCAATAAGGAAACACTTAAACATAGCTAGATATATAATGTATGGCACTATACAGTGGTTATTGTCTCAGAACCCTGCTGTAGAGCTTAGTAGTGCAATTTTTTCCATGCAGAGCTTTGGCCTCCCCATTGTACACAAGCCCTGCAGCTATAGGATGATTCGGGTTAACCCCATACTGTTAAGTATTTTAACTTATATATGACATATATTCTACTGTACACTTGAAAGATATTGCTATTAAAGCAATGTACACAACACAGATAAGATCAAGGAAATTCAATTTGGCTTCAGGTTGACTATAGTATTCTTATCTTACTACAGTGGTCTCCTCTTAAGTTTTAAATATTTATTGTATTTATAGAGCACCAACATATTACGCAGTGCTGGACAATAAAAGCATACAATGATACAGAAATGATGCATACAAGGATGACAGACGTAACAAGGTTATACAGCATAGGACAAAGTTATACAGTACAAGGCAAACGGTACAAAATACACGCTCATGGGATTTTGGGCTGGTTAGGTAGGCCCAGTAATAAAAGTACGAGGCGGTCATAGGAAAGCAGCACACAATCATGTAGCATACACTAGGGAAAGGAGGAACCTGCCAATCTAAGGGGAGTGAAGATAGACACACTTGGTAGAGCTGTAGAATAAGTGTTCGGTAGAGAGTTACTGCATCACAGATATAACCCATTACCTATATTCTTTTCTAATTTAAACATTTTTTTTAACATTTCAGTAAACATAGGCGCATGTAGGAAAATCTCATGTATTCCCCACACTGTTTCAAGTTATACACCATGATAATAGATTACTGTATTTGTTGTTCCAAAACAATAAAAAGGTACACAAAATAATGACAATACAAGTCATAATATTGCATTATGGAACCTTTGGGCTTACTTAGTTTCCCTTGTGTACTGTTTATGCCTTAAGGATGATCTTTTTGCAACATCTATGTCCTCTGTCTGTCATATACCTTCATGACTATAAACTGGCTACAAGCGATAACTAATGTTAGCTCATTATCTGTTATAAATGTAACCTACATTTTATGGTAATCATGGAGAAGAAAAAACTGTAAGAAAGAATTAAAGCTACAACAACAAAAAGTCAAAGTTTTTCATATGCCGTAAGATAATTCACAGGCAAAGCTTACCTGTCAAATTACTCATTCCTTTCACACAGGCATCCTTTTGTAGCGGAGGCTGACCACAGACCATAACCATGCAATTCTGATCATCAACTGGCCTTAGGGCCAAATTAGGGGCCAAGCACAAATTACCTGTGCTTGTGTTTAACTCACAGCCATCGATAGTATTGCGCGATCACGATGAGAATCACGCCGGCCGGCGATCCGCTTTTGGAATTGGTTTGCAGCCAGTGGAAAAGTGCCCTTAGGGCATTTTGTTATAAGACTGCTTAGCTCAGCTGAGATCCCACGTGAATGTCTTCTGATATGGAAGAAAGGTGCAGACAGCAGATGTTGCCAGTGCCACATCTCATATCTACTGTAGTGGGAGGCTTGCAACTAAAGCTTTATACACATGTGAGATAAAAATCTTTAGAATGATGGATCAGCAGATAATTCTTCAAGAAAATGACCTCAAAAGATATCAACGAAAGAGGTCTGTCTTCCAATCTGTCAAATTAATCCGCACGACAATCACCCATCCCACAAGGATATTTCTCAAATTTTGTATGCACAGCGCAAGCATGAAAAGGAGGAAGTAACTGGACTACAAAAGCATTTCTTGGGTCTTTTGCATTAACTGATCATTTGAATGTGTACACCATCATGAGAACTATACATTGTTCAAATTTTTCTTCCAAAACCAAGCGGCAGATTGATTCCTCGTTTTTCAAAAATTTGTACCTGATGTGTGTATAAAGCTAGCGTTTTATTGTTAAATTAGTAGGGTGTTAAAGCCCAATTAAACCCAACATTGAACTAGGAAATCAGATTGATGAGGCAGTATACACTGTAAAGAAAAACAAAGTGACCTTAAGAATACCTGCCTCATGAACCACATATATATATATATATATATATATATATATATATATATATATACAGTATATATACAGTATATATATATATATACACAGTATATATATATATATATATATATATATATATATATATGCTTATTTCACTTTAAAGCACCATTCTGCCCACAGAAAAGTACTCCGCCACTGGTGGCTTGCAAGTCTGTATAGAAAGCAGCACATCTTCAGATACAACCAGGTAAACAATAGATTTTTGAAAAGTTTAGTTCCAAAGGTAACACAATTTGCATATGGAAATAAGGAAGGTCACTGAGGTCTAACAGGGGGTCACTGTTTTTTTGCAGCTCATGGTTTGTTATTTGTAACTTGACATTCAGGTTTATTGTCTGTCACTGAAGTCCGCCCATCAGATGTATAACTGAGGGTCTGTTATTAAAGTCTGTCAGTGAATTGGACACCTCTGTTGAGAATCTGGTTTATGTAAAGCCACCTGATGCACAGCCAAAAGTTTGAAAAAAGGGCAAAAACACCCTTACTGTGACCAAGCCATGAAGGTTAAACCTTTCTGTGCTCCCAGGAATTCAGCAAAGAAATGTTTTTTTCTTTAAAGGTTATTATGCTGTTGCTTATTTTCTAAAGCTGTGAGGAAGTTCTGAGTTGAGGTCCACTTTGAAAGAACCCCAAGGTGAGAGCGAGATGGAGGCTGCTACTGAAACTCTGTTAGGCCTGAGACACACTGTGAGCACTTTTCTGACCACCAGCGCTGTGTCTGTGTTTAAAAGAAAAAAAACCGCTCACATTGACTTGCATTCAAATCACTGTAAAATCGTTGAAATCATGATTTAAAGAAAAAAGATCAATATTACAGTGATTTTACAGCGACTGAAAGTCATGTCAACAGGAGCGATTTTTTTTTTTTTTTTTTTTTTTTTTTTTTTTTTTTTTTTTAGAGGCAGACAGTGTTGACAGTCAAAAAAACCGCTTACAGTGTCTCAGGCGGTACTGGGTTCCTGTCGCCAAGGAGCACAGCCAATGGAAATCAATCAGAGGGAAATCTGTCACTGGGGATCTGTCACCGAGGAGTCTATTAAATTTCTAAGAATGTAAACACATTTAATACTAGATATTGTGATAATATTAGGGCTTGTGTTTGAAATATACAGTATGATTATTCACTGTTATGCTGCGTCACATTATGAAATTTTACAGTTGTGTTACATCTTGGAAAAGGTTGGCAATCATTACTTTAAGGAAAGCAGGTGGACAGCTGCACTTCAGCTTGGCTGGGTGAAATATATAACAGATGAATGGTTATTTAATTTTATTTTACTGTACTGTATATCTGAAAGCATTGCCTCATGCAACACGCTGACTGGTTAGTTTGTAAATTGCTCATTTTAGGTGGGAAAAAGGTGTTTAATGGAGATTAATTAATGTTACCTTCTGCAGTCTGTTTCTGCTGAAAGGCCTACAGATCACTTTAAAGCCTTATTTCATTTTTTTTCATGTGCATTGAGTAATAGTAGGTTCACACTTCTATAAAAAAACATATCTGTGGCTCTGTTTTTTGGCCCGGATCAAAAACGGAGCCACGGATACCAACGTTAAAAAAAGCAGCCCTCTTCGAATAAAAATGGATCTGCCTGTGTTCAGGGAATCTGTGTTCAAAACCTGAACGGACGGTCTGGATTTGCAACATTTTCACTGACCCCGGATACACGGAGGGGTAGTGAAAATGAATAGTAAAATGGATCCCCCTCTACACAGGCAGCTTTGGACACAGAAATGGATCCATTTTCTGTGTCCCAGGCTGTGGAAGAGAGGGGCCTCCAGGCTAGAGGGGGTCGCAGCCAGGACAGGGGGGGGCAGTGGGCGTCAGAGAGGGGTGTCGCCCCCCCTCCCTCACCTGGGACCTCGTCCTCGCCCCCCCCCCTCCAGCTACTTTGCACAAAACTTGTTAAAATATATAGCGGCAGCAAGCAGGGAGCTTGCCTTCTTCCCCCGCTCACCACGTCACTTCCTGCAGTGCAGCCCTCCGAAGTATAGAGGCCGGCATTGCAAGAAATCAAGTGGCGAGAGGAGGAAGAAGGTAAGCTACCCGCTCGCTGCCGCTATACATTTTAACAAGTTTTGCGCAAAGTTGCTGGAGGGGGATCTGGAATGGGGTCCCAGGTGAGGTGGGGCAACCCGCATCCCCGCCGCCCACTGCCCCCCTTCCTGGCTGCTACCCCCTCTTGCATGGCAACCCCCTCTCCCCCACGGCTGGGCATACATTTCCACGGACTGGAAACGTATGCAACAAAAATGCATTTTCAGGAAAAATGGGAGCGGAGGGGCGGGGGGTGATGGGGAGGGGGTTGGGGAGGAAAAAAAAAAGTTTAGAAAAACAGATCCATTTGAAAGGGATCCGTTCTGTAAGTGGTCCAGTGTGGACCTACTCTAATATATCACAATTTACAATAAAAAAATATGTTTGTGCCTTGCACGTAACACATTTTACACTATTTCTATTCGTTGACTGGTTGGGTTTGCAATGCTCACTTCCTGTGTAAGTGTCTTTGTAGCTTTGTTAGACTGAATAAAAGTCAGTAACCTGCCCTGACTCCTCCCCCTATCCCCTCATTACCCACATGAAGTTGTCGGAGAGGAGTTGAGAAGGACATTAGCCAGACTTTTTCGGCTGATGAATCTCTACAGGGGTAGAAACCCCAATTGTGCTGGCAGCTCTGTACTTTGTGCACAGTTCTAATACCATTGACTAATTTTTCAAAATTAATTTCTCTTGAACAGCTGCATTAAATATAAATATTGCCTGCATAATGGCTAAGTCTCATATTCATCCACACAGAAAATCTGTCAGGACAAGCAAGGGCTTTAAAAAAAGAACACTGGACTATTCACCTCTGTTCATCAGGACCCCATAAACATAAATGTAATATAACCGATTTTAAAAACTGTAACCAGCATGAAAGGTTTCACTTTAGTTCCCCCTTTGAATTTTATGGAGTCCTTAAAACACATAGACTTAGGCCTCTTTCTCACAGAAGGTAATTAACCACCTGTCAGCAGCTCCCCTGCTCTTTCTGGGTACTTGCTAGTGCCCAGCACTGGCAGTGAAGAGGAAGCCACTGCATTGAGACACATCTGACTATGGCCGTAACCGTTCTCAAATGCAATATGAGGCATTTTTTTGTTGCCAGGTAACTGCATGTCTTATATACTATTATTTAGTGGTTCTGGGTTAATATGAGCTATCTAGATATTTTGTAATACTCAGTGCAAGCTAATCCATCCAAATGTGAAGGCTTAAAGGCACACTGAGCAAAAAGTGGTTTGCCTGTGAGAAATGATTTGCATATTCAGCAGTGATGTATCATGGAAGATCCTTCTTGCTCACTTAAAGCTGAATAATTGCACATGCCTTCTGTAGTAAGTCTTACCACTTTTCTGATATTTGTGCATTTGATAGAGGATCAAATGTTGGCCATCTTTAATGCCTCTGAGATGAGGTTAATGGCATTATAGACTGGAGAGTATAATCAGAAAACACTATAGATGGTAAATTTCAAGTTGCAAGATGATAATTTTATTTTATAATTATGCAAATGTATGCATCTTGGATTGGCTTTCCACAGATTGACAGGTTGAGCAGGTTTACACATATAGTTACCGATGCACAATTTATATTTTATTACATTGCTAAATAAAACATGCTTAAAAAAAAGTGCCAGCCTCCATATCTCTTTCACTTCAGGATCCCTTTAAAGTGGATTTAAATGCTGAATTTCCTCTCTGCTCTAATAGATAAACCACAGCATGATAACCTTTAGGGGAAAAAAACTTCATTACAATTCATAGAAATCCTAAAAAAAACTGATGCATCAACTTTCTGGGGAGCACAGAAAGGGATATGCCTCAGTGTTAATGTATGAGGAGGGACCCACAGCTCTCCAAACAGAGCTTCTCTGCAGTCTATTCACAGCTACTGATAAGACTGGTTGATCTGGCTACACAAACACAGGGCAATGGCATTTTTTTCAACAACTATATGTGGAATACAGACTTTTCATTGATTGCTTTGCAAGAGTTCAGGTCCACTTTAACCATTTCTGCCGCCCGGACGTAAAGCTCACGTCCGGGCGGCTGCTCTGGTGCGCCCCCGCCTCCCCATGGTATCCCCCGGTAGCCCTGGGATCAGTGAAAGGGAACATGGTTCCCGATCACCGATCCCTTTCCCCTGCAGAAAAACGAAGCACTCACCCGTGAGGCTTCAGTTCTTCTGCCCGGAAGAATTTCCGCATCCCCCTTGTACTTCCGCTTAGCGAGAAGTACAAGGAGGGAACCCAAAAATGAAGGTGGCCATCTTGTGGCCAAATAGTAAAACTACATCTACACATTTTTCATTACAATTTCCACATATAGCAACATTAAAAATTAATTGTTTATGTCCCACACCAAAATATTCCCCAAATAAATTTTTTAATGGAAAAAAAAAATTACAATAAAAAAAAAAAAGACAAATAGTTACTTAAGGGTCTGAACTTTTTAAATATGCTTTTGAAGGGGGTATACTACAAACATTTTTTAAATTATAAGCTTGTAAATAGTGATGGACGCAAAACGGAAACAATGCACCTTTATTTCCAAATAAAATATTGGCGCAATACATTGTGATAGGGACAAAATTTAAACGGTATAATAACCAAGACATACGGGCAAATAAAATACATAGGTTTTAATTATGGTAGCATGGATTATTTTAAAGCTATAATGGACGAAAACTGAGAAATAATGAATTTTTTTCCATTTTTTTTCTTGTGAATTCCGTTAAAATGCATTTACGGTAAAGTGGCTCTTAGCAAAATGTACCACCCACAGAAAGCCTAATTAGTGGCGGAAAAAACAAGATATAGATCAATAAATTGTGATAAGTAGTGATAAAGTTATTAGCGAATGAATGGGAGGTGAAAATTGCTCCGTTGCATAAGGTGAAAAATCCCCGCGGGCTGAAATGGTTAATATACCACTGTCATTTAAAATACTTAGTTGTACTGTGTGATGTGGCGAGAGGTTCTCTTTAATCAGAAACGCTTCTCATTTTGTTAATAGTTAGAGGCATAGATATTGTTCTGTAGCTGTTTATTCCCAGAGTTGTCAGATTAATTAAAATAAGAAAACAGTCACAATGGTTTTTCTTATTATACAGAGTAAGTCCCCAAATATTGTCGTGTTTTCTTAAGTCTCTGTTTGTTCTCTGCTGTTGCATGCATTTTCCTGGCACCATTAATTATAGTAATTTCCAGATCCATGACCTTTTCAGAGAACTAGATGACTAAGACGCAGTCTTTTTGAAATCATGCTCCGTTAAAGCTTGCTCCTAATTAGAAAAACGTATTTCAAGTAGCAATCATTCAAATCTACCCATAATCTTCTGTTCCCGGAGGGCTTGCGTGTTTTTTCTTCTTTCCCTATAAAAATGCATCACGTGTGGCTGGAAACCTAATTGATTACATTTTCCCATTTCAAATTAAAACAGTGGTTAAGTTTGAATTCGCAATTTGAATGTAGTGAGTAAATTATACCAATCAAGCATCTACATTGTTAATGTCCTCAGATACTGTATTTCGATTATAGGGTGAAAAACAATACAGTTGACAATAAAGTTGCCGTACAATAATAAAAATGCACAAAAAACAACTTTGCTTTTTCTTGTTTTATAAAGTAGTCAAGCCAACAGCAGACACCACAGCTGAATGCAGATGTACATTCCTTTATTCAATGCATTCTAAATAGATCTAGTATAGGAACCTGAATCTGCCTCTGTACCTGTCTCTGTGTAATCCATTCCCAGTACTCACGGCGGCCTGTCTGTGATAATGTCCACTGCATCATAGTGTGGTCACTTAACCAGTTCACCCCCAAGTGGTTTTTACCCTAACGGACAAAAGGCAAATTTCACCTGTCAGTGCTCCTCCATTTTATTCCCTAATAACTTTATAACTACTTACAAAATTATTTATACTTTGTTTTTTTTCAGCACCAATTAGGCTTTCTGTGAGTAGTACATTTTGCTAAAAAAAATTTTTATTCTAAATGCGTTAACGGGAAAAAAAATGGAAAAAAAAATCTCTCAGTTTTCAGCCATCATAGTTTTAAAATTAAACGTTCTCCTGTGGTTAATTTTCACACCTTTTGTTTGCCCAGCTGTCCAGATTATTAAACCGTTTAAATTATGTCCCTATCACAATGTATGGCGACAATATATTATTTTGAAATATAGGTGTTATTTTTCTGTTTTGTCCGGTCCGTAGTTACAAGCCCCTATAAAGTACAGTTATAGTAATATTCCCTCATGAAATATAAAAGCTGAGTCCCTAAAACAACTATTTGTGTTTTTTTTTACTGATTTTTTTTTTGGGGGGGGGGGGGCTTTGGAAGTGTAAGTTATTGTATTAATATTGTGTATAAGTGTATGTGTATGTATGTGCCTGTATGTGTAATTTTACTTTTTGGCCACAAGATGGAGCTAATGAACACATTCCCGTTTCATAGGGAATTTACATTTTGCTAAACTGTGATGGCTTCCTGTTTTATGAATGGACACGGCCACTGATCGCGGTCACGTTCATTCATTCCAGGCATTCCCCAACCACTGAACACAGATACCCGACGATAAATGGCGGTGGGAGCGGCGTGCACAGGTGCGGAGCGGCGGCGGGAGTGAGTGACTTATTAAAACGTCCTGTTGCCGTTAACAGGGTCAAACAGGATGTTTTAATAAGTCAGGTGGCCATTAAAATCCTGAGCCTTATGCCTCTCAGGAGGTTTTCCAGCTAGTGTGCCCCTGAGGATTGTAAAAGCTTTCTTGCCCCCACAAGCTGTAACTAGCACTAGGCTAGCTAGCATAAGCAGCTGGCACCCTCCAATCACCGCCGCTCCCCCGATTGTACTTTACCCAGCCTGGATCCAGCAATCAGTGCAGCCTCCCAGCACAGCTCCGGTCATCACTATGGGGAGGATCACACATGGCGTCATGCGCTGACCCGATCCTCCCCATAGAGAGACCGGAGCTGTGGGGAAATGCAGCGCCGATGCTGGAGCCAGGGGGTAATGTATTAAATGGTTGGATTGGGGGATCGGCGGCGATCGGAGGATCCTGGGCACTTGGACTAGCTAGCCTAGTGCTAGCGACAGCTTGTGGGGCCATTACTTCTTTTGTGGGGGAATAGTAATTCAAGAAAGCGGTATGCCAGACACAGTGTCGGGCATACCGCTAAGGAGGTTAATAGGTTAAAGTAAACCTGAGATGGGGCAGGAAATGTTATACATACCTGGGGTTTCCTCCAGCCCCCTCTGGCCTGATCGAGCTTCGCCTTCCTCCGCCACCTGCTCATTTGTGCATAATCAGCTATGGTAAGTCCGCCGGTCCGGGGCAACTGTGCACATGCAGCCTGGCCGGGCACCCCCATTGTGCTCCTGTTATTGGCAGCATTCTGCGCCTGCGCGGTACTACCAACTGGCCCGACAGGATAGCTTACTGGGGCTCATTACAGACAAATGAAGAGGCGGCAGAGGATGGCGATGGCGCAATCAAGCCAGAGGGGGCTGGAGGAAGCCCCAGGTATGTATACATTTTCTCTCCTGCCCCAGCTCAGGGACACTTTAAAAAATACTTCCCATGCAAAATTGAGAGCCTGAGAGGTGGTGGGTTTAATCACTCCTCTGAAGATCGTGGCCATCATAACCTGCTTGCAGTTGCCTGCCCCCTGCTTGGCAGCAACCAATTAGGCTGCGGCTGCAGAGCTTGGGCAGTCCGCAACAAGAAAACATGGGAAAGAAAACACCACTATGTCTTTCCTGATCAGGGAAGGAGTTTCTGTCATTAGTTCATCACAGGCCAGTGGGTGAGTATTTAACTCTACCATCTCCCAATCCTTTCAGCTATAATAGATAATAGCCATACATTGTAGACTATTTTGCACTGGAAGAAGTCCTTCAGTAATGTACACATGTTCGATTTCTGGTTTCCTTAACACATTGTAAGCAGTTGTGCACATGCTAGTTTCATGCCCCAGACAGCCAGAATGATTGTCTTGGCTGAGGACTATCTAGCATGTGTACAAAGATTCAGGGCATTTTAAAGTGAACCCGAGGTGAGAGCGATATGGAAACAGCCATGTTTTTTTTCCTTTTAAACAATACCAGTTACCTGGCAGCTCTTCTGATCTATTTGGCTGCAGTTGTGTCTGAAGTACACCGGAAACAAGCACGCAGCTAATCTTGTCAGTTCTGACAATACTGAGAGAGCAGGAGTGATACTTAAAGTGCTCCCGAGTCAAGGCTCGAGTACACTACACAAAATCAGATACTTCCCTAAAGAGAGGAAAGCCTCAAGATCCTATTGTCCTATTGAAGCTTCCCTATTCCTTGATCCACCACTGCTGAGCGTGCCCCCCTCCCCTCCTCGTTCATGTGTGCATCACTGGGAGCAACCTGCACAGGCGCAGTACGAGAAAGAATCTACTGCACTTGCGCAAGACGCTCCCAGCAGCAGAAGCCCAAACGAAAACACGTGCGGCCAGGGCCATGCAGGCTCAAACACCAAAAGCGAAACTAAGCTGTGGCGGGAGACCCGTGGATCATTGATATTACCAGCGTGGGCACAGGGCGGGCGGCAGATGCCCCAGGTAAGTAAAACTGCCTTTTTTCAGACCACTTTAGGGAATTGGTAGATTTCCTTTAATGTTAAAATGAAAGCGCTGTTTTTATAGCTATGAAAAATGGATTTTATGTGACTTCTCCACCCCCCCCGCCCCATCTTTCAAGTCTCAGGCCTCCTTATGATCCTATAAAGGTCTTCCCTCTGCTTCTGACCCCCTACATTTACTGTCTGAGCATGCACAAATATATGAAGATAAAGTAACATGTGGATTTAAAGAGGATCTATCCCTTCTGAAGGCTTAATCCTGAGTTGGTTTGTTAAGGGATCATTAACACAGATCCTTTTTTGGGGAGAGGGAATTTCTCAAGAGAGGTTTTTAGCTAAGTAGAAGCTATTTTAAAAGGTTGCAGTCACATGTTTCCTTCCAGCTAAGAGTCTGAGTTTTATACACATTATTGAGTGATTATTGACAAAGTTCAGGCTAACTGACTTTAGTTCTTAATTCCTAGCAAATTTTCTAAATCTGCTTCCTAATGCTGCAGATAAATCAAGTTTTCTTAGAGAAGACACACAGCAGATTTATAAGTTGGGCTGTAAAACTGTAGCTTATAAACCTCTGTGTTTATAATGAAACTGTCACCGATGTGCTTATTTTTACAAGGCTTTGTCATATTTACGCACATTCCCATTTATTTTTGTACATTTTTTAGTATTTGTTAAATGTGTTTTTTTTTTTACAGTTGAATCATCTTCCTTTTGGCTGCAGATTTTGCAACGTATGGGGCAGATTTACCAACCACGGATAAAATGTGTGTACACAGACATTGCTCTGTCGGAGCATGCAGATTTTACTGGCAGTTAAATAATCTACCCCTATAGCGTTTTGAAAATGTTAAGGTACACCTGTCACAATCGGCAAAGAACTGACTTAAAGAGAACCCGAGGTGGGTTTGAAGAATTTTATCTGCATACAGAGGCTGGATCTGCCTTTACAGCCCAGCCTCTGTTGCTATCCCAAACCCCCCTAAGGTCCCCCTGCACTCTGCAATCCCTCATAAATCTCAGCCACGCTGCTGACAAACAGCTTGTCAGAGCTGGCTGTGTTTATCTCTTTAGTGTCAGTCTGCTGCTCTCCCCGCCTCCTGCAGAACTCCAGTCCCCGCCATGCGCGTCCTTGCTTATGCTCCCACAGCTGGGAGTATCCTGTACACACGCAGTAAGTACTGCGCATGCATCAGATGCTCCCGGCGGCAGGAGCGCGATTGAGGACGTGTGGCTATGGCCGCACAGACGCAGTGGCCATCGACTGGCTCATTCACCAAAAATCGAAACTGAGTCACTGTGGGGAACCGGAGGATCGTTCTGTGATGGTGGGCACAGGGCAGCTGCAGGGGGCCGGTAGAAGCCCCAGGTGAGTTAAACTTTTTTTTATTTTTTCGGAGTTTTTTTGTTTTTTTTTTTTATTTATTTCTCATTTTATGTTTCATTTTATGTTTCATTTATTTCTCATTTTAGTTATTGGGCTTAGCAGAGAAAAAATATTTCATGGAAGTATAATGTTTTTTGCCAGCCAAATATGAAATGGCAAAAATATGTTACATTTTACCTGCCCATTATACGTGCAAGTTTTGTAATTAAAAGAGATATTTGTTTTACTCTTGTGTGGCTAAGATATGCTCATAGCCAACAACAAGGCTCAATCATCAGTTACAAATTCAAAGGCATTCTCGTCAGTAATACTTTAGGCTACATTCACAGTGGTAGTTACATTCCCTGTCAAAGCAGGAAAGCAATGGAATGTAAAAGTAGCACACATGCTATCCATGCTTTATGTCCCATACAGTAAAGCATAAAGTCAATCAAACATGTGCTTCACTCACTATTTACACACGCATGTTTTTCAGTAATCCACTGCATGCAGTGCGTTGGGATGCCTTTATATTATACTGGCCACACTATAAGTGTTGCATAGGTGGTGCATTGCACTGCAACATTCCACGTAATAATGTGGCCCCCACAGATCACTGCAATGCCCCAACTATGAATGTAGCCTTAACCACTTGCCAACCGCCCCCTACCAATAGGCGGTGGCAAAGTCGCACCCCCAGGACTGCGTAACACCGATAGGCGGTGGCACCTGGTGGACTAATTAGCCAGGGATCGGACGCAGGTATGCGCACGCATCCACCGGCATTAGGCTTCGCCCACCCGACGGCCATTTAGCAGTGCCGGCGGGTTGTAAACAGCCCGATCTCCCCTGCAAAAGTGTATAATACATTTTGTAATGTATACAAAGTGTATTATACAGGCTGCCTCCTCCCCTGGTGGTCCCAGTGATCGAGGGACCACCAGGGGAGGAGGCAGCTGTGTATGTAAACACAGAAGAACACTGATCCTGCCCCCCCTGCCCCCTGATTGCCCACAGCACCCCTCAGACCCCCCCTGATCACCTCCTCAGACCACTGTTTGCACCCAACCACCCCCCTAATCACCCATCAATCACCCCCTGTCACTATCTGTAAAAGCTGATCACCTGCCCACACCCTCAAATCGCCCTCAGATCACCTCCCAAGTGCATTGTTTACATCTGTTCTCCCCTCTAATCACCCACTTATCACCCATCAATCACCCCCTGTCACTGCTACCCATCAGATCAGACCCTCATCTGCCCCTTGTGGGCACCCAAACACCCGCCCACACCCTCAGATCACCCTCATACCCCCCTAATCACCTCCCCAGTGCATTATTTACATCGGTTCTCCCCTCTAATCACCCACTGATCACCCATCAATCACCCCGTCACCACCTGTCACTGCTACCCATCCTACACATCAGACCAGACCCCCATCTGCCCCTTGCGGGCACCCAATCACTGACCCACACCCTCAGAACCCCCTAATCACCTCCCCAGTGCATTGATTACATCTATTCCCCCTCTAATCGCACCCTGAGACACCCATCAATCACCTCCTGTCACCCCCTAGCACACCTATCCATCAGATCAGGCCCTAACTTGCCCCGTGTGGGCACCTGATCACTTGTCCAAACCCTCAGATCCCCCTCAGACCCCCTTCCGATCACCTCCCCAGTGCATTGATTGAATCTATTCTCCCCTCTAATCACCCCTGAGACACCCATCAATCACCTCCAGTCACCCCCTGTCACCCCCTAGCACTCCTACCCATCAGATCAGGCCCTAATCTGCCCCCTGCGGGCTTCTGATCACCCAGCCAAACCCTCATCCCGCCCCAGCACAGTAACAGAATTTTTTTCCCGATCACTGCAAAAAACACTGTACAATAACTGTGGCGCTGTAAAGATCAGTTTTGATTTTTTTTTTGTTAATCAAAACTCAGTGGACCACAGCTTTCTACTTCACAAGTACTCCCTTTTTCTAGGTAGGTGCTCTTTATCCTGGGTAGTCTCAGAGGAATACCCCCTAAATTTAGCAGTCCACCATGGCAAAAAAAGGGTATTCTGCTGAAGAGGCCGCCGAGATTCTGGCCCCGTGGGGTGAGAGCGATTGGGAAGCCTCATCCGACGAATCATCCGGGTCAAAATACGAACCGGTGAACAGCAGTGGCTCTCTGACCGATAGCAATGACGAGAATGAGGTCCCGGCTAGAGCCAGGTGTACCACACCCCATGTCACTGGACTGCGGGATCAGACTCAAGGGCAGCAGAGTGGTGCTAGTGCTGATCCGAGTTTTCTTGGTGAGGCATGCACCAGCAGCGTAGCATCTCCTGGACCTAGCACCAGTACTACCGTAGACCCTGGTGAAGTGGCGACCACCAGCATGTTAGTAGAAACTGGTTCAGTGGCAGGTGCATTAAGACCCGAGTCACAGCCAACAGGCCCATACTACCCATAGTCTCCCAGAGGTGCTAGCAAATCCCAATTGGCAATCCCCTGGTTCCGCCGCACCCATACTGCCCCCTTTATTGCCCAGTCTGGAGTCCAGGTGGCGACAGATAATCTAGGATTGGCCCTAGACTTTTTTCATCTGTTCTGCACCATGGATCTCTATGACTTAATTGTGGCTGAGGCCAACCGTTATGCCACACAATACGCAACCGCCAATCCGAGAAGCTACCATGCCCAGCCTTTTCGGTGGAAACCACTCCAAGTTTCCAAACTTAACATTTTTTTGGGCCTTTCCTTAACATGGGTCTAGTCAAAAAGAATGTAGTGCGGCCTTATTGGTCTACGCACCCAATACATCACATGCCCATGTTCTCTGCTGCCATGTCCAGGTCACAATTTGAGAACATCCTGCGCTTCCTGCACTTCAGTGCCAATACAACCTGTCATCTAAAAGGCCACCCTGCTTATGACCGGTTCCACAAAATTCAGCCCCTCACAGACCACCTGTCATCAAAATTTGCAGATGCTTATACCCCTGAACAGTCATTTTGAGGCATTTGGTTTCCAGACTACTCCTCACGGTTTAGGGCCCCTAAAATGCCAGGGCAGTATAGGAACCCCATAAGTGACCCCATTTTAGAAAGAAGACACCCCAAGGTATTCCGGTGTATGATGAGTTCATAGAAGATTTTATTTTTTGTCACAAGTTAGTGGAAAATGACACTTTGTGGAAAACAAACAAAAATCAATTTCCACTAACTTGTGACAAAAAAATAAAATCTTCTATGAACTCACCATAATCCTAACAGAATACCTTGGGGTGTCGTCTTTCTAAAATGGGGTCACTTGTGGGGTTCCTATACTGCCCTGGCATTTTAGGGGCCCTAAACCGTGAGGCATAGTCTGGAAATCAAATGCCTCACAATGAACTGTAAAATCCTAAAGGTACTCATAGGACTTTGGGCCCCTTAGCGCAACTAGGTTGCAAAAAAGTGTCACACGTGGTATGGCAGTACTACAATAAACAAAAGTTTACATTTCTGCTAACTTGTGACTAAAAAAATGAAATTTGCCACGGACTCACCATGCTCCTCTCTGAATACTTTGGGGTTTCTACTTTTCAAAATGGGGTCATTTGTGGGGTGTTTACTGTCCTGGCATTTTGGGGGGGGTGCTAAATTGTAAACACACCTGTAAAGCCTAAAAGGTACCCATAGGACATTGGGGACCTTAGCTCACCTAGGCTGCAAAAAAGTGCCACACATGTGGTATTGCCGTACTCAGGAGAAGTAGTATAATGTTGTTTTGGGGTGTATTTTTATACATACTCATCAGGGCCGGATTTCTGGCAAGGCCACATAGGCCATGGCCTAGGGCACCAGAATTTTGGGGGCGGCTCAGTGAGGGGCAGTAAAGCTGTTCTATGCAGCCATCCATATCTACAAGGACTGCCTTAACCTTTGAACTCTCTGTCCTGTACTTGTGTCGTCCCTGCAAGACCTGTAAGCTTTATCCTGCAGGTACACTTCAGCCTAATTCTCATGGTGACTCAATGGGTCCATCATTAGAAAAATGGCAAACATAAAAGTTCTTAAGGAAAACATAATTTATAATCTGAATTACTGAAATGGTTATTGTCTGTGACTTCCAATGAGGGAAAGTAAGTAGAATTCTCGGGCACATAGAGATAACCATCATACGTATAGTTGGCCTTGGGCGGTAAAAGGTACAAATCCGGCCCTGATACTCATGCTGGGTGGGAGAAGTCTCTCTGTAAATGGACAGTTGTGTGTAAAAAAATAAAAAAATTGTCATTTACAGAGATATAATAACTAAAAATCACAGCAGCAATCAAATAGCACCAAAAGAAAGCTGTATTATTGACAAGAAAAGGAGTTGAAATTTATTTAGATAGTAGGTTGTAGCAATAAAACGTTAAAGCTGCAGTGGTCTGAATGAAAAAAAGTGTCTGGTCCTTAAAGCGAACCTTAAGTCACCTAAAAAAATGAGATGAACTCACCTGGGGCTTCCCTCAGCCCCCAGCAGACGATCGGTGCCCTCGCAGCTCCGCTCCGATGTCCCAGGACCCGCCGGCGACGACTTCCGGTTTCGCCGTCACCGGCCGACAGGCATGGGAACGCGAGTGATTGTTCGCGTTCCCAGCCTGTATATCGCCCCCTATGCTGCTATTGCGGCCTCCTGGCCGCAATAGCAGCATAGGGGGCGATATACAGGCTGGGAACGCGAACAATCACTCGCGTTCCCATGCCTGTCGGCCGGTGACGGCGAAACCGGAAGTCGTCGCCGGCGGGTCCTGGGACATCGGAGCGGAGCTGCGAGGGCACCGATCGTCTGCTGGGGGCTGAGGGAAGCCCCAGGTGAGTTCATCTCATTTTTTTTAGGTGACTTAAGGTTCGCTTTAAGGGGTTTTAAGACTGCAGTCCTTAAGTGGTTAAGCTTGTTTGGTTTATCTGAAAATAAGACAGTTTTTTTACTTAAAAAACCTGCTAACCAAGTGGTGGAACGACAAAACAATGAAACATTTATTGGTAATACTTCATATCCCTAATTTGATATAACAACAATACTAATACATTAACTTGGACAGCAAGCACAGTTAAAATGTGCCCATTTACAATTACTAGCCATGCAAGGTTCCTGAAGTGCACTTGCCCAGTAGAAAAACTTTCATTACAGACGTGATCACTCCTGGAAGAAAGGATTCAACTGCCTGGCCAGTAAAATCATAAAAAACAGTAGAATGAGGAACAGGAGGGACACCGGAACTCAGCAGGACAGCAGTAAATGCATAAAAAGTTATAGGAACACCATACTTAATTTTATACATTATTCTTAGTTCAGGTACTTTTAAAGCTTTATGTGCCCAAATCCTTTCTTTACAAGGCTACAAGAGTACGTCATACTTAAATAGAACGTGACTGAGGTGGCCATGATTGAGGTAAATAAATAGAGCGTGTGTACAGGTATAACCTGAGCTCATCCAAAATGCCGGACTATAAACAAAAAACCCCAAGAGCATTATTTTCATCCTTTCCTTTCCTGCAAAAAGCCACTTCATCATGCACCGTGTGTCATCCCTCCTCCTATCTCCATAGCAACAGACATGTCACTCTGCTATAACAAAGTGAAGCATCTATACCAAAGTTGTCAAACCCCAGTCCTGGAGGGCTATATCCATGCCAGAGTTTAGTATGCACTGAGAAATGGAGAAGTGTGTACTTCTTCATGACTCACACCTTTCCTGATTGAGTTCCATCAATTAATTTGAGCCGTGCCAAAAATGTGTGAGGAACTAGGCCCTTTAGGACTGGATTTAGACATCCCTGATCTATACAGAACGCAGCCCTTGAACTGTTATTTAAGACGACCCTTAAAGGGGTCTACTATACACACCTTCACACTGCAAATGACATTTTAAAGTTTAAATGGCCGGTTCTGATCGGATGATTCAGCGCAGGTAAATGTAGTCTACTGTTTATTCCTATTTATTTTACGGCCTTTTATGATGTCTAGTCTGCTACTGTAAATATCATTGAGAAGCTGTGAAACTTCACAAAAATGTTAGAAGGAACAGAAAGGGGATAACAATAGATGATGTTTCAAAGAGCAAATAAGGTCAATGAAGAAAAAAAAAAAAAGATATTGTTGAAATTAAAAATCTGCTTGGCAAATGAGACAATTGTATGTCATTACCCTCAAGCCATTGAGACACAAAGGAAGTGAAACATAAATTAAGTTACATTGTTTTCCCTTTAATTAACCACAATATTTCTGTTTAAGAAGAATATAATTGGGTCTCAAGTCATAAACGCTGGCTAGTTCTCAGCAGTATGTGTGTTTCTAATTCATCCTGCTAGCCACAAAATAAGTGCTTTATAAGTGTTATATTTCTACAAAGTTTTCAGCAATATTATTAAACTTATTTTTTATATGCAATTACTTGGAAAAACAATACATAGTACAACTTAACATTAAATGTGGAAATGAGCAGATCCGCCAAAAGGATAAAAGTAGCTAAAATTGTATTTAAAAAACAGGGGAGGCAGTGGTGGACCTACCCCCCTCTAAGCAGACACAAAAACAGATCGATATAATATCAACAAGCAAATGTATTTACATATACACTCCAAAGGGTCATGGCAACGCGTTTCGCAGGTGTGGCCCCGCTTCATCAGGCAATAGGGGATGGAGCATACAGCATACATATAAGTGTCTATGTCTCAGCCTAGCGCCTCAAATTAACATTGCACTCAGACATCAGATACAATAAAAAAAAGGGGTGCCAAAAACATGCAGACCATTAAATACACCAGGAAAAAAGGTGTCCTACATCCCTCACCTCATTAGATGGGTGAGCACCACCCTTATGGAAGGCAGAGCTTACATGTTTGTGTACCAGCAGAGGTGCCCTATCCTCATATAACATGTATAAACGGTGGCTTCCATATAAGTGGTGCCCAACCATTTCATCAGGTGAGGCATCTAGCATATTTTTATGTGTACCTATGAATATGCTGCCGGGAGACTTGGGCGCAGGATACAGCTGATATACAGCTTACCCTGCTCCTGCACAAATCCCGGCGGCGTTAATTGCTATTCCCCCTCCAGGTCAACGTGGATGGTGGGAAATGATGTAATTCGTCTGCCTGCTATCGCTGGCAGCTGAATTACAGCGTTTTAAAAGTAACTTAAGCTTAGTCTTCTGATGGCCCCGTAGTTACTCACTGTGCGTGGCTATAGCAGTAATTTCTATTACGGCCTATGGTGATGCCGGCTGCACCCAAATCTCCTGCGCTGTTTTAACAGCGCTTGTGTTTTTATTTTGGAACCCCCTTCCCTTTGATTTATTGCCTCAGGGTATCATCCAGTAATTTAGGATGTGCTGCCAACCAATGTTTTGCATACTACCCTCTCAGAATCGCTTATCAGTTTTGTAATGGCTCTTCCCCCGTTGAAGAGTTAGAAAGAACTGTGTCTCTTTTATAGTAAGACATCAATCTCCAACATCAAAAATCCCTCTTCTGGGGCTCATGAGTTTTTGCAGCTTCACAGACTCCTTTGCACACCCACTCTCTCCTCTGTCTACTGCTAGTGTATGCTGAAAGAAAATGTCGGAAACTAGAAAAATATCTTTCTGCAAAAAAGTTCGAAAGGCGAGTCCCAACCTTAAAATGCTACTGTAGGCAAAATCAAAAATTCACCAGTTGTGAGAACAGCAAATACTCATCTTCCAATGGAGTTTACCAATAGCCCTACAAACCCTTTTTCTTTACTTTTTGGGTGTCTTCTCCCAAATTACACTGCTTCTGCTCCAAACATCTATTGCCCCCTTAGGAATATCTCTCTCTCTCCCAGACACACACTTCTGCTCAGTTGCAACATTGTAAAGTTGCAGGGTAGCAGAACTACCATCAATGCTTTTCTATTACATCACCAAATTTATGATTACTGGATGGGGTGGGAACCAACTGGATGGTAAAGCCCAGGAACTAGCAGAAGTGTCACCTTAACTTTCACTTCCAAATGGAATTCAATTTGAAGTACCGGTATTCTTCTTCTTCAATATCAGTAACAATTATATTTTGTTCTATAGAAAAACGTTTTGTGATATAATTGTAAAGTATACCTATGTCCTTCTGGCAATCTTTTGAGCAACCCAAAGAACAAACAAGAAAGTATATAAGGTTTAAATAATTACCTTAATTCTGTGAGCCTTCAATTCTTGAACCCATTCTGGGGCGAAGTCACATTAATAATTATCAGATATTGAACACACAATTTCTACTGAAGTAGTCAGTGGCTCTTTTTGAACGTTGATCTTACTTTTAGCACAAACAAACAATTGTTTTTGCTTGTACCAATGTGGGGGAATCACTCTCTTAAGTAAAACAGGTGTCCAAAATGGGTTCGGATTTTTGTCACATTGACCCACTCCTGATATATTCATGCCATTATCATAACATATAGGATGTTTCAGGCCTGTACTATAAAGTAAAACACAATAGTGGCGAGTGGTTCAAGTATAAAGGCCTATTGAGTATATAATTATATGCCTCTACGATTACATAATATTCATGACATGCCTATATGAGTCCATAATCTAGTAAATGCTATAAATAGCATGTTTCATTTCTTCAAGAAAAATACAGCTGGATGGAGGGGAGAAAACTTACTTTATAACAGATTTAACCAATCAAAAGAATTAAAAATAAAATAATAAATTATAAAAAAAGAAATAAAAAATACAAACAGTACAAATCCTTTTTGAGCAGCCATTTAAAACACTCATAACTCTAATATAGCCCCACATTAAAAAAATTAAATGTGATCTTAAAATTCAGAATTTGATCTTGTAAATTCTGATATGTGAGATAGGATATATAAATAGTACGGAATATGGTATAAAACAAAAGAATGATGTGACAATGCTCTTAATCAAAAGAGCCATCTAACATTCTAAGTTTTAAATTGTAAAATAAAATTAAATTAAATAGAAAAAACTATTCCCAGGAGACAGAACTAACTGGCATTTGCAGAAACAATCTACATAAAAGTTTAAGTTAACACATATTATTTCAATTACCAATTCCTCATTGAACAACCTCAACTTACAGTTCAGTGAAGTGGAGCTGTGTTCAATTTCACGGAACTTCAATGAGACCTTAATTTTCCCAGTGCCAATTACTGTACCATGATATCTGGGCAATTTACTATAGAATGGGATAATTCTGTCTACTCTGTTTCCATTTAATTAAAAAAAGTACTTGGCAAAAGGTTTCATCAAACACAAAAATGTCTTTTTGCTCTATATAACAATATATTAACAAAAAAAATGCAAACATTTAGGACATCTCCAAAACATTGCCATTAAATTATGCATGGAAACACCTCTAACTTCTGTGTGAGTGCTGCACCTTATAAACAAAATTTTCAGCACACTTACAGCTAAAACACACTTCAAAAAGATTATTTTCTCAAACTTGCTATTAAATAGAAAACCCAGGGTAAACAGGAAAAAAAATGTTTGCACCCTTATACATACAAAGTTAAAGGGGACCCAAGGTGAGAATGTCATAGAGCTGCCATATTTATTTTCTTTTTTTAACAATGCAGGTTGCCTGGGTGTCCCCATGATCTTGTTTCTTTAATACTTATAGCCATAGACCCTGAACAAGCATATAGATCAGGTACTCTAATGTAAAGTATACATGAGACCGAGCTATAAGAGAAAGGTTTTATTGATCTGGGGCTGCTTCCACCCCCTAGAAGTCTATTTAGTCCCACGCCAAAGTTCTGCCATGGTCAAATCCGCTGCTGTCCCCTCTGTAATATCGCAACCCATGGCTAGGTCATGGTCTTCTGCGCATGCATGCTGAGCCCTTCTCGTGATTACAAAGACTTCAACTGTGCAAGTGCAGAGCACTCCCGGCCATAGGAGTGCATTTCGAAACAAGACCACGACCCAGTCGCAGGTCACTATCTTAGGAAGAAGACAGCAGCATCGAGCACAGCGGAACTTCAGCACGGGACCTGATAGACTTCTAGGGGCTGGAAGAAGCCCCAGGTGAGTAAATTGTTTCTCTTTTATTTTGGACTCATGTATCCTTTAAGTCTGACTTAACACATGCTTGTTTTTAAGGTTCTAATTCAGACACTATGCAAAAAGGTAAACAGGACTGCCAGGCAACTGGTGTTGTATGGCAGCCTCCATATCACTCTCACTTCAGGCTCCCTTTAAATAAGAATGTCTTTGTACACTTAATGATCCGCTTTCTCTTTCATTTTCAAGCACAAGCTGCCATGCAGACAGCCGGAAAACATGATGAAGCAAACCAGCATGTGAAGTATAAAAACTGTTTATTACTAAGCAGCAAAAGTCTGCAGCCCCCATGTGCGTAATATCAGATAATTAGATGGATTGCTTAAAAGTTATTGAATTAGAGTGTTATTGCAGATGTAGGCATGCACTGATAGCAGGAACTAATCTTTATCAGAACAACCTAGATTTATTTAAAAACTTTTATTGTGGGCCATCACTCAACATCTTTATTAACCTATCACCCTTTCAAATATGACGCAGGCAAAGGTTTCAACGTTTTAATTCCTTATTACAGACAAAAATTCTGAAGTGAGAATAATATGGGGTCTTCCATATTAATTTCCTTTTAAACAATACCAGTTGCTTCAAAGCCCTGCTAATGACACAATCACACACCTTGAACAAACATGCAGCTAATATTGTCAGTTCTTACAATGTCAGAAGCACCTGATCTGCATATACAGTTGTATTGTTTATGTTGTATTGTTATACCCTGTATGCTTTTGTACAGCACCACGGAAGATGCTGGCACTGTATATACCAATAATAATAAAATAAGATCATGAAAAAGAGAAAGCACAGGGACAACAGGAGCCCGATTTGGTGTAGTATGTTAGATAGTATGGGGGTAGAGTTGTGGTGATTGCGGTCTCGTAAAGTAGGTGGTCTCCTATATGAGACCAGGGGGGGGATTTCTATAGTGCTCCACTTCAGGAAAGCTCTCGGACAATAAATGCCAGTGGCGTCTAATTATCTTGGATATATTGTCACTCTGTGTGTTGTATCTTGTGACAAAGGGAATACGATTCTGCATAGATTGTCTAGGTCTCCGATTCCTACCATGTCCACCCACCCTTGTCCTGGCCCTCTCTAGAGTGTCTGTGGGATAACCCCTCAAAAGAAATTTTTGTTGCATCTCCTCCATCCTCCTCCCCCGCACCTCCTCATCCTCAACTATATGGCATATCCTCTGGAATTGGCTAATGGGGACCGACCTCCTAGTAGCCCCCGGATGGAAACTCCCGTAATGGAGAAGGGAGTTCACATCCGTGGGCTTAACATAGAGGTCGGTCACCAATCTATCACCCTGTCTAATGACCATTGTGTCCAAAAAACTAACCTGATCTGGTGAGCTATGTATGGTAAGTTTGATGTCTCCACATCTATTCATGAATAGATGTGGAGACATCAAACTTACCATACATAGCTCACCAGATCAGGTTAGTTTTTTGGACACAATGGTCATTAGACAGGGTGATAGATTGGTGACCGACCTCTATGTTAAGCCCACGGATGTGAACTCCCTTCTCCATTACGGGAGTTTCCATCCGGGGGCTACTAGGAGGTCGGTCCCCATTAGCCAATTCCAGAGGATATGCCATATAGTTGAGGATGAGGAGGTGCGGGGGAGGAGGATGGAGGAGATGCAACAAAAATTTCTTTTGAGGGGTTATCCCACAGACACTCTAGAGAGGGCCAGGACAAGGGTGGGTGGACATGGTAGGAATCGGAGACCTAGACAATCTATGCAGAATCGTATTCCCTTTGTCACAAGATACAACACACAGAGTGACAATATAGCCAAGATAATTAGACGCCACTGGCATTTATTGTCCGAGAGCTTTCCTGAAGTGGAGCACTATAGAAATCCCCCCCTGGTCTCATATAGGAGACCACCTACTTTACGAGACCGTTTGGTACATGCAGATACTAGGCAAGACACTGCTGCATCACAGTTAACAAAGAGGCAAGGGACATACCCATGTCTCAACTGTGTGCATTGCAGCTCAGTTATTAAGGGAGCTGAATTGATGCATCCACATCGTGGTACCAAATTTAAGATTAGAGGATGGCATACATGTGATTCGGATTATGTGGTGTATGCTTTAAAGTGCCCTTGTGGCCTATTGTATGTTGGCCAGACCACACAGAAACTTAAGAAAAGGCTATCATCACATAAACATGCAATCAGAGAACGCTTGGTGGACCAGGCGGTCCCATATCATTTTGTACAGGCCAAACATCATGTTAGTCAATTAAGATTTATGGTCATAGAGCGGGTGGCCCCCTTGAGGAGAGGGGGTGACCGAGTTAAAAAACTTCTTTGGAGGGAGGCATTCTGAATTAAAAAGCTGGATACAATGGAGCCTCGGGGTCTCAATAGAGAACTTGATTTATTACCTTTTATTTAAGCTTTTTCATGAGGCTCCATTGTGTCCTGCCCAATGCTAGCATCTGATTGTCTCTACAATTTAGTATTGTTGGGTTATTCTTTCCTTTTTCTTCCCCCCCCCTTCCCCCTCCCTTATGCCCCCCTGTTTTCCCCTGTTTGATCTTTCTCCATATGTCCATACCATTTTTATTGGGCTCATATAACGTTATTGCATTCTCTTCACCCTGGGCATGTACTTAGTAGGGAGAGCATGTGACTCTACGATAGTGCTTATATGTATATGGATCTTAGTGCCCTATGTATGTTCTTTTGCTACATATATATTATGCACTGTGCCTTACAGTATGACTGTTTACATATGCTAATACGCCGTGTACGCCATGGACACGTATTGCACTATGCATTGAATTTTGAGCGCTCCTATTGGTCGCCACCGCTGCCCCGCCCTACCAGCGTGTGACGCATGGCGGCTTCTCTAGCCGCCTACGTCACCATCCGCCCGTCTGGATGCAGAGTGTCTGCGCATGAGCGCGGACACACAGGCGTCCATCCCACTTAGTCCCCTGTCAGGTCCGCCATGGGCGGATGGATGGGAGGAGATTGTGGTGATTGACGGGCGGAAGGGGCCACGGCGGTTTATCAAGGTGGGTGTCGGGGGATGAGAGGGACCCCATTTGAATGTACCTATGAGGCAGCAGCCTCTAAGTTCCCCATCAGGTCCGGCAACTTACGGACTATTATGATTGGGCATTATGTAAAGTGTATGTGATTGGCTGCTGCATTTCCATGTTTGATATATAAGCGCCAACTTGTATTGTTCATTTGTGACTTGTCCTCAGCATGAGCTTGATAAAGAGGTGATTTCCTCGAAACGTCGCTGTGACCTGCTGAGATGTTTTTATCTCAATAAAAGAGCATTATTGACTTGGATGGTGCCGGCTGTCTCTCCATTTCATGCAGTGTGATCCGGAGTGCTGCTGGATCTTGGCCTGGCACGTCAGACTAATCTAATACTAAGAGGAAGTGCTACACATTCTCTTCTACATAGTATGGGGGTAGTGCACAAATAATAAGTGAAAAAGTCATGGTTACTAACCTAGCATCCACCATATCCATATGTGGGGAAGAACCATCCCCCACTCGGCCATTCGAGAATGGACTGGTCACAGCTCCAAAAAATGAGGTTTGATGTGAAATCACAAACCCAACTCCATCCTATCTCTGCTTGTCCACTTAATAATAATAATAATAATAATAATATACTTGCTCAGGGTCTATGGCTAAAAGTATTAGAGAAACTATCAGCAGAGATGCCATGCAACTGGTATTGTTTAAAAGGAAATAAATATAGCAGCCTCCATATACCTCTTGCTTCAGTTGTCCTTTAATAAATGAACCACTTTATCCAGCATTTTCGGAGAACCTTCCTTTACTACAACAGAAAACATCTACAGCTCCCACCAAATCTCGGCTCTTCCTATTCAGTAAGCCAGAACCTAAGCAAGGAGTTCTTTGGGTGAGACTCCCTAACACTGCTACTGCCTACTGAGTGCGCACTAGTGGCTGCCTCCCAAGCACTTTGAGTCCTACAGGAGAAAAGCGCTATACAAAAAAAGGAATTATTATTACATTCATGGGGGTATTATTTTCAAAGCATCAGTAGCTAACGCTGATGGATGACAAACTCTTTGGCACCCCTGGGGATTCATACGGAATTACCAGCTGATGGAGCATCTTGAAAGAAAACAGCCATCACTGTAAGTGATTGCTCAGATGCCAGGATGGCCTCTTTTCTCAGAGTGCATCTCTCCTCAGTATTCCTTTAAGTGTGCTTAAAATATGCTTTGTTCAAACATACAATATACTTGTTTTACTTAATTTGCAATTGCTGTAAGATACAAATGTATATTTGCCAATGCTTACATTACCAAACTGAGCTATGAGCAGCCCATAAACCATAGTCATTGATAAGAAGATGATATCAACAATTCAGCAGACACATGTTATGGAGTCAACTTAAGGTAGACCTGAACTCTTGCACAAGACAGAAGGAAAACAAAGAGAAATGCCCCCTGTGTGTATTTAGAGAGTTTAGCCCATCTTGTGACTAATCACAACCGTAGTTTGATCTGCCAGCTGGCTGCCTTGGCAGAGTAGCTAATTTGTAAATACAGGATGTTAATATGTCTGCTTCCATTAAAACAGGGAGTAGACACACTGGAGATTTATTGTAAGATTTGTAATAGCTGTAACAAAGAAATGTTTTTCTTTAAAGGTTATTATGCTGTTGCTTATCTTTTAGAGCAGAGAGGAAGTTCTGAGTTTAGGTCCGCTTTAACCGCGCAGAAGGTGGGGATATTTTCACAGCACATTATTCAAGTAGAGATTAGCATAGACTGCAGCTTGTTTACTATCAGCATAAAATCAGTATAAAGGTTAAATGAACAGAAAGTTAAAAAAAAATCTCTAATGTGGACACTGACAAACAAAAACCCTAAAAAGTATGTAAGCCTATACCACACTAGTCAACACTAAAATGTAGAACCCTAGAATTGGACTTTGCAGGAGAAATATGGCTGCCCTTTAGAAGTATCATTTATGAAAACATGAATGCACATTGTAAGCATAATGTCTACATCCTATAAATGGAAACAGACCCAGTGTACAGGTGTATATATAAAACGGTTTTAAGTTGGGGAAATGCTGCTCTGTAGCATGACAAAACTGTACGTGCTTCATTTAATCTTTGCCATGCAACAAGAAGATCCTCCTCACAATCATTTAAACAAATATACTGAGTAATTACATTTGCTACACAGGCTAATTTATGTTTATATATCTTACGGAATGTTTCTATAAAAACTAAAAACACTCCATGCATAACCGTATAAACAAACTTTACACTGAATCTAGGTATACAGTTTTACTGCTGAAGGTAAGCAGGATTTGGTGAGGCTGTGCAGCTGTCTGTGGCACAGGGCAAGTATGGGGGTCACTAATCTTAGTACACAAAGGCCTCGATTCATAAAAGTGCCTGCGAGCGGGGAAAGTCGAGCGGGGAAACACCGCTGTCGGTATTTCCGCCTTCAGGGTGGTAATTCATAAAAATTTAGCTAGTTGTGACAGGCGTGCGGAGATACTCCGCTGTAGGCAGGCGTTAGGCTGTCGGGAGACATGCGGAAACAGGAGAAGCAGGCGGAATCCCTCCGTGCGGTGTTCTCTCTGCAGCTGCTTGGGAGGTCTGTCCCATTCACTGCAACGGATTCCGCACGCTTCTCGCCACATCAGAGGTAGCGGTAATACCCGTCCGCATACCGCTACCTCTAATCTTTATGAATTGACATTTGTTACTTTTGCTGTGATAATCACCGCGCAAGGCGGTGATTTATCACTCTGCTCGTGGATGTCGGCTTTTCATGCGGAAAAAGCCTTTATGAATACAGATTTGGCTGTGTGGTCGGTAAAGTGAGCCGTTTTCAGCATTTCCTCATGCGGAAATGCTTTATGAATCGAGGCCTATGTCCACAAAGGATTTCATTCCCCCATTCCTTTAGATTGTAAGCTTGCAAGGGCAGGGCACTCACACCCTTTTGTGTCTTGCAATTTGTTATACATTTTATTAATCATGTTAAATTTATCACTGTAAATACCTCTATAGAGAAGATGTTCTGAGTTTAGGTCCGCTTTAATAAGCCAGCCAGAAGCAAAGCTTACATTCACTGAAAAGGTTGGAATTGTAAGTTTGCAGCACAAGCTCATGTCTCATTTTTTATCATGCAGTATTACTGAAAGTAACCATAACAAATGTCCAGTTACAATTGTTTATGCTGCTTCAGTTATCGGAGATTATTTTTTAATATATAATAAATACACACACACAAAAAAAAATGATATCAGTTAAGGGTAAGCCCTACAGCACTGGTCACTGCACAAGTCTGTGTGACTTTTCCACAAGTTTAGATTAGATTATAAAAAGGTCAACTGCAGAAGGTGCTATTAGTTATCTGCAATGTTGTGCTGATGGCTACATTTACAAAGAGATCTGGACCCTTATTCAATTTATGTTTTCTCCTAGGAGATTATTTCTCATCTTTTTAAAATAAGTATTGGTACCTACCCACAATGAATTTCAATGAGGCTCTGCATGGTTTCCACTGGCATACTTTTGGAAAGAAAATAAGCACTTACAAGAAAACTTAAATAGAACCTGTACTGAGTAAAATTATTTAAAATAAACACATGAGGTTACTTCAAATGAACATTACATAGTTACTTTGCCATCAGTTCCTCTCAGAAGTTTACCATTTTCTTCTGACAATAATCCCTTCCAGTTCTGACAATATTTTGTCAGAACTGAAATATATCAGTTGCTGTCAATAAAATATCAGTTGCTGTCAGTTATAGCTGAGAGGAGAACTGATGTGTCCATGTTTCCCTATGGCTCAAGTGGGTGATGTTACAGTTTAACTGTGTGCTGACCAGAAAGCTGTTATGGAGTAATGGCCATTTTCAAAATGGAGGACAGAGAATTCCCTTGATCACAGGGGACAAACAGGATGCAGGAGAGGAAAAATAGATTGAGGAGTAGACTACACAGGAGGTAAGTATGACTTGTGTATGTTTATTTTGACTTTTTATGTTCAGTTCAGGTTTTCTTTAAGAAGAATAACCAAATCTAATTGCACTTAAGATCTGCTTAATATGGTCATTTTCATTTGTCTATCATTTTGTTAAAACACAAATGGGGAAAGAGGTGCCCAGGTTGGTATAAAACTAGGTTAAAACCCTATAAAATTGAAACAAAAAGTTTCCTTACCTTGTATGATGACACTAACAGTAGAGCAGCCTTGTGGGCTCTACCAACTTCTTCAGGCCAAGTATTCCTGATAAAAACAATAACGCTCTCAAAGCATGGCTGCATTATTGTTTTTGGAATGAATACTTTAAATCTTGGCGCCGCCACTGACCATAATGTTAGCTACAACTATAGCGACTCGGGAGATTTCACATCAAATCTTTATAATTTTGGTGCCATGAATAGTCGAACCCTAAATTAGATGTCTAATGGAACAACTAAGGTAATTAGTATAGGAATAGATTTGTTATATTCCCCTACAATGCCGTCTCTCGGCTTTTCCCTGCACCCAAATAACCACCACCTGAAACATACGTATGCTGAATACTTGGCCGAAGAAGTCAGTTGCGCCTACAAAACACCATTGCTTAATAAAACATTTTTTACATTACTATTAGTGCCATCATTTGAGGTAAGCCATTTTTCTTTGTTTCAATGTTATTAGTTTTAAATCCAGTTGTATACTCACCTGGGCACCTCTTTTCCCCATTTGTACTGTCATAATCCCATCAGGAGTCAGTGATCGCCAGGCTTAGCTGGGGTCCCTATTTTTTCATAAGAGAATGACCATCCCAAGAGGATTTAGTGATCAGTAGACATGGTTGCATGATCTCAACCTGTCTACTTGGTTACTTGCCTATACTAGCAACCCTATCTTGTGAGTACCCTTCTTCTCCTTCACTGCACCATTTGGGCTCCTTGAACCAAATGTAAATAATGTTTTCTCCTAGGTGATATTTAAACTCCTTGCCAATAAAATACATTTTAAGCCACCAGCAAGTAAGAAAATACTCAGAATAATTTTGACAGTACTTCTGTGCCAACGTTTGGTATGTTTTCAATTGCACGGTTAACTTGGGGGGAAAAAAAGTGAATTGCATATGGGCCCTTATGTCTCTGTGTTTATCTTTGAAGTTGCAACGACATTGAATTTCCTCGCTACTTTGTTAAAATACTTTTCTTATATCAGATACCAATTGTTTGGGTCTAGGACTATATACCAGACCAACTCTCACCACCATCGGCCTAATTACAAACTGTATTGTACCTCCAACGCCACCCAGCAAGAGTTTGCACCTGTAAAGCTATCCAAATACTGTTTCTTTCAATGTTACGAGAGATGACCAAATTACTAAAGAGTCAACACACTATGTGGGACTGCAATTTAGGGAAAGGAGATTTTTTTATTTAGGGGTTTAAGAGATGTTATTGTTATAAGTCTCTATTTAAAACTGTGTTTTTTAGGAGACAATAGCTTAACCACTTCGGTACCAGCAGCCTCTGCCCCCTTAAGGACCAGAGGCTGCTGGTACACTAAATCGCAGCATACTGACAAAATGCCGCAAAAATCCGCCGCTCTTGCCGGTCACCCTGCTCTGTCCCCACCGCAGGCTTCTCTCTTTGCCGTCCCTATGACGGCAGAGCGCTGTGCGCCGGTCAGGAGCCGCTTTCATTGGCTCCTGACCCTGTCACTCAATGTAAGCCAATGGGAACGGCTTACAGTAATGACAGGGCCAGGAGCCAATGAAAACGGCTCCTGCCCGGCTCACAGTGCTCTGCCGTCATAGAGACAGCAGGGCGAGCAAATTGCGGCGGGGAGAAAGTGGCGAGAGCGTCGGGAATGCGCTGTGAATGGGACGTAGAGCTTACGTCCAGTCAGAACCGCAGCATCCCCTGCCCGACGTAGATTAGTACTGCGTCGGTCCGGAAGAAGTTAATGTAATTTAAGACTGAGAAAGTTAATGTGATTAAGTTACAAGTTTTAAAATGTAAATATTTTTTATAATTTCAGTTTATAGAAAGGCAATTTTAAAAATGCATTTACACTTCTACCATTACATAGGAAACACGCTTTGTTTTTTTTAACTTTACACATAATCAGTTTCAAAATTTTATATTTTTGTCAAATGAACTTAAAATTTACTTTTTAATTAACACTTCTATCCAGTTCTATGTATAGAACAATGTACTGCCAAAAAAGGAAATGTTCAGAATAGATGGAATTATTTAAAATGCTCTTGACCAAATCACCATTTTTCTTTATGGTTTAGGCCATTATTTTCAAATGGCATTATTGAAAATTAACTAACATTGTAATAAAAATTGTATAGAAACTAATGGACTACTGTGGAGCAAATGTTCACATACCACCTTTCACAGCAGAGTGTAAAACAGTGCTTTACCCTGGATAAGTGGAAGCATCTGGCTGCGGTGCTTACAAGATCAAGAAGGTAACCTCATACTACAATGGTGAACTCCATGCAAAGTTTGTTATACCTAAGTCTTTGTCATTAGTTAACATGGTTGAGAATCTTTAATCTAATGTGTTCAAGCTGATCATACAGTATGTTGCATAAAATAACTCATTACTTTAGTGAACAATCTCTCCGTCTTGTCCAAGTAACTGATCTGCCTGAATGGGTTGGGTTTCCATGGTAATGTGTACTGATGGTGGAGAAACACAATTCAATGTAGCCTCTCTACACCGTCAGCTAAAGTTTATTATCAGCAACACGTTCTAAATGCCCTTTTTTTCAGTAGAGAGTAAATGGTTTCTGACGACATTGCTAATCTAGAGGTGGTACTGTAGCCTACCATTGTGCTTCACTCAGCAGGTGAGGCTGGACTAGTTGCGCCAAGAAACTAGTATATTTTTGTTTTAGTTTTCATTGCTTCTTTATATATATTAGCTCTTCTAGTCTAGAATGAGTGTCTAGATCTAACTTTTTAGTGCAGAGTTTTAAAAAGGGAAAAATTCTGTTTGGATGAGAATTCAAACCAGGCTTATTGGGAGAAGAGGTAAGCAGAGTGTTAGGCACTTGCATCTGTCTTGTAACTGCTTGATGCAGTAAAACATTGGCCAAGACTAAGAACCCAACAAAGCAACTAGACAAATTCTTAGAAGCCAGCAGACAATAAAGGGGATTCTGGTCTTCCAGAAGAGATCACCTATCTCTGTTGGTTGTCACTAAACGCTGCCGAATCACAGCTCTGCTGTCTTCAAGGCATAATCCTCATTTGCATAATATTAGAAATAACCTTTTCCATTCACATTAACAGTATTAACAGGACCTTTATGAGCTTCATTTGGGCACATTCAATATGTTTAAAAGCTGTTTTTATCCAATATAAAAGCCTGGTTGGATGAAACGTCAAAGTGCCCTCTGTGGTACCCTGCAATCCGTTCTTTAACCCAATAAAAATACAACTTAAAAGACAAAAGCAAAAAACAGTTGAAAACTACCAGTTGTAAGCAAAACATTTTACAAAACATAGCTACGTAAAATACTAATAGGGTTATTTGACAATAGAGTCGTACTCTTAGCATACAGAATTGTGATAAGAACCTTCGAGTTTCCACGTAATCTATAGTATCTATAGTGTAATATGTTGCCACAATACAGTGTAATACTGGAGGTAAATAAATACAAGATAGACATATCCCATTTTATAAAAGAGAAAATTAAAATAACCATGGGAGGCCTTGTCTTGACACCACCTAACTAATATCCCCATAAGACTAGGAGACCTCCGCCTCGGTGAATAAAATTCTCTTAAAAAGACTTTTAATAAAATGCCAGCGCTCTCTTAGCATTATTTGCATGTGAATGCGTTAACCTTTTCCATTCAAGCCCCAGCTAAAAGTGCCAGGGATGTGTCTTGGGAACATCCTAAGGTGAAAAAAGCGTCGCTAGTTAGCATAATGATCAGCACACGCTTCGCGGAGTATGCGAAAATTAACATTTAAAAGAAGTCTGGCAACAGAAATTGAACGCTGAGCTCTGAACGATGACGGTTTGAAGTAAAGGGGATTGTTGCATTAGCCAGCCACAGAAAATCTGTCTAATGGGCAAAGATGTTCTGTCTGTGGGTTAACAAGCATTCTCAAAAGGCTTTTCAACCCACGTGTTCCTAAGGCAAGTGAATAAAACAAACACATTTATTGCAGAGGAAATTCAGAAAAGACCATGATTTGGAATCATATGCTGCAGGATGTATGTATTTTTTTTTCTGACTGCATCAGACAGCCAAAAGCTATCTGTCTGTTGAGATTTAAAGCATGGTATTTCGTCTTCACACCACCATGTTACTGAATGAAACAAGGCAGGTCTCGAGTAGGAAAACTCAGATGCAGGGGAATGGAGGCTGCCTATTACAATCAGTGAGATACCAGCTGTCAATATTGTAGCATTTGGGTGGCAAAATAAGACAAGCATTGGACAGGTTGAAATAGTATAAACGACAGCAAGAAACAGATAGGGGAAACACCAACACACACGCTAATAATAAAATATACATAGCTGCCTATAATAATTTAGCTAAATACACTGGCTGTCAATACAGGCTATTGCTTTTTAAACACAAACCAGTGGTGTACCAAGTGCAGAGGGTGTGGTTTAAAGGATACCAGAGCCAAAAAAGGTTGGAGAAATGGGGGGAGCAGGCATTTAGGGGGAGCTGTCATGATGGCCACCGCTCCCCCCGTTCTCTACTGACAAAGGGGTGTCAGTGGAGAATGTGGGGGGAGGGGGTGGCCATCAGGATGAATGGGGGGAGCGGTGCCCATCAGAACAGCTCCCCCTAAATGCCTGCTCCCCCGGTTCTGCAAACTTGTTTGGCTCTGGTACCCTTTAAAGGAAGCATCAAGCTAATTGTCCTGCCCCATGATATTCTTACCGGGGGCTTCCTCCAGCCCCCTGAAGCCGACATATCCCATGCTGCATCTCCGCTCGCAGCCGCCAGCCTGGGGCCCGCGCTGTGTGCAGAGGCAGACCTCCTCAACTGTGCCTGGGCGAGCGCTGCTATCAATCAAGTCCACATTGTCCACAGCAGTTCTGCGCCTGCGCAGTACGATGTGGACAACATGGAGTTGTTTGAAAGCAGCGCTTCACGCAGGCACAGTAAGGACGACCTCGAAGTCGGCCTCTGCACTGGCGGGGACCCCAGGCCGGCTGCGAGCGGAGATGTGACATGGAACTTGTCGGCTTCAAGGGGCTGGAGGAAGCCCCCGGTAAGTATATCATGGGGCAGGAAAATTTGCTTCATGTTTCCTTTAATGGTGAGACTAGATATACCATGGAGGAAGAGCAGATGCAGGTTATGTATTCTGGAACTTAGATTCTGCAAATAGATTAAAAATGTGATATTTTTATATATAAAAAGTACATTTTGTGTATTTTATTTTACTCTGTTTTGTAATGGTTGTCTTGTTGTGTTGTTGCATACTTTTCATGTATTTACAGTGAACAGGGAATTAGATGACAATGCAAGGACCAGATGCAGCTTTGAGTTTAATGTTATTTGTACTTGTAGGCATTTAGAGCACCCAAAAAAAAAAAAATGAATGAATCACAGTGGAATTAAAATGTTTTAGAATAATTAGCTGAAATAGATTCTTTCAAGCCAAAGTGGAAACAGATTTTTCTAAATATCTCTGTATATACACTGCATGTTGGACCACTCGAGGAAACACGCATTTCTAAAACATCAGAACATGTACAAGCTTATTATCCCTTCACAGGATTTCCAACCCCCCCCCCCCCGCCCAAATGCCATGGGTACAAGCAGTTTAATGGATTAAAATATGCAACCTATTTATAGATTCTGCTGGTTCAATTTAGAAAAAAAATATTATGTAGTAGCGCTGTATGTTAGAAGTCCAGGACTTACAGGAAACCCAAGGCGAGAGACATATGGAGGCTAACATTTATTTCCTTTTAAATAATTCTCATCACTTAAGCTTTTAAACAATTCACACTGCCTGGATGTCTTTCTGAACCTCTGCCTCCAATACTTTAAGCAATATACCCTAAACAAGCATTCAGAGTGTAACTGTAAAGCAGCCAAGAACAGATCATTCAATGAAAACTGAGTGACTCTGCAACAAGGAGACCAATGAGGAAAGCCACAGGGAGAACTAGGACAACACTAAAGAAGTTATAAGGTTGAGAATGGAGAGCACATGCTGTCCAAATGACAGGAAAAAACGCAAGTGGGAGTTTGAGCAACTCACTCTTGCTTTACATTTTTTCCTCATAGTTGTCAGTGTGCGTATTTCCATTAATGTGAATCTCCCCTTTCCCTAAACTAAACGAAAAATGTACATGGATTCCCAATTGAACCATATTTTTAAGGGATTGATCCAAGTGCCTCATGTTTTATCAAATAATAAGGCTGAAAGCAAAAAGTGATCCAGAACATATTGAAAAAACATGTAGACCTACCCTCTTCTACACAGCTGACACTATAAGGTATTAACTGCTAAACATACACTCCAAAAGCAGGTAATTTGGGTAAAATAGTCACCGCATAGACCCCAATGCTAATTGCAGCTATATTGGCACCCAGGGGGTACTTACGGTGTCGGAGACACTTGATAGTTTTTGTTCTTCTGGAGCACAGATACAGGCAAAGGGGGGTGGGGGTTAGAGGTGAAGACGGGCAGATATTGAATCAGGGGAGGCTGATTAAGGTTAGACATTGATAGTGGGAGGGTTCAAGAGAGGATAGGGTTAGGTTTAGTAATAGTAAAATATTGGTAAGCATTACAGATATTCTATTGTATTACCCACTGCCCTGATATTAGACTATCAGCATTGTACAAGAATCCCATAGATCAGATCTACCAGGTTGTATTCAGATTGGCACACCAACCACCACATGATGCTCAGTAATTGAATTCTAATATAAAAGTCCTTCTAAAATTGTGCGATTTAAACGTGCAAGTTTGTAGGTTATGGAGTGGCAGCACCACAGGAGGTGCTTCCAACAGTGCAATATTCTCTGCAAAGACCTGCATAAAACACATCAGTGGTATGTGAATGAATGTAATGAAGACATTAAATATAATGATTACAGCTAATTACAAAATAAAACAACTAACCATGGAATTAGTGTTCTTACATATGCCATGATTTTAAAATTGCAGCAACTTCATAATCAGCATTATTTCCCAGCATGTGCTTCCTAATCAGATTTATGAGTTATTCTTTCCGTGGTATCAGCATGCCGTGCATTCTGTTTGATTTACACATGCAAGGAGCCTGAATCCGGATATATTTTCTTTTCTGTGAAGCTGTGATGCAACAGATCATCATTTCCCGGCTAATAAAAGTCACTTTATTGTTGCTGGGATCTTTCATGTGTGAAATCCATCATAGACCATTATGAGAAGGCTGGTCATAAGAGCAGAAATATGATAGTGCTGTAATATATGATCATACTTCAGCTGTGCACACCATTAGATGAGGCAGAGCACACACACACGTGTTTCATGTTGTATCTTTTTACACAATTAAGACTGTATTTTTGTGTTTATTCTCCGGACTGAAAGCATGGCTCATTTAACAAACTAGGGACCAAGATTGTCCTTTCGTTGGGCCTTTGGGAGTGAATCAAAAGACGTATGGGTTTCATTGTTTACATTTTATAGCATATGGCTAATAGAGCGTGATATGTTTTATTGGAGCGTGTAGTGTGTGCATGTGTTATATTTACACCTCCTGCAGCCACGCTTAACACACTGACATAACTCTTTTGCCCGTGATTACAGCAGCTTAAAGCATCAGCTTCTTCGATAAATATATCAAAGGAATTAGCAGGAGTTCAAGGGATACTGAGAAGAGGATTACCAGAACAAGGGGGCAGGAAGGTGACAAGAAAAAGAGCTCGCTAAAATCTCAGCTGTTCATCAGTGACGAGAAAAGCTTCTTTTCAAAAATAAATAAAAACCTGAAAACTGCGTAGAATGCATTTGATGTTGTATACAATACAGAAATAAATACAAGCGAAGAATAAATAGATTTCATGTATGAAGATGTAACTTTATTTTAGGTTAAGACAAAAATCCTATAATTGGTTGTGACCTTTTTCATGTAATAAGATAAAAGGGGTCCTCACCTCCTACACTAATGTTGTTTTGCCTGTCTTTTCATTGCTCAGTGGAGAGAAGGCTGCCCCTACAGAAACAGTGGCCATCACAGTAAAGGAATGATATCAAATTTTCCCCAGCAGGTGGAGCTGCAGGAAAATTCTTTAGCTGCAGCTCCCAAGCTCAGCAAAGACCAGGACCAGCGGAGGGTGCATTTGCATATGTGAAGATTCAATATTAGTTAGCCAAGAGCAAACAAATACATTTCCTTTTTTCAAGTAATTTCTTGAAAGTGAAATTCAAATGAAAACAATGCATTGATTTACTTACAATGCTACATTCAGCTGTTCAATATAATATACTGTAGATGACTTCTAAAGCCATATCCAGGGATAGGCAACCCCCATGAGGTTCTAGTTAGGCTGAGAACATACACCATGAGGGGCATGTCACACCAATTTGCTCTATGTTGTGGGTCTGTAGGAGAGAAATCATTTAAAGAGGAACTGTAACCAAGGATTGAACTTCGTCTCAGTCAGTGGCTGCTACTCCTTCCATGAGAAATCTTCACCTTTTCTTGAAGAGATCATCAGGGGGCTCTGTATTGCTGATATCGTGGTAAAACCCCTGCCACAGTGTGAAGTCAGAACCTCACACTGTGGTAGCCTTGTTATATTGTGGGAAATCACAGCTGTTTCCAACTGCCTAAGCAACTAGTATTTCCCTCTGTGCATATGTATAGCTATAAAAAAAAAACCTTTTAGCCTATCGCATTGTTAGGGGGTCTGGTTATAGATCATGGCAGATGGTGCTGCCATTGCATGGTGAATATCAATCATTTCTTAATCTCTCATTTCTATTTTTAACTTCTTACTTTGCAATGTATTGATTAATTTTTTTACCCTTTTCGCTAAAGTTCCTCTTTAAAGGACCTTGGTCGCGAAAATCTTAAAATTTTTAATACATGTAAACATATACAAATAAGAAGTATGTTTCTTCCAGAGTAAAATAAGCCATAAATTACTTCTCTCCTATGTTGCAGTCACTTAGTTAGTAGAAATCTGACATTACCGACAGATTTTAGACTAACCCATCTTCTCATGGGGGGGGGGGGTTCTCAGGGTTTTCTTTATTATTAAAAGCACTTAGTGAATGGCAGTTGCTCCTTCCAACTGCCAAAAAAGTGTGCCGCAAGCAGGGAGGCTGGCCAGCATCTTTGTATGAATACTTTTCATGGAGAGTCTTTATAAAGAATAAAGGCTACGCTGAGAATCCCCTATGGAGAGATGGCGTAGCCCAAAATCTGTCGGTAATGTCAGATTTCCTATACTTACTCTGACAGCAACAGAAAAGTGATTCATGGCTCATTTTACTCTGGAAGAGATGAACTTCTTATTTGTATGTGTTTTAAATTTTAAGATTTTTGCGACAGTTCCTCTTTAAGGAAGAATCAAAAGGTAAACTGGTTAAGGGCCCTTTTCTACTAGCTACGTTTTTGCGAAAAACGCAAAACGCATGCGTTTGCTGATTCTTAAGTGCAGCCTGTTTAAAATAAGAATCTTTGGTGGCCTTTTCCACTGCTGCGTTCCGATTAAAAAAAAAAAAGCGCAAACGCATGTCTGTGCGATTATGATGCGCTTTGTGTTTCAATGTAAAGTATAGAAACACGTGAAAAACGCTTGAAAAACGCCTCTATGCTTTTCATTGCTGCATTTGCACTGGGTAAATTTCCCCCAAATCCTTATATGCTGCAAGGCCAAGAAACAAAAGAAAGACTGTCCAAGCGGTACCCAGAATGTATAAGAATGCTACTGGTAATTTTACAGAATCATCTGAAAACAATTCATTGACATTAAAGAGGAACTGTATTCAAAATAACAATGAATAAAATTGCTTTTTTTTTCTAATATTCATTTATAGATTATTCAGTCAGTGTATGGCCAATGTAAAATATTTCCTCTTCTTGATTTACGTTTTGAAATTTATCACAGGCTGCAAAATCTTTAGTTCTGCCAGGTGATCTGTACAGAATGTTCGTTACTGAGAGTTCTATGTACAGAGGGAGATACTGCTTGGCAGTTGAAAAAAACTGTTATTTACCACAATGCAACAAGGTTCACAGACAGCAAACTTTCAAAACCAAGGTCATGACATCACACCCTGGGAGAGGTTTCACCACAATATCAGACATATAGACCCCCCTGATTATCTATTCTGAGAAAAGGAAAATATTTCTCATGGGAAAGGAGGTATCAGCTACTGATGGGGATGAAGTTCAAACCTTGGTCAAAGTTTCTTTTTAAGGGTGATAAAAGTAACTGTAATATTCAGCATATGCCTTTTTGGATGGTGACCAACCTTGACAACATCTACAGATTTATGAAAATATGTCTATTGCTAATGGATTATGTATGGGTCACATAATGAGAGCTGTTTTCCTGCTAAAGGGTGTTGATCTTCCTTACTTCAGGAGGCTGGACTGTTTGATTTTTCTTGCAGTTTGCACTGGCAGGAGAGAATCGTATATTTGTCGTCATCAGGGTGGAAGGTGAGGGGGATCACCTTAATTAGGACACAGGAGCAAGAAAAATAATAAAATGAAAACCTGATTTCATCCACTTACCAATGTTTAAAGGTTTGGTCTAGTTTTACTCTCATTTTAGTCCATCCCAATAGTTTTCTTTCTGATTAAAAGCTGCATTTAGGGCTGGTGCACACCGGGCGACTTTTTGGGCGTTTTCAGATCCGCTTGCGGCCGCGGATCTGCTTGGTCAATGTATCTCAATGGGGTGGTGCAGACCAGAGCGGCAGGCGTTTTGCAGAAACGAAAAATGCCTGGGTGAGGCATTTTTTGGATTTCGGATGCGTTTCTGCCTCAATGTTAAGTATAGGAAAAACGCAAACCGCTCTGAAAAACGGCACTTCAGAGCGGTTTTGCAGGCGTTTTTGTTACAGAAGCTGTTCAGTAACAGCTTTACTGTAACAATATATGAAATCTACTATACTGAAAACCGCAGCAGCAATCCGCAAAACGCTAGCAAAACGCCTCATAAAAATAAAAAAAAGCGTTTAAAAATCTGCTAGCATTTTGCGGATCTGCTAGCGGGTTTTGGTGTGCACCAGCCCATAGTGTATTTTCTAATAATACTTTAGACCTTAATATATAAAGCTCTAAAAAGCACAGAAGATCCACAGTAACAGCTGAGCCATTTGTGCACTTGGAAGCCTCCCCCAGCTTCATCTTCCCTTGAGCGTATATGTGCTCTCTAGCTTATTGGAATGTACTACACAGCTATAACAACAAGCACTTATATGTACTGTCTGAACAGTATTGTTAGGGTTGTCTCAGAAAAGTACGTAGAGGTAAGGGAAATGGAAAAGTACATACCTACTACTGCAAGTCAAATGTATACCGTACTTTTTTTATATACTATATTTTAATAAATTATTGCATCCAAAGCAGTAATCAATGTATATTGTTTAGGATAAATTAATATAATATTAATATATTGGCCGTAAGTAAAGGTCCTGCCAAAGTAATTTATACTTTGTAAGAAGAGTGCATTGAAAAAGCAGCAAGTGATCATTTAAACTATACTTCATACTCCTAAGTATCTAGTCTCAAGGATGGCTCTTTAAAGGGAACTAGAGAGGAATGTTAATAAAAAATAGAACAAGGTTTTATACATACCTGGGGCTTCTTCCAGCCCCATAAGCCTGGATCGCTCCCACGCCGCCATCCTCCGCTTCCTTTATCGGCGGTACCGGGTCCCGTCACTTCCGGCGGACGCGCCCAATTGTCCGCATCACAGGGGCTATCTCCATACATGTACGCATGAGGCTGCTTAGTAGGCAGCCTTATGCGTACGTATAAGGAGGGAGCCCTGTGTGATGCGGACAATTGGCCGCATCTGCCGGCCGACTGGCCGGCTCGCGGCAATGACGGGACCCGGTACCGGTGGATCCAGGCAGCAGAGGACGGCGGCGTGGGAGCGATCCGTGCGTATGGGGCTGGAGGAAGCCCCAGGTATGTATAAGAGCCCCCCCCCCCAACGTCTCTGGTTCCCTTTAAAGGCTGGTACACACCATGCAATTTTTACTTCAGCTCCTATGCAAGTGAGTGATCAGAACGATATTCAGATTAGACATCAATCAGCTGGAGAAGAAAGCTTGCATAAACTGTTATGCGATTTTTCCAAATGCTGATCAGATCCCTGATAAGTTTTCTGATTGGTCATCGATGGAAAATAGATTGAAATTACATTTAAGGATCAATATTTAAAAGTTAAATAAAACCAAACCATTAGTAAAAAAAAAAAATGTATTAAGGAAACATTCTGTGTCAGCATCCTAGGCCGTTGCAATTGTAGGCCCAACTCTTTCATTTATCAATTGCAAATGAAGCAGTTTATTTTTTATCAATAAAGTTGCAAAGGTTTTTGCCAGTCCTGTATCTGTAGCCCTAGATCTCCCTAAAGGTGGCCACACACGATACAATAAAATGATCCGATTTTACGGTAATTCGATAAAAACGATCGGATCTCCCGAAAAAAATCGAAAGCTTTTTTTTCATTCGACTGAAAAATCTGGTCGGATTTCCCGTTTTCTTCGATTTTAATCGATCCGGAATGCCAGATATTTTTCTTCAATCTTTCTAAAGATTGTGTGGTGTGTGTTGGATTGTCAATTTATTAATATACACACCCTAGCAATTTTGCCAGAGTTTCCAATCATTTTTATAATAATTGGGGGGAAAATTGAACATACGTGTGTGGCATATTGATCATATTTTTGAAATGTTACAATCAGTCAGAAAAATTGATTGCAATTCTTAAATTGAACAGATATTTAAAAAATTGTATGGTGTGTGGCCACCTTAAGTACCAATTCTGTAGCAATATGCAGACAATGTAATATTTTACCTGAATGCAGGTGTGCATGTAAGACATACAAGGCATGTTTTATATTGAATCAATTAGATAAAAGTTATGGATCAGGCAGCAAGAAACCATGACTAACAAAATATCATTGCATTCTGTTTGGATCTCCTTGTAGAGTTGTTTTGGTTTTTTTTTGCTTTAGGCTGTCACATTTATGGCAATTTTTAAAGAGTTTTGTTCTAATTTAGGTATTGTGAAACAGGAAAATAAACACCACAAGACTTACACTGCAATATGAATACTTATGAAAAGTAAGAAAGGAGAGTAGACATTGCATACAAATAAATAGCATGTAAATAAAAACTTACGACTTTTGTGGGACAGATTTCACAGCAGGTTTGTTAGCAACATCACAACGCTCTAGGAGAAAAGAAAACATATACAGTAAAGTAAAAATCCTGCCACACACAATCCAGAGTATGTGCTTCTGTCTACTTCAGTCTCCACCCTCTTCCTAATGAAGTCCTGCAAACTCCCCACAATCCCCTTGATTTCCTGTTAACCCAAGCTATGTCATCACATCACTCCCAACCTAGATTTTGCCATACAGGTATATAAAGATACCTGCCAGTCACATATGTGGGATAGCAAGATAACTATGTAACAGGAACAAAAATGCAATCTACATCACAATACATTCAAACAGATATGGAACATCCATGATGTTGGCATGACCTTGAAATGCTGACAAAGATCCACACAACCTCCAGCCAAAAAGACAGTAAAGGTGCCGCCTGTCTCCTTCCCTTGGACTGGAGGTCGTGTGGATCCCTGGTGGATTGTGGCCCGTCTCTTCCATTATTGAAAGCAAAATATACAGTACAACCTTATAATGTGGGTTGTTTGGAGCTGGTAAGCCCCTTTTATTCCTTTGGATGATGGTGACCAGAAGAATATAGGAGGCCTGTATACCACCATGGTGAAGTCCCACAGACTGCTTATTTAATAATATTGTGTTTGAAGATCTGTGCTGATTTGTAATATAATTGTTTGCACCTATGTTGGCAAGTAGCACCTTAACCAGTTTACCACTAAGGGGTTTTTCCCCTTGTGGAACAGAGCGATTTTCACATTGCAGTGCTCCTCTCATTCATTCAACAATAACGTTATCACTACAAATTACAGAAAATGATCTATATCTTGGTCTGTTTTTGTTTTTTTTTGCCACCAATTAGGCTTTCTTTGGGTGGTATGGTTTGCTAGGGATTATTTTATTCCAATTGCATTTTATTGGAAATAAGAAAAAAAATTGGGGAAAAAATAATTATTTCTCAGATTTCAGCCATTATAGTTTTAAAATAAAACATGCTACTGTGGATAAAAGCCACATATTTGTCCCGGTTATTACAACATATAAATTATGTCCCTAGTACAATGTATGACGACAATATTTTATTTGGAAATAAAGGTGTATTTTTTCAGTTTCGCATCTGTCACTAATTACAAGTCCTTACTTGTAAAAATAAGAGTAATATACCCTCGTGACATACATATTAGAAATGTTGAGTCCCTAAGGTAACTATGTGTATATATTTTTTTGTCTTTTTTTATATACAAATGTTTTGTTTTGGTAACTATGACAACCCCAACAACTGATAAGGACCTTTGAAATGCACATGAAAGTTTAAAGTCCACCCAAAACTTGTGTTTTAGTCTTAGGTCTGTATACATGGCCTCACTGAGGTTGTCCATTGGGGATCGGGGTCCCTGATGGGCCTGATAGTAGGACTGAGGCTGTACAGATGGATCGATAGCTGAGTGGCGGTCACTCATCAGGGGCTGTGGTACACACCCTGGAGTACTGGCTGAGGCAGTCATTAATGGCCACCTCAGCTGACTTTAATCATGCCCATGTAAGAGCCTATAGATTTCAGACTTGGAACCACTGATATTTTATTATAACCATCTGTGTCCCCATTGAACATATTGCAGCTCACTCTTTTGTGACACCTAGACACTACTAGAGCCCAACTGCAAACCAACTCCACAATGCACCCCCGCCCTGTTCGATCACCTAAAGACTGTCCTGTCCGAACAGTAATACTGGTCGATTTCAGTTTTAAATTGATCAAAATTACCATTGGATGGCCTGTTAGGGCAGAGAGATTGAATCTGCCAAAGAATGTTTCATAGTGTATGGGCACCTTAACACAAAATTACTTTAGCCAACAGCATCCGATTACCAACAGTGAGAAAATGAACTGGCTGACTTAAAACACAATAACAAGTTTACATATTAAAAACTAAATCAGATATAATGATGTGCCTAAACAATACCCTGTTTAAAAGAAGAAATAATGTAGACTAGTAAGGCAATGTTATCTTTATAACATCACCAATGGAACTGAAACAATTTTGAACAGTGTAGCATGAAAAAAACATTACCAAACAAAGACAACATTATTCAGTTTTCATTTAACTGCTGGCAAATAGTTATTATTGTTTTCTACTTGGCACTAATAAAACAAACATCTGGAAGCACAAATTGTATTGTAAGTCAGCACAATATGATTATGTAGGTGAGCAAAACACATACTTTGAATGCTGTATCCTGAGGTCAGATGTTGGGAGTCCTAAAAAAACAAACATAAATAAATCAAAACAGTAATACACATATTATTTAGGTATAAAAGATTCAGGTCACATAGCCAGAGGCCTGTGTCTTATCTCTCTCTATCAATCACATTTTAACCTTATCTAAAATTCATAAGAATAGAGTGGAGATTAAATGATAAAGATAAAGAACCAGCACATAAATGGAAGCTTTCATTTAACATGTGAAATAAATATTATATTCCTCTCGCCTTAACATTGTATGGCCTTGACTACATCCAACCTCCCTCCCTTTTTGCAATTGAATTCGGAGTTATGAATGGCACTGAACAATAATCAATTCTAAATAATAATACATCTTCCCAATAGGAAATAATATTTAAATAACTTAATGAAGAATATAAACTAATAACAGCTTGGCAATGCATACATTTTGGACAGCATAGTGGCATAGTGAATAGCACATAGGCCTGCAGTACTTGGGTTTCTGGTTCAAATCTGCAGGGAGCATACAGAACTTTACAGAATTTAACTTAATAAAATTGCTTATTTATTTTATTACTTAGTCAGTGTTTGCCTATTGTAAAATATTTTTCACCGTGATTTACATTCTTACATTTATCACAGATGGCCACATCTGTACTGCTGGCAAGGTGCAATAATGTTTGTAAGTTAGTAAATGAGCAGAAACAATACCTGGCCTCCCAGAGTCCTCTGGGGCAGAATGGCATGACATCATAACCTTGGCTAAAATCAGTAGTGGGAGGGTGGGGTTGCATGTAACATACAGCAATATCTACATATAGGAAATGTTTCTGATGCTGAAACCAGGATAATTAACCCTTTTGGGAACGGGCTGCCTAACCCCCCCCCCCCCCCCCCCTTAAGGACCAGGCCATTTTACATGCGGGGGGCACTAATTTCCTTTTTTTTGGGGGGGGGGGGGGGGTCAGGCAGGCCGGATCCCTAGTATGGCTAGCTGGGCACTACAAAAGGCAGATGACCAACTAGAGTGTCAGTAAAGCGATAATGGGGGAGCAAAGGTCTGCAACGTTCCCACAAGTAACAATTGTGAGCGGTCATTACACTTTGGTGTGACTATTCCCAAGAGAGTGTTGTAGACTGAGTGGGGGCAGGCTTGTTTTCTCCAGCTGTCTTGTGAGGTGGACTGTTAGTTAGTATCTATCAGTCCATACTGTCTAACCATCTATAACAATATAATACACTATATTGGCTCTTGGACTCGCGTATCGGTTCTATTTTCCAGGCTTGTAGGAATACTGTTCCCAGGGGCTAAACACCGTAATCTGAGGTAAATATGGTACCAGTAGATCTATGCTTTAAACGCACTAATTCTTAAAGAAGAAAAAGCTCAAGGTATTTGCTCTAAAAACACTGTACTGATCCAGGCTTCTCCACGATGTAGAGTGCTGAAAGAATGTTTTGAAAGCTAAAGAAAAAATGATTGCAAAAGTTTTCCTGCAGCATCCAGCTTGAAAATTCAGAAGGTGGAGAAAAAGTATCTAGGAAGCAATCCTTTCACTGCTTCTTGCATTAGCAAACTAAGTGCAGCAATATTTCAGGGAAAGAAGAAGGTTTTAATCTATTTAAAGGGGCACTACAACAAAAAACTGTAAAATGTAAAATATGTGCAAACCTATACAAATAAGTACGCTTTTCCCCAGAGTAAAATGAGCCATAAAATTACTTTTCTCCTATGTTGCTGTCACTTACAGTAGGTAGTAGAAATCTGACAGAAGTGACAGGTTTTGGACTAGTCCATCTCTTCATAGGGGATTCTCAGCAAGGCTTTTATGCTTTATAAAGATATTCCTAAAAAAGGATATACACAATGATGCTGGCCAGCTTCCCTGCTCCCTACACAGTTTGTTTGGCAGTTGGACAGAGCAACTGCCATTCACTAAGTGCTTTTGAAAATAAATATATCCCTGAGAATCCCCTATAAAGAGATGGACTAGCCCAAAACCTGTCATTTCTGTCAGATTTCTACTACCTACTGTAAGTGACAGCAACATAGGAGAAACGTAATGAATGGCTCATTTTACTCTGGAAAAAAATGTACTTCTTATTTGTATATGTTTGCACATATTTTAAATTTTACAATTTTTCGCTGTAGTGCCCCTTTAACAAAAGCTCAGCTAAGATCATCAATAGTGCTAATAAACAGAAGTCCACATGACGTCGATGTACTACGCTTTGTTTTTAAGCACCAATATAATACAGACAAACTAATCAGATCACTTACATCTTCAATAAAGGATTTGTGTACTCTGTCAATCATACAGAAATATACATACTGTATATATACGCTTATAAGCCTAATGTGCTGAAAAGTTACCACCTCGGCTTATATGTGAGTCAGTGGAGCAGAACAGATGGTGGAGCAGGTTTGGTTACTGGCAGGTTTTGTGTTGCCTCCCAGCTGTGTCTGTGCCCTCCAGCCCCTGCAACATGGTGTGCAGAGTGCGCTGCTCAGGACTACCTGTGTCCCCTGGCTTGTGGAGCAGAGCATGCAAACAATGTGTCAGCTGTGCTATGATCAGGGATTCCTCCTGTGTGGCAAGTGCTGTGTCTCATATCTATGACGCCACCTAGTGGGGCCTTGAGACACAGTTGTATCCTCCTTGGGGCATATCTGGCTATGAGGAGGGAGGCTGACTTGTACTGGGGGCACATTTGGCTACTGTGGATGGGGATTATATGCGAGTCAATCACGTTTTCCGGGTTTCTGGGGCTTATATGTGAGCATATATGGTATACGGTACTTGGACCAGTTTGGGCAGAGGGTGGTAAACATAAAAATACATTTGTGGGATGGCAGAGAAAAGAAGTGCACATAAAGAAGACCCAGATAAGTACAGGGAGAATTGTCTATCTTTATTCAAAAGTTGATGAGAATTCTGTGTGCCTTGCAGTGCTGCTGCAATGGCATAGAAATAGGGAATGCAGAGGTTGTGACCGAACCAGGGCCCTTGGGTCAGAGGGACCACAAGGGAGCCCTCATCAACTGCAGAATTAGCTCTTAATTGGTCCTTCTATAGATGCTTTGAATAGAAATAATTAAACTTTACCCCAACCCCTTCTTGCACCTTTGATATTGTGGTTGTCCATGGCAGGTTTTGGTGCGCCATATAAATTGTTATGTATTGAGTACTTGAGGGCCCCATGTAAAACTTGCACTGGAGCCCAGAGATCCTCAGCTAGGCCACTGTGCTGCAGGGACAGAGCGCTAAAGTGCTGTCCCATCTTTACCATCACATGATACTTATATTGTTCGCTAGCTGGTTTTACAGCAACAACATTATTGTTTTCCATCTAAAGCTGTATGAAATTAAGATTTTCCCATTGCCTTTTAAATATGTTGCATCTCATTGTGTGTGAAAAGAATTTAGCGCAACTTACATGAGTGTCAAATGACTGGTCTTTAACCATTCAGCAAATGCACGTGCGTACCACAATTAAACGCTTCTTAAAGCAGCTGCTTTGATTAGCACTGTTCCATTAGGAATGAATGCACTCTGCAACACTGCTGAGAATTGATGCTGCAGCACTTGCTTATTTCTACCATTCCCCTGAGAAGCCCAGAGCTCTGGCTAGAGGAATGGTTAATGCTTTAACAGAATGAGGATATTTTATGCCTCTACAAGCTTCTGGAACCTAATGATTGCACTTCCTTTCTCTTTGTTAAAGGGGCACTACAGCGAACAACTGTACAATTTAAATTTAAATGTACAAATAAGAAGTACATTTTTTTCCCAGAGTAAAATGAGCCATAAATTACGTTTCTCCTATGTTGCTGTTACTTACAGTAGGTAGTAGAAATCTGACAGAAGTGACAGGTTTTGGACTAGTCCATCTCTTTATAGGGGATTCTCAGGGATATATTTATTTTCAAAAGCACTTAGTGAATGGCAGTTGCTCTGTCCAAATTCCGAAAAACTGTAGCTAGCAGGGAAGCTGGCCAGCATTATTGTTTAAATCCTTTTTCGGGAATATCTTTATAAGGAATAAAAACTTTGCTGAGAATCCCCTATGAAGAGATGGCTTAGTCCAAAACCTGTCACTTCTGTCAGATTTCTACAGCCTACTGTAAGTGACAACATTATAGGAGAAAAGTAATTTATGGCTCATTTTACTCTGGAAAAAATGTACTTCTTATTTGTATATGTTTGCACATTTTTTCACTGTAGTGCCCCTTTAAATATGAACTCATGGCAGCACATCTAGACATAAATACTGATGGGAAAAGCCTTTCATTGTACTTTCTTTCAAAGTTTAAACATCATATACAGTATTTATAATTATCTTAGTGAGCTACTTAGGAATATTTCAACCCTTTAGCAGCCAATTTATTTAGAGGCTTGCAAGTGTTCCAGGCCAGTTTATTTTATTACATTTTCTTACTAAAAATGAGAACTGCTATAATGTGTATTTATGGCCAATTGCCACTAGGGGACAGTGTGAGACAACAACAGACTTCTGCTTTCAGTTTCTATATTTTCTGCTAGCAGAGAGACATTAAAGCATTCAATGAATTTACAGCACAACAAGTTATCCCGACTGAAGTCAAAAGCAGTGCATTTATCTCAAACAAAATACATCATTTAAAGCTTCTAATGGGTTAACATCAAATTACATGATCCTTGGCTGCTGATTCCTGCATGGAAAGTTATAGCTTTGGGAATAGGCATTCTTTCAGAGAAGAGCACAGTCAGGATTGCAGAATGGAGAGGTTGGTAGTTATGCAGCTCCAATTTAGCTGAATCACATGATCTCTCTATTAAAGGCTCCACAAATGGGCATGAAGCAGAAAGGGAAGGTGACAATAGTCAGGTAAAAAAAATGGTGCAGTGCAGCTGCCAAGATTTAAGCCCCGCTATAGGCTGTAATGTGAATAATGGCTATAGTGGCGCTCATTGAGTATTCAGGCAAAAAAAAAACCACAGGGACAACAGGAGCCCAATCCGGTGTATTATCGTAGGGTTTCAAGGAGTGTAGAACAAAAGGTAGATAATTATACTCACAAAGCTGGGTTGCTAGTGGAAGCAACCACTTGTACAAGTATGTTGAGAAGTGATGACCCCACTCGGCCTTGTGGATAGGAGATGGTGGTTGCAGCTCCAAAAGAAAGGTTCACTCATGGAGAGTGATTCCCTCAGGCTCACAGTGGTTAGAGGCAGTAAATCTATTGCTAGGGGCGTCCGAAAAAAAAGAAAATAGTTCTATAATGTAAAAAAGTCTGTAGGGAGGTCCTGCTTTGGAATAAGTAGGTCTCACGTTTAGGAGGTAGAAAAAAAATGTTTATTGAGCACATGTGGACAACACGTTTCACGTCATAAGCTGCTTTCTCAGGTCGAAAGGTTGGGCCTTGTGGCCCAAACAAGTTAGTCCTGGATGTCAGAAAGTAATTTGGACACCGGCAAAACACGGAGCCTAAATTACCATAAAAACCATGTCATTCAGCTGGAAGCCGAATTGAGTCTTACCCCCACTGAACAACGGGCTTGAAGGGGGACTAGTAATTAACTCAGCCAGGAAATTTGCCACAGCAGAGTGAGATATCTTTTGACTTCACCCTGTGCCTACATTTCCCAGCACCTCAAAATACCCCTTCAAAGGAAGTAATGTTACATAAGCTGGACAGTGAACACAGGCAAGGGACACAGCAGCTGGAAGGTCACAAGTATTTCAGCAATACTTTTGCATTCCATTTTTGAACAGCCCAGCATTAAAATTAATAGTAGACAAGATCATACAATGCATTAAATAACAATGATATCAAGGCTTTCAGTTGAGTGACACACTAACGTCACTTACTTTGCTAGGAATGGGAAACTTGGACTGCTCAGCTTTACAAGGGGTGTGAATTGCAGTCAGAGGAGGAGGCCATGAATGTGTCATTTCCTGTTGAATAAAAAGAACAGTGTAAGAACCATATAATGAGGAAGGCTGTTACATCGCAAACAAATTAACCAAATAAATTGATATCAGGTTGTTGTAAATTTACACTCATGTTTGCATATGTTTGGGCGCAAGTGCCTAAAATCGATATTTTACGTAAATCGATGAAGTAAACTCGGTAGTATTCCTAATTTTGTTGTGGAATCGGTAATATTGGTAATTTAAAGTGTATGATAATATATCAGAACGAATATCATAACGCTAAATAAAGAAAAACGATGTCAGTCCTAACAATAACTTAAGTCTTTTGGTGTAATAACGGTAAATGAACATGTTTAATGATGGAATGTAAGCAAATTCTGTCCAAATACATATAATTTTGTAATTATGAAAATATAACATTCACTGTACAGATGTAATATTTGACATTTCTATTTACGATAATATATGAAGTATTTACGATAATTTAGGGTTAGACACCACCAGGGGGTGGTTAGGGTTAGGCACCACCAGGGGAGTTTTAGGGTTAGGTGCTATCAGGGGGGTGGTTAGGGTTAGGCACCACCAGTGGAATTTTAGGGTTAGGCGCCACTAGGGGGGTCTAGGGTTTAGGGATAGGTACAGGGAGGGTTCTGTGTCAGAGTAGGGTTAGGTACATTTAGGGTTAGCCACCACCATTGGGGGTTAGGGTTAGGCACCACCAGGGGGGTGGTTAGGGTTAGGCACCACCAGGGGGGTGTTTAGGGTTAGGCACCACTAGGGGGGTCTAGGGGTTAGGGATAGGTACAGGGAGGGTTCTGTGTTAGAGTAGGGTTAGGTACATTTAGGGTTAGCCACCACCATGGGGGGTTAGGGTTAGGCACCACCAGGGGGGTGGTTAGGGTTAGGCACCACCAAGGGAGGGTTCTGTGTGAGAGTAGGGTTGGGTTAAGCTGTGTTGTTGAATTACATTACGATATTTAACGTTATTATATTTTCGTTTTCATCTCACATCTGTTTTATACCTCTAATAATAATAATCAGAATTATCGATTTTACATAACAAATACCATTCAATTATCGATATTTCTAAATGACGATATTTTTCTTTTCCCGATAAATCGCGCCTAAATTTGACCGTGACTTTTTTAAATATACGCGAAATAGAACATTTCAATATACATTTTAACAGAGAGATTACTGCATGCATCTGCAACAGATTACACTGTAATTCAACTATAAGGTTTAGTAAGGATATCATCAGTAAACAAATCACTGGTGCTCATGGTACCTTACTGAACTTTTGATTCACACGTCACTCATTGGCCCTTATTCAATTAACTTTTTCTCCTAAGAGATAATTTTCCAACTTCTCTTTAAATTTACTTTTAAGCACTTGGCAATAAAAAAATGACAAAAAGTAGATGAAAAAGAACTTTCAAAGATATTTTGAGCATTTTCTAGCTTGCAGATGGCTTAAAAGGCACTTTATTGACAGACTGTGAAATCAACACCTAGGGAGAAAACTCAGAAGAAAAAAAGTGGCCATTATGTGTTTACATTAGATTTTACTTATATGCAAAAAGATGCGATAACAGCTGTGTTCACTGTCTGATATTCCCTTAAGACTTGTGGCTCCATCACTATTGACAGAAGCTCTCCAAGGTGCTGAACGTGTTCAGCTCTGAAGAAAAAAGTAGGAAGTGGCATAGTAGTTGCTGTCCTGATATAATAGCCCCAGCCCTACCTTTCCCCAGCCATAGCAGTGGGTACAGAGAAAAAAGTTAGTGTGGGGGGCCCCTTGAAAAAGCATGGGGCAAATAATTATCCTGACAAAGCACTGTGCCCACTCCATCTCAGAAATGCGAGGGGCTACCCTTTCTCTTAAGAGTCTATGTTGCCATTAGTGTACATATTCTTGTAGCTCTGGAGTGCCACTGATATAATGCCACTGACCTTTCCAATATTTAAAGACTGCAGGATAGCCCAGCAGGCACACACCTGAGTTAGGTCAGTGGCAGTGTGAAATTTAAATAAGTTTCAGAGGTTTGTTTTAAGGTTTAATTCTTTTGGCCTTACAAATATAGGCAGGATTATGTCACCTGAGCACTGGAGCTCAAAGAAGAGGGATGCTACTGGCAGCAAAGAAGTGATAACTGCAAACAGCATTAATAGAACATAGGTATGGGGACTACTGAAATAACCCCTGTGATAAAGGTAGTTATGGGATTGTTCTATTATAAGGATTGTCAAATAGCCCCTTAAACACCCACCCATCAATAGTGGGCATTAAGTCAGAGCAGATGTCCAAAAAGGATGGCCAACCCCTCTTGCCAGACACCCTTCACTACTGACAGGCATAGTGGGCTTTTAACTACAGATGAGAGGAACCAGCCATGGCTGCCAACTCTTTCTGCCAGATATCAGATCCCACTGCATAATGCACATTATACTAGCAACATCCATGTTAGGTACATAGCACAAGTTGCACTATGTGCACTACGTTACTTGTGTACATACCATTACAATTGCCATGCTTGTCTGCACACGGCAATTTTATTTAAAGGGCATTTGAGGTGAAAATTAACTGATGAGAAACAATTGTATCTATCCGTCTCCTCCTAAAAATGATTTTTTAGATATTCCGCAGTTTTATTTTATATTTAGATCTCGTTTTTACGGTTTCAACGTCTCTGCTCAATGACAGATGCATTGAAGTATGCCAGAGCTGAAATCTATGAACAATTAACCCTTTTATCTCTTTTCTGCTCTCAGAAGCCATTTACAAATAGAAAAGTGTTTTATGGCTGTAATTCCTTTACAATAAGGGTTACGCTATAGTCTGACCCAGCCCAGATGCAGACAGAAACTGTCACTTGCATACCTGATGTTTAACATTTTCAGGTCGAGAAAGAAAAAAAATGAACACAACAGTCATTTCTGTGCTTGGCACTGTACATACACGTCTATCTCATCATGTCACCTCGATTGTCCTAAGAGTGAATTTGCATTGTTTCTCTTTCTCAGGAAGCACAGTCATGAGAAATTTATTACCAGCAGGGATGAGCAAATAATAAGTGAAAGTGAGTTTCTGCTTTCACTAAGCTGAACTGGTTGTTAGTGGCTGGCTATATGCTACAGCAAAGCGGGTTAACACACCTACATCACTGCTTCTTGCTGCTGTGCTGCAGACCACTTCCCCATCCTCCCAATTTCTGGCTGCAAGGGCAGACATGTTGGTAAGATGGAAGCAATGAGCAGAGCAGCAGCAACATAGGTGAGGTAATCCTCCCTACAGCAGCACACAGCCAGTAACAAGCTGGTTCAATTTTGTGGAAGGTAAACCTTTGTTTCACGTGTTCCTAATTACTAGGGATGATCAAAGAGATGCAAATACTTCAGAGTTTATTTATGTAGATTTTTATGCAAATATCTGCAGCTTTAAAAATGGAACAATCAATTTGAACCTGGGTGACTTGATTGGTCCATTTTCAAGCTGCATATATTTGCATAAAAATGTACATACATTTGCATAAAATCCAATTAGGAACTAAATTGGGAACAAGTGAAACAAAGGTTCACCTTCCACAAAATTGAACCAGCTTGTTCAAACTCAGAAATATTTACATCTCATTGATCATCCCTACTAATTTTTACCAGGTACGATAACCACTCTCTGTGAAAGGCAAACACAATGTTTTCATCATTGGTGTCTGGGATTCCCCTTTAAACCTATATTAAGCATTCCTAACAGAGAACCATGGAATTTGTTCACAGAACACGCCTTGTGCACAAATATTTATTTTCTCCAGAGAGTTATTTTAAGTTATTATGACCATTTCAAGCTAAATGATTAGTTTCCCTAATACTTTCCAATTAAAATGGAAAAAGAACAGATCTTCAAAGAAACCACAGCACATCAGATCTCTCTTCAATTGCTTCATGTTTTTCTGTAAAGGCATTCTAGGATATCGAGAAAGTTACACAAGCAGTGACACACAAAACCATACGGAGATCAGACATTTAATGCGTGACCAGCCTTTTGTCAGAACCATGACCTGAACAAGCCCTCATGTGGGCGAGCCAATAATATAGTTGCAAAGACGCAGTGTAGAATCATTGAATTCACTACACTGTCTACAGTATGAAACAGAGTGTTCTTGTCCTTCACTTTTCTACTCTATTGATTAGTTTAAGGTTATATTACGGCTTTTTAATACAACTCTAAAAAAAACATAATTTATGTTCTTCCCGACGTACAAAACGTTCTTTCATTTTTAGTGTCATTTGTGTCGTTCCTTTTGATGTGGTAATATGTAAGAATTGTCAGGCTTCACAGTCTGAAAAGTAAATGATCTGTAAATTATAGGGTAACTAACACAGAATACCTAAAATGGCCTTGAGAAAAAATATAGAAGAATTAATGTGACTACTTGAGGCTTGAAAAGAGAGAATGTACTTTGGGCAGTGCTTCACATTTTGGGCAGTTACAGCTGAAAAAAAGCCTATTACTTTGGAGTCACCACGAGTGTGATACACGCACCAAGCGGTAATTGGACAGGCAGTCATTATCCAGCTTTCCCAAACAGAGGCCATTGATTATGCTTGATAGGTAATCATTAAACAAGGGCCACTCCATAAAGTATGATAGAGATACATCATAAAACATCTAATGCCTCATTGTGTGCCAAAAGGGAAGGCTTTGTGTTTGACAGTGTACTGGTTAAGGGCTCTGCCTCTAACAGTAGACCGGGGTTCAACATTTACTTTTCCTATTCAGTAAGCCAGCACCTATTCAGTAAGGAGACCTTGGGCCATACTCCTTAACACTGCTACTCCCTAAAAAACATGCACTAGTGGCTGCAGCTCTGGCGCTTTAAGTCCGCCAGGAGAAAAGCCCGATATGTTTTGCGTCTTATCTTGTGAGAGTGATACTGTCTCAGTATAAACAGTAGTCTAGCATCCACAGCAGAGTTGGATGCATTTTATACGCATGACAGGAACATCCTTTATTGTTAATGATTAACTTTAAACCTATATTTAGGAAACCGTTTTCAGGACTCCCTGGAAGTGGATTTCCAGCCTATTAGACCAATTCACTGGATCCTCTGCTCCTGTAAATTTATAATTATCGGTCATGGTCTTCTTGTAGTGAATCTTTACTGGAGCTCCATGGCTGCCGACTTCTGGCGCATAGCCTCCATCACCCCTGGAAACGCCATCTGGTTTTCTCTATCTAGAGTAGAGAGAACGCCATGGCGTTTTTCATCAGGGGCGGGGCTATGCACTGGAAGCAGACAGACACAGAGCCTCAGGAGAAACAGCAAGTAGACAGGGCAGGTAATTATAGTTTTAAAGAAGAAGAGGATCCAATGAATTTGTTTTACAGGCTGGATATCTGTTTTAACAGAAAGACAAATATCTTCCACACATTTAAATTTCATTTCATACTAAAAAATGGCATGTCCCCTTTTTTTCCCATCCCCACCCATGCACTACCCCTTACTGCATCGCTCAGGTTTTTGGTAGTCCAGGCCCTGCTACCCTTCTGCAGAGTTATCCTTCCCTCCTCTAGCTTACAATGGAGAGAAGCGGAGTTCCACACCAGCACCATCCTCTTCCACAACCCCCAGCACTGCATTGCACAACACTCCAATCCACCACCAAAGTAAGGGAAGAATAAGTGCCATGTCCCAAACAACCCTTCCACACCGCACTGTGGAACATGATGTAGATGTCTGTCTTTTCAATACCCCAAGGCACAGTCCAGAATAAGCCTCGTGATGTCCCCAGTGATTACATCACAAGATCATCTCCAGTGATTTGGTATTGGCATTTTTGGGTGTAAGGTTTTCTTTGAATGGAGGGAGTAACACTGTGGTGATGACTAAAATAATAATAATAAAAAACATACTATTTGCTTTAATAGTTGTATTCAGCAACAGCAAAAATATCAGTAACCCACAACAACCAATAAAGTTTCATCTTAGGGCCCTGGCACACCGGAGAGTGTTTTGCAGGTCTTTATCTTTTTTTAATAAAACGCTTCCATTGACTTGCATTGAAATTGCAGGAAAATTGCCCACAATTTTTTGGGGGAAAACCGCAATTGCGGCTCATTTGCTGCAATTTTAATGCAAGCCAATAAAGCATTTCTTTTTTTTTTTTACTCAAAAATGACCAGCAAAACATTCCCCAGTGAGCCAAGGCCCTTACTGTGATGATCAAAAAGTGAAATATGACATTTGTTATTCTGTGTTGCTTCACAATTCTTTTTAATGTAATATACAGACCAATATAGGCAATATAACATTTTCTTATAGAGAGATTTATTTCCGTGATGATCCAATAATTCCAAAAAGTTTGTAGTCCAGCCACAGACATTACAAAAGAAAAATCATTTCTTTTTTATACAGTTCTACATTATTTTCCATTTTATGTGGGTTAGACATATACACATTGCAAGTAAGTTATCAATCATACTCTTATTTTTCTTCTTTCCAGTAAGCCGGCCAAATTTTTGTCAATTAAGTGAAGTAGGCCAAACACAACTCAACATGTGTAATGGTTTAAAGTGGAGTTGGATGGATGTCAAGCCGCTGTATAAAAGCTGGTGTTGATTTATTTCCACATTATTTGAACTTTACATAATTCTAAAATTATGTCAAGTGATCCGCAAGATATTTGGATTAGAGCGTCAGAAAGTGCTATTTTTATCATGCTAAAGATTAAACAAATATTTGATATCCACCAACTTGCTGGCTTCCATGTTAACAAAGTTTTTAGATGAAGTCATATCAGCATCTCCCTCTCAGCATAATGTTCAAAAGCAAAGTAATTAGTTGCATATGTTTTAGTCGTTGCAGTTGGTCACGCACCTTGTGCTCCGCTAAGAAGGCTGAGTTCTGTTATTACGAGCCCTCAGGTACATACCAGAAAGAACAAATAATTCAGACACATTTATGTATTTTTTTTTTCTCCAAGGAAAAAGTACACACAGCTACAAAAAGACCCTTAGACAGAACAAATTGAAGTACAGTATGTAACTAAACTGTATATTTTATACTGAACAAATAGTACTAAGACTAATCAAAACTTTCTCATAGAAACTCTTTTGCAAATTCTGTATAGTTTTCAAATAACCGCCTGCAGCAATGTCCTTGCAAGCCACCTGGAGGGTGCTTGGTGGCAAATAAGAATCTTATAAAGACTGAAAAGACCTAAAAATGTAATTTACAGACAAACTGTGCACTCAGTCCTGCAGGGTGGTAAAGTGGACCTAAATTCTTGCACAGGACACAAGGAAAACAGAGAGACGCATGTCCTGTTTGGTTTTGAAGAAAATCCTGTGTGGTTTTGAAGAAAAGAGCCTGTCTGATTCCACCTTATCTTCAAGTAATCACAAGTATAATTTGATCTCTCAGCTATGTCAGCACAGAAATTTGGCAGTGCTTGGAAAACACAGCTAAGTAGTAAACACAGGATGTTAACCACTTTTCTGCTTCCATAAAAGCAGGACGTAGATACCCTACAGATTTATTGCATTAGTTCTTTAAGCTGGAACACAGAAATGTTTTTCTTTAAACCGTATTATGCTGCTGCATATCTTTTAAGGCTCATTCACACTAAGGGCATTTTTGCCCTTTTTCCAGAGCAGGTGATTTTTAAAATCGCTCACAAAATGCTTGTGCAATCTCTATGAGAAGGTTCATATCAGCACGTTGCATCCGCTTTGCAGTCTGCAAAGCAGTGTCTGTACCATTTTTGGGGTGTTTTTGCTATAATGGAAGGTATAGGAAGAGGGCTGAACGCTCACAAAACCGCTTTATGCGGCGATTGCGTTCACATTTTTTACAATCAATACATTGTATTTATTCTTTTCCGGATCAAAGAGTTCACTTCCTGACTTGGGTCAGGGAGTAAATGGCAAAATGCTTGCGTTTTTAGGTGTGAATGAGGCCTAAGAGCAGAAAGGAAACCCCTGAGTTCAGGTCCACTTTAAAGGCTTAGTATAGCTGATTCCAGTTATCTTCATGATTTATAGTAACTGATTTTAAGAAACAAATTTATGTTCAGTCCTAACTTGCAAAATTCATGAGAAATGCAATTTTGCTATTAATTTTGCTATTAATTTTACATTTCCAGACATGCTGAAGGGTCACAGTATATGTAACTGGTGGTAAGATTGCATACTGCATTTAACAAGGGAAAAGTGGGAGGAAGGGGGCTGTACTCCTAAGGTATTAAGGATGCACCACACAAAAGCTTTAAATAACACAACAAACCGGTTAATAACAGGAATGGGTGCCCTACTGAATATTTGGTAATAGTGGCTACTCATTTTAAAAAGTATCGTATTTTCTACCATAGAAGACGCACCCAGGTTTAGAGGGCAAAAACCAGGGAAAAAAGTACATACTAAACCTGGTGTGTCCATATTCCAGGAGCATCTTATAATGTTCTCTCCCAATTGGTGTCCTCCTGTGTCCCCTTCTGTCCCCGCTGCCACATTGGGGATTTCCTGCATAGTCCCCCTTTCTGTCCCCAGTGAGTCTGCGCAGGAGGGAGTGGAGGCAGGCTGACACACAGACACACACTGGGGACAGAAAGGGGGACTATGCAGGAAATCCCCAATGTGGCAGCAGGTCGCGGTTCGTATCATTGGGCGTTTGTAAGCCAGGGATTCCCTGACTTTGCCGCATAAGACCCAGGGACTTTTCTTCCACTTTTTTGGGGAGATAAAGTGTGTTTGCAGGACATACGGTATATGGCCCATATTATTTTACTTTATTGAAGACATTAAAAATACAGTATTAATTAAAATGAGCGGGGACTCCTCTTTCTGGCAATATCATCAAATTGGCAAATTAATGAACTGGTAGGGATGCATTGTTTCTCTTTTGTAGTTCTTAATAATGGCAACACTTACCGTATTTGTCGCCGTATAAGACGCACTTTTTCTCCCCCAAAAATGGGTAGAAAAAGCCCCTGCGTCTTATACGGCAAAGGCAGGGAATCCCCAACTTAATAACGCCCGCCGATACGAACCGTGACCCGCCGCCACATTGGCCATTTCCTGCCTTTCTGTGCCTGCCTGTCTGTGCCCGCCTGCATCTCCTGGCCCCCCCGGATGGAGAGTTAACCACTTCCCGACCGCCTAACGCACAGAGGCGGCCGGGAAGTGGAGCCCTTAAGGACCGGCTCACCCACAGAGGCGGCGGTCCATTTAAGGGCATGGGCGGAGCGATTGCGTCATCCGTGACGCGATCCTCCGCCGGCACCTGTCACCGCTCGCCCGCCGCAACATCCCGCCGGCTATACGGAAGCGCCGGCGGGATGTTAACCCCGCGATCGCCGCATACAAAGTGTATAATACACTTTGTAATGTTTACAAAGTGTATTATACAGGCTGCCTCCTGCCCTGGTGGTCCCAGTGTCCGAGGGACCACCAGGGCAGGCTGCAGCCACCCTAGTCTGCACCCAAGCACACTGATTTCTCCCCCCCCTGCCCCAGATCGCCCACAGCACCCCTCAGACCCCCCCCCGCCCACCCCCCAGACCCCTGTTTGCACCAAATCACCCCCCTAATCACCCATCAATCACTCCCTGTCACTATCTGTCAACGCTATTTTTTTTATCTCCCTCCCTGCCCACTGCCCCCTCCTGATCACCCCCCCCACCCCTCAGATTCTCCCCAGACCCCTCCCCCCGTGTACTGTATGCATCTATCCCCCCTGATCACCTGTCAATCACCTGTCAATCACCTGTCAATCACCCATCAATCACCCCCTGTCACTGCCACCCATCAATCAGCCCCTAACCTGCCCCTTGCGGGCAATCTGATCACCCACCCACACCAATAGATCGCCCGCAGATCAGACATCAGATCACCACCCAAACGCAGTGTTTAAATCTATTCTCTCCTCTAAACACCCACTAATTACCCATCAATCACCCATTAATCACCCCCTATCACCACCTGTCACTGTTACCCATCAGATCAGACCCTAATCTGCCCCTTGCGGGCACCCAATCACCCGCCTACACGCTCAGATTGCCCTCAGACCCCCCCTTATCAATTCGCCAGTGCAATATTTACATCTGTTCTTCCCTGTAATAACCCACTGATCACCTGTCAATCACCTGTCAATCACCCATCAATCACCCCCTGTCACTGCCACCCATCAATCACCCGCTGGCACTGCCACCCATCAATCACCCCCTGTCACTGCCACTCATCAATCAGCCCCTAACCTGCCCCTTGCGGGCAATCTGATCACCCACCCACACCAATAGTTCGCCCGCAGATCCGACGTCAGATCACCTCCCAAGGGCAGTGTTTATATCTGTTCTCTACCCTAAACACCCACTAATTACCCATCAATCACCCCCTGTCACTGCTACCTATCAGATTAGACCCCTATCTGCCCCTAGGCAGATAGGTTCCACAAAATTCGCCCCCTCATAGACCACCTGTCATCAAAATTTGCAGATGCTTATACCCCTGAACAGTCATTTTGAGACATTTGGTTTCCAGACTACTCACGGTTTTGGGCCCGTAAAATGCCAGGGCGGTATAGGAACCCCAGAAACGGACCCCATTTTAGAAAAAAAGACACCCCAATGTATTCTGTTAGGTGTATGACGAGTTCATAGAAGATTTTATTTTTTGTCAAAAGTAAGCGGAAATTGATTTTTTTTTTTTCACAAAGTGTCATTTTTCACTAACTTGTGACAAAAAATAAAATCTATGAACTCGCCATACACCTAACGGAATACCTTGGGGTGTCTTCTTTCTAAAATGGGGTCACTTGTGGGGTTCCTATACTGCCCTGGCATTTTAGGGGCCCTAAACCGTGAGGAGTAGTCTAGAAAACAAATGCCTCAAAATGACCTGTGATTAGGACGTTGGGCCCCTTAGCGCACCTAGGCTGCAAAAAAGTGTCACACATGTGGTATCGCCGTACTCAGGAGAAGTAGTATGTTTTGGGGTGTATTTTTACACATACCCATGCTGGGTGGGAGAAATCTCTCTGTAAATGGACAATTGTGTGTAAAAAAAATCAAACAATTGTCATTTACAGAGGTATTTCTCCCACCCAGCATGGGTATGTGTAAAAATACACCCCAAAACACATTATACTACATCTCCCGAGTACGGCGATACCACATGATTGGCACTTTTTTGCAGCCTAACTGCGCTAAGGGGCCCAAAGGCCAATGAGTACCTTTAGGATTTCACAGGTCATTTTTGTTTCAAGACTACTCCTCACGGTTTAGGGCCCCTAAAATGCCAGGGCAGTATAGGAACCCCACAAATGACCCCATTCTAGAAAGAAGACACCCAAACGTATTCCGTTAGGAGTATGGTGAGTTCATAGAAGATTTTATTTTTTGTCACAAGTTAGCGGAAAATGACACTTTGTGAAAAAAAACAATTAAAATCAATTTCCACTAACTTGTGACAAAAAAATAAAAACTTCTATGAACTCACCATACTCCTAACGGAATACCTTGGGGTGTCTTCTTTCTAAAATGGGGTCATTAGTGCGGTTCCTATACTGCCCTGGCATTTTAGGGGCCCTAAACCGTGAGGAGTAGTCTTGAAACAAAAATGACCTGTGAAATCCTAAAGGTACTCATTGGACTTTGGGCCCCTTAGCGCAGTTAGGGTGCAAAAAAGTGTCACACGTGGTATCGCCGTACTCGGGAGAAGTAGTACAATGTGTTTTGGGGTGTATTTTTACACATACCCATGCTGGGTGGGAGAAATACCGCTGTAAATGGACAATTGTGTGTAAAAAAATCAAAAGATTGTCATTTACAGAGGTTCCCACCCAGCATGGGTATGTGTAAAAATTCCCCCCCCAAAACACATTGTACTACTTCTCCCGAGTACGGCGATACCACATGTGTGGCACTTTTTTGCACCCTAACTGCGCTAAAGGGCCCAAAGTCCAATGAGTACCTTTAGGATTTCACAGGTCATTTTTGTTTCAAGACTACTCCTCACGGTTTAGGGCCCCTAAAATGCCAGGGCAGTATAGGAACCCCACAAATGACCCCATTTTAGAAAGAAGACACCCCAAGGTATTCCGTTAGTAGTATGGCGAGTTCATAGAAGATTTTATTTTTTGTCACAAGTTAGCTGAAATTGATTTTAATTGTGTTTTTTCACAGTGTGTCATTTTCCGCTAACTTGTGACAAAAATTAAAATCTTCTATGAACTCACCATACTCCTAACGGAATACCTTGGGGTGTCTTCTTTCTAAAATGGGGTCATTAGTGCGGTTCCTATACTGCCCTGGCATTTTAGGGGCAGGGACCCCTTAACTGCGCTAAGGGGTCCAAAGTCCAATGAGCACCTTTAGGCTTTACAGGGGTGCTTAAAATTTAGCACCCCCCAAAATGTCAGGACAGTAAACACACCCCACAAATGACCCCATTTTGAAAAGTAGACCCTTCAAGGTATTCAGAGAGGGGCATGGTGAGTCCGTGGCAGATTTAATTTTTTTGTCGCAAGTTAGAAGAAATAGAAACTTTTTTTTTTTTGTCACAAAGTGTCATTTTCCGCTTACTTGTGACAAAAAATAATATCTTCTATGAACTCACTATGCCTCTCAGTGAATACTTTGGGATGTCTTCTTTCCAAAATGGGGTCATTTGGGGGGGTATTTATACTATCCTGGAATTCTAGCCCCTCATGAAACATGACAGGGGGTCAGAAAAGTCATAGATGCTTGAAAATGGGAAAATTCACTTTTTGCACCATAGTTTGTAAACGCTATAACTTTTACCCAAACCAATAAATATACACTGAATGGGTTTTTTTTTATCAAAAACATGTTTGTCCACATTTTTCGCGCTGCATGTATACAGAAATTTTACTTATTTGAAAAATGTCAGCACAGAAAGTTAAAAAAATCATTTTTTTGCCAAAATTCATGTCTTTTTTGATGAATATAATAAAAAGTAAAAATCGCAGGAGCAATCAAATAGCACCAAAAGAAAGCTTTATTAGTGACAAGAAAAGGAGCCAAATTCATTTAGGTGGTAGGTTGTATGAGCGAGCAATAAACCGTGAAAGCTGCAGTGGTCTGAATGGAAAAAAAGTGGCCGGTCCTTAAGGGGTAGAAAGCCCTAGGTCCTCAAGTGGTTAATAGCGGCGACAACTTACCTTTGGCAGGCTCCCGCGCTGATCCTAGATCATTGCGCTGCCCCCCGCTAGCCTCCTCTGCCTCCCCCCTGTGTATCTGGCCCCCCCGGGTGTAGGAATAAGTATCGGCAGCTTACCTCCGCAGTGCGCCCGCGATGATTGCAGACATCAGTCTTCCAGGCACTTCTCGCTCTAGTGACCGGCTTTGAACTGTGCGTCATCAGCCGGTCACTAGAGCGAGAAGTGCCTGGAAGAGGGATGTCTGCTGTCATCGCGGGCGCACTGCGGAGGTAAGCTGCCGATACTTATTCCTACACCCGGGAGGACCAGATACACAGTATACAGGGGGGAGGAAGAGGAGGCTAGCGGGGCGGGCAGCGCAATGATCTAGGATCAGTGCGGGAACCTGCCAAAGGTAAGTTGCTATTAACTCTCCATGGGGAGGGCAGGAGACTCGGGCAGGTGGGAGGGAGGAAGGCAGGGGGGCAAATGAGGGCACATGGGGCATAGGAAGACATATGGGGGGCACCGGAGCACACATGAGGGGGCACAGAAAAACACATGAAGGCACAGAAGGACACATGGGGGGCACAGGAGGACACATGGGGGGCACAGGAGGACACATGGGGGGCACAGGAGGACACATGGGGGCACATGAGGACACACAGGAGAACCCATGGGGGGCACATAAGGGCACATGAGGACACAGGAGGAAACATGGGAGCACAGGAGGACACATGGGGGCACAGGAGGACACAGTAGGACACAGGAGGACACATGGGGGGCACAGGAGGACACATGGGGGGCACAGGAGGACACATGGGGGCACAGGAGGACACATGGGGGCACAGGAGGACACATGGGGGGCACAGGAGGACACATGGGGGGCACAGGAGGACACATGGGGGGCACAGGAGGACACATGGGGCACATGAGGACACATGGGGCACATGAGGACACACAGGAGAACACATGGGGGGCACAGAAAGGCACAGGAGGACACATGGGAGGCACAGAAGGACACATGGGGGCACAGGAGGACACATGGGGGCACAGGGGGACACACAGAAGGACACATGGGGATATGGGGGGCACAGGAGCACACATGGGGATATGGGGGGCACAGGAGCACACATGAGGACACACAGAAGGACATGTACAAGACGCTCCTGGAATATAGACGCACCAGGTTTAGTATATTTTTTTTCCCTGGTTTTTGCCCTCTAAACCTGGGTGCGTCTTATATTCCAGAGCGTCTTATATGGCGCGAAATACGGTAATAAAATACATTAACTATTCAACTGTCTTGATAAAAGAGTGAGACTTAGGGTAAGCATGAATTCAAACAAATGAAACCACCACCATTTCCTTCAAAAAAAAAACAACAACAACAAATGATTTAGTATTTTCCTTCTGAATGCTGTTAGTTTATTAGCATTAATATGCCAGAAACAATGGCTAGCAATTCCCTGGAAAGAACACAACAAGTATGTGGTCTCCTGCCATTTTGATACCAGCTTCCACACCATCATCAATCAGAAATAGGATAAAAAGCACCAGTGCCTAATGGTGATGGCGCCTGGCGCTTATTAAACAGTTAGCATACTTATAAGTATGTGTGCTTAAAACTGTGTAAAACTAGGCTATCATCAATAAGACAATGAGCTGGAATAACTGATTGTGCTTATGAACAATCCAGGAAGCAGCTTATATTTAAAAGCAAATTTGACTTTTTTTTTTCTACAAAAAACAAAAAACAAAGGGTATGGACATATTAGGCCATTTTAAGCCAAGAAGACTATTTTCTATACAGAAACACTTATACATTGCAAAGCACCGTACATTTATATAGGGGATAATGGTACAAAGAACAAATATTAAAGCATAGGCATGCTTAGCGCATGTTCCAGCTTGTTCCCATTAATGGACTATGCCCATAGCATCCCTCAATGTTATCTTAGCAAAGGAGGTAAAACCCTTTGTAAATTTTTGTAGCTATGTTCATTTCACAAAGGAAACCATTACTAAAGCGGCCTCAACGCCTTTCGTAAATCCACCTCTTTGATTCCTGGTTCAGCCTTTCAAAAGGGAGTCTTTCAAAAGCCCCAGTTTCAAGAGTGTCTGACATTCAGCAATGGCAATAATGTTCTATGTGTATACAGTATAAGCAAAAGATATTAAAATGGTTGCCAAGCCTCAATGGTACAAAGAATTCTGTCTCTGGAAGAGCACAATTTATGTGGTTTTTATAACCGCAAGATTTTTCCTCTGTCCTCCGGGAATTGGGCTGAGTTTGTAGATGTTACCGAGACGGAGCTTAGCAGAACACACAGAATTGTTTGTTCACAGAGATAGAAGCACAAATTAATCACTGGCATATGACAAGTGGAACATGACATTTGCTGGCATGCTATGTATTAGAAAATCTTGTATAGTTTTCTAGCTAATGATGGTTCTCTAGTGCCTATTGGTTTACACTTCCTGAAATCATCCTTTGGAAATAACAGCAAGGAAGGATGCACAGAGTTTCATTTAATGGTATGATTCACATTTGTTTTTTTTCTACGTGACAGCTGAAGGTCACATGATGTATTGTGAGTAGCAAGTGACCATATGACCCAGTTTAATCCTTCAAATTGTTACAGATTTGATAATTTTAAGGGATGTAAAGTAACAAATACAAGTAGATTTCCAGGCACTGTAGTGTAATCATATGACATATTCAATTTATTAAACATAGATAAAAATTAAAGCTACAACTAGAAATAAGCAATTAAAATGTGGGTAAGCAAATTATTTTATTGCGGCCTGGTGATGCGCTGATCCCACTTTTTTTGCGCAATTCTCAATTTTACTGGTAGCGCGCCCAGGCTATGCATATGCATAGGTAGAATTTAGTTAGTGTTAGGTCCCCTCCCATGGAGGAAAGACTTCTTCGACAGTGGGAGGGACAAGTACCTAACAAATTGCAAATTGTTAGTGAAACTAACATCCTCCAAGTGGTAGACAGGTCATGTGTATGCTCATTGTGTATTTGAATCCCATGAGTGGGGTGTGCACTTTTTTGCAGGTAAGCACTCATCTGTTTTTAAGTAGTGCTGTTCATTTCTTTGCTATGTTTGATTGATTTATTTCTGGTCAGCTGCTCCCACTTAATAGTTTTCCTTTGGTGTATATGCAGAGCCTCTGTTTGGGTTCAAGGTGCGTTTGCAGTTTCTGGGGGGGCTCAGCGCATCTCTGAGCTGGGGCCATTCAGAGGCGGCCTGGTTATGCGCTGATCCCACTTTTTTTGCGCAATTCTCAATTTTACTGGTAGCGCGCCCAGGCTATGCATATGCATAGGTAGAATTTAGTTAGTGTTAGGTCCCCTCCCATGGAGGAAAGACTTCTTCGACAGTGGGAGGGACAAGTACCTAACAAATTGCAAATTGTTAGTGAAACTAACATCCTCCAAGTGGTAGACAGGTCAAGTGTATGCTCATTGTGTATTTGAATCCCATGAGTGGGGTGTGCACTTTTTTGCAGGTAAGCACTCATCTGTTTTTAAGTAGCGCTGTTCATTTCTTTGCTATGTTTGATTGATTTATTTCTGGTCAGCTGCTCCCACTTAATAGTTTTCCTTTGGTGTATATGCAGAGCCTCTGTTTGGGTTCAAGGTGCGTTTGCAGTTTCTGGGGGGGCTCAGCGCATCTCTGAGCTGGGGCCATTCAGAGGCGGCCTGGTGATGCGCTGATCCCACTTTTTTTGCGCAATTCTCAATTTTACTGGTAGCGCGCCCAGGCTATGCATATGCATAGGTAGAATTTAGTTAGTGTTAGGTCCCCTCCCATGGAGGAAAGACTTCTTCGACAGTGGGAGGGACAAGTACCTAACAAATTGCAAATTGTTAGTGAAACTAACATCCTCCAAGTGGTAGACAGGTCATGTGTATGCTCATTGTGTATTTGAATCCCATGAGTGGGGTGTGCACTTTTTTGCAGGTAAGCACTCATCTGTTTTTAAGTAGCGCTGTTCATTTCTTTGCTAAATTATTTTATTAAAACAAGTTTTGATGTAGCATGTAACAGCAACACATCTGGCCAGAGGGACATTAGCAACTAGCCTTGTAGGGTCAAGCTTCTGACCTTTGCCTCTACCATCAACCAACCTCGACTCAAGCCTTAAAGGAGTTATCAAACAAGCAACCCCCCTACTTACCTGGAGCTTCCTCCAGCCCCTTGCAGCCAACATGTCCCACGCAGCATCTCCGCTCGCAGTCACCGGGCCAGGGTCCCCGTCGGTGCCAGCTTTTACTGTGCCTGTGCTGCTGTCAATCAAGTCCATGCTGTCTGTAGTGTTCTGCGCCTACGCACTACACTGCGGACAACGTGGACTTAATTGACAGCAGCCTCTGCATCGCCGGGGGCCCCCTGGTCATGGCTGCGAGCTGAGAGGCTGCGTGGGACATGTTTGCTGCAAGAGGCTGGAGGAAGCACCGGGTAAGCAAATCTGGGGGGAGGGTTTTTTGCTTGATTACTCCTTTAAAGGGGAACTGAAGTAAGAGGTCCTTCCGGACGCTTACAGGTCGCATAAACAAAACTTCACTGTAGCCATCTTGTGGCCAAATAATAAAACTACACCCTAAAGCATTTTACATATACAAATACATTAGTTTTACACAATAAATTAACTCATTACCTCCCACACTCCCCAATTTATTTATTTTTTGTAATTAAAAAAAAATACAATAAAAAAAAAAATAGTTACCTTAGGGACTGAAATTTTTAAATATTTATGTCAAGAGGGTATAACACTGTTACTTTATAAACTATGGGCTTGTAATTAGGGATGGATGCAAATCTGAAAAAAATGCACCTTTATTTCCAAATAAAATATTGGCGCCAAACATTGCGATGGGGACATAATTTAAATGGTTTTATAACCGGGACAAATGGGCAAATACATTTCATGGGTTTTAATTACAGTAGCATGCATTATTTAAAAACTATAATGGCCGAAAACTTAAAAATAATGATTTTTTTTACCACATGTTTTCCTATTTTCCCATTAAAACACATTTAGAATAAAATAATTCTTGGCATAATGTCCCACCCAAAGAAAGCCTAATTGGTGGCAAAAAAAAAAAAAAAAAAACAGATATTGTTCATTTCATTGCAATAAGTAATAACAAAGTTATAGACGAATGAATGGAAGGAGCGCTGAAAGGTGAAAATTGCTCTGGTGTTTCAGGGGTAAAACCCCTCAGTGGTGAAGTGGTTAATCTACAGCTTGTACATTGGTGTGAAACCCCACCCTCCCAGTGATGCTTAGCCTAGGCTTTTTAGCTATGCAGAATTATCAGTAATATATATGTATACCTGGAGACAGTATGCTTTTGGGTAATATTCAGTAAGGAGAACAATTTTGCCAGAGGTTGAAGGGAGAGTGACCTAAGTTAGAATGTAGGCTTATTTGAAGATTTAGTAAAGAAGCATTGGAGAAGGACGTAGTTGTTTTGGAAGGGGATTCCAGAGGAGGAGTGAAGCTCTTGAGAAATCTTGTATAGATGAATGCAAGGAAGTTATTCAAGGAGAACAAAAGGTCATGATCAGAGCAAAGAATGCGGCTGGGGTGGTATCTAAAGATGCACAATTGTCCAAACCGCATATAGCCAGATAATTATTGTTGTACTAGCTGATGGCCCGTCGGTTGCCGGGTATGTTTTTGCCTGGTGGTGGCTCCGCCCACTTTTCCAACCCTAACACACAATTAAGCAATTACTCAATGACCTAGTTTGTGAGCTTTGCAGTCCTTGACATCAATAATTTGCATTGAAATTATACAAATTGGATTGGCTGTGGCTCCACCACCTTTTCTGATTTTGAACCCCAATCACCCGGTGATCAACTGTACCAGGTTTGAGGCTTGTGCCACTAACAGTGCAAGAATGGCAACAACAAAATATTCCCCTTGAAAATCAATAGGTGAATTTTGATTGGCTTTTGTAGGCTCCACCCACTTTTCTGAATATTAATTACAGTCACCCAGTGTCCAACTGTGCAAAGTTTGAGAACCCTACCATTAACTGTGTAAGAATAGCTGCAGTTTACATTTTCCCAGTAAAATTTGTATTTGTCTTCACCCACTGAGGACCCCTGAGGACCCGACATTGACTGATTATTGGCTGTGCCCACTTTTTCTAACCCTAACACACAATTACTCAATGATCAAGTTTGTTAGCTTTGCAGTCTTTGGCATGACCAACTCTGCCAAGTTTGAGAACCGTACCATTAACAGTGCAAGAATGGCTGCCATTTACATTTCCCCAGTGATTTGATTTGTATTTGGCTCCGCCCACTTTTTGGTTATGGGGATGAAAAGTATCTTATATGTTATACCAGGTAATGTACTATGTTTAATTCAAATCCAGCCATTGTTGCGTGATTGAGTAACAAACATCCAAACTTTCACATTTATAATATTAGTGAGATTGGCAATGGAATATTTTTGGGGCAGCAAAATAGCACTTTTTTTGAGGTTGCAAGGAAAAGTCAGGATGCTTACAAACGCAAACAGAGTATAGATTGTTTTTTGGAAAACTAGGGCATAAAAAAAAATCCATGATGTAGTCATTTAATTTACTAAACCCCAATCCAAAGCAAAAACTTGTTATTGTGTCACTTGGCATAACACAGGTGTTGGGGAATTAACATAAAAGGAACGTGTGCCCATTGATCACATTTGGATTTCATACACGTGAGTCTTTAAAGTCCTAAATAGACATGTAATCACCATCAAGAAATCCTTTCCTGAATTTATCAAAAAATATTTGTGACTTGCTGTGGGTCTTTATTATTGAGCATTGCTCATAGTGAATTACATCAGGCATCTATCTACGTAAGCACATTTTTGTGTATTTTCATAATCTTTTAGTCACAACCAAAAAGCCACAGGATGGTAAACACATACCAAACCATATAAAAGCATATTAACGCAATTCACAATGTATAAAAACTGCTCCTAAAACAGCTTTTCCCTATCTTTTCTTTCTTTCCGAGTAATTTACATGTTTAGGAAAACTATTTATATGTGAATATGCTCAAGCACTATAAATCATAAAAAGATGTTGTTGCTATTTTGGCTGCCTAGCAACAAAAACACATTGTATTTTCAATAAATAATGCTTATAACAAATCTTTTTTTAAAAAAAAAGCATTTTTTGTTGTTCAAAATTATAAAGGGAATATGTACTGGTGAGCGTATCAACAGGAGGTATTAAAGCCACAGTTTGGGCATTTTTTTCTGTGAATATGTTCAACAATTTTAATATAATTACGCATAAAAAAGTAAGTATACAGTACTTATTCACAAATTCATAGATCATAATGTCCTCTTCAGTAATCACTAGTTGTTTGTTTAAAACAACACCTTCCTTCTAAAGAATTAAAGTCAGTATTAAATAGTAAGTTTGGTTGAAAAAAAAGATATCCCCTACTACGAGAGTTGGCCCGAACGATTCGCCGGCGAACGGTTCCCGAAGTTAGGTTCGCCCCCATAGTGCATCATGAGGGTCAACTTTGACCCTCTACATCACAGTCAGCAGGCACATTGTAGCCAATCAGGCTTCACTCCCTCCTGGAGCCCCCCCCCCCCCTTATAAAAGGCAGGCAGCGTCAGGCTTTTCACACACTCGTGTGCCTGCAGTAATTAGTGAAGGTATAGCTGCTGCAGACTCTCATAGGGAAAGCTTAGTTAGGCTCTTGTAGACTTCTTAGCTTGCTCCTTGCTGATTCTTATTGCTAAAATAGCACCCCACAACAGCTCTTTTGAGAGCTAATCTTGTTCTTGTGAACTATTTTTTTTTCTGTGTGTCCCACTGACACATGTGTTGCATAGACAGCCTTGCTAATTTCTACTGTGTGTGCCACTGCCAGGCCCAGCACATTCAGTGACTACTACCTGTCTGTGTGTGACAGGTGCACATTGTAATACCCATCACTGCATATACCTACTACTACCTGTTGTTCACTTCAGTGCACCCACCTACCTACGTGAGTGCACGCAGTGTGATATACCAATCCGTGCATACCTGACTGCTGACTGTGATGTAGAGAGTCAAAGTTGACCCTAATGATGCATTATGGGGGCAAATGGAACTTCCGGAAAAGTTCACGGTCCTCCGCAATCGCAAACCCCGGAAGTTCGCAGGTTCCCGTTCGCCGGCGAACAGTTCGGGCCATCTTGTTCAGATGGCAGTCAGATAAAATCCCTGTGTTGACCACCAGGAATTACATGCTAATAGAAGTTGTGAATGGCCTTAAATGCAAGGTAAAGTCCTCTACAAATGCAGATACAGAATTTGCCATCTATAGGGGGAAGCCTCATTCGGATCTAGAGGCTTCCCCTCTAGATGGCATCCTCCTCCGTCCTACTGTGGTCTCTCTAGGCAAACGGTGGCCATGTACATATTTACCTTCCCCGGCTCCAGCACAGGCGCAGTAGTGACTCTCGGTTCAGATCAGGCGGAACTAGCCGATCCCAGTCGGGTCCACTCTACTGCGCAAGTTGCCGGGGAAGGTAAATATTGAAGGCTCTACTGCACCTGCACCACAGCCTGACAATTTGTCAGCTGTGGCTTCAGATGGGCCTAGAGAGATCACTGTATGACTGAGGAGGACGGGGGAAGCCATAATTGGATCCAGAGGCTTCCCCCTCCCGAGGTAAGTACCCCCCTGGCCCTTTTTTCAGTACAGGTTTTCTTTAAGCTTTTTACTCTGGAGGAACCCTGCAAATAACTTTCAGGGTACCGTATGTATTAGCAGAGGAAGTGGGGATTTATTTTGCAGGTGGCACAGTTTTTAAAAGAAGATGTAACTTAAAACTTTATTGACTAACAGCCTCCTCATTTCACCCTATCCCATGTTCCTCCTCTGTGCTCCCTATTATGGTATCTTGTGTTAACGGTTCCTATTATAGTTCCCATTACTCTAAGTCTGGTTTTACTATAGTTGAGTGGTCAGGATGCCAGATGCTGGATCAGGTAGAAGATCCCATACACCAGAAAAAAAATTGTTTCATTTTATGGTATTTTCTGGAATGTACAACTGTTATTTGCTTTATTTTTTACCATACAGGGTCCCTTTGATACTTTCACATGCATTTAAAAATATGGTCCTTAAAGCGAACCAGAGATGGGGCCCCCACCATAAAACGTACATACCTGGGGCTTCCTCCAGCACCCTCCAGCCTGATCACTCCCACGGTGTCCTCTTTTTGCTCTCGGTTTCTCCGCAATTGGCCTCGGAAAGTCCTCTGGTCCAGGGCCAACTGCGCATGCGCAGCCCGGCTGCACACTTGCTCCCGCCCCATTCTCATCACCTTGAGCATTCTGCGCCTGCACAGTCCTACTGCGCAGGAGGGAAGTAAGACAAGGGAGCACGCCTGGCCAGATTGTGCCTGCAAACAGAGAGCAAGAAGAGGACGCCGTGGAATTGAACAGGCCTAAGGGGGCTGGAGGAAACCCCAAGGATGTATATTCCACCATCTCTAGTACACTTTAAAGAGACTGTAACAAAATGTTCAGCCGTATTTCTTCTATCCTATAAGTTCCTATACCTGTTCTAATGTGGTCTGGACTTCTGCAGCCTTTTTTAGTTGCACTGTCTCAGTAATATATATAATATTCTTTTCTTTGTCAAGCTTTGTCGACCCAGGGAGGAATGGGCTGCCTCTGTTGTAATGAATACAAATTATGCACGCCCCCTGCAGGCTCTGTGTGCTTTGTTTATACTGCTCTCAGTCTCAGCTTGTCTATGATGCAGTTTGTAAGGCTGAGGGGGAGCGAGCTGCCTGTCACATGCTGACAAACATGTGAGAATCCCAGACTGGAGTGCAGATAATTCACTATGTAATAAAAACATGTAGTATACTGTAATAAATATATACATATATATATGTATATATATATGTATAGATATATATACACACGCACACTCATCCACACACAAACATCACTTCCTGGTTAGCGGCCATGTTTTTTGTTTGTAAACACTGCCTAAAACTGGCGATTAAAAGCCAGGATCGGGGCAGGGAGTGCCGGAAAAGAGGGACCCAGGAGATCACAGTCACTCGATTGGTATTTTTTATTGTACAAATCGGACAGTACAGATTCCTATTGCTATCAATTCTCGAAACCAAGGCATTAATATTTTCTTATATAATAAGCAGTGTTGGTTTATATTCTGTGTATATTTGGTTTGGAAAACATGCCTTGTTATAATGTGAACTGCTTGGAAATTGCTGTTGTACTTTTTACACTGCGATGCTCAAATGCTTTTCTGTTTCATCCTTACCCTTATGCACATTTTCCCACTATTAGTCAGGGCTGGCATGAATTTATTTGCTCCAGAATGAGCAGGTAGAAATGAATTTGCAAATCCTATACAAAGCGTGCTCTAGCAATTCCCCTGAAATTGAGGATTGGCCTGAAATGATGTTTTGGAGATCTGGTCAGGCAACAAGAGAAACCATATGCCAGAAAATAAGGCAGGCTGGGAATTGTGACTCAGAGTCAGCACACAGGTGATTCATCCGTCATGGTACTCTACACATAAATAAAAAGAAAGCTCAACTTGAAAGAAATACTGTCTGGTCCAACCACTTCTGAAAATGCTGAATGCCATGTTTAACTCCATATCTTAGAAAGTATTTGATCTGTGATAACAAGCATGTGCGTCAGAAACTGTATGACTACATCATCTGCCTACTTGTTGTGACTCATTAACCTCCTTGGCAATATGGACGAGCCTGACTGTCCAGGGAAAAATAGGCGAAAAATGTTTGACGGCATCCATACGAAAGAACCCCACACCTTGATTGGAGGGCGCTGGTGCAGGATTCCTCAGCAAAGTTATTCCGAAGTCCAAAGTAGGAATACACACACAGACCTTCTGGAACTTCAAGTAAACTTAATTGTGTACACACACACACACACACACACACACACACACACACACACACACACACACACACTACCATGACCTGAACTTTGTCAAAGTATGAGGCTGACAAACATGTACTACAACTAAATGAACATGCTTGTCTGTCTCATGCCTTGACAAACTGCATGTTTTCTGCCAAAAGCTAAAGAGTGGGAAAATTGTGGCCTAGCAGAAAGGGAAAACGAATTGTATTCTTTTTACACGATTCTGTGTTTGAAACGTACTCAAAATGTATATTAGACCCTTGCTTTAAACATGGTGACACTGTTTGGATGTCCGGTCTCCATGCGGCTCTTTGTTTGATCTTGTGGTGGTCTGCCCTGGCTTTATATTTGACCAGATGAGCTTCTACCTTGTATTCCAACTGTGCAGATGTTTACTATATTTAAAGGCCTGAAGAAGGGTTACTAACCCGAAACAAATCGATGTTGTTGCCTTTTTTCAATCAATTATAAGCACTTTTTACGTGATTAAAGATTTTGTGTACATATTTCTGCACCTTTTTGCAAATAAATAAGAAAAAGTAATTTTTCAATTTTTGATCTTCTGTGTCTTTGGTATATCCCTGATTAATTATTTAGACTTTGGGAAACCTAATTATGTCATTTGGGAAGACAGACTGCACAACTTTTATTTGGTATAACTTAACCACTTCGCCTCCAAGGGTTTTTCCCTTTAAGGAAAACCGATAAATTTTCACCTGTCAGTGCTCATTCCAACTTAATGACTACTTATCACAACAAAATGATCTATACCTTGTTTTTCGCCAAACAATAAGGCTTTCTTTTGGTGATACTTTTTGATAAGAATTATTTTATTCTAAATGTGTTTCAACATGAAAAATAAGAAAAAATTGAAAAAAAATCATTATTTCTCAGTTTTCAGCCATTATAGTTTTAAAATAATACATGCTATCATAATTAAAACCCACACATTTTATTTGCCCATTTGTCACGGTTATTGCAACGTTTAAAAAGTTTCCCTAGTACAATGTATGGCGCCAATATTTTTTTGGGTAATAAAGGGTCCTTTTTTAACTTTGCGTCCATCTCTAATTACAAGCCTATAATTTATAAAGAGACAGTAATATACAATCTTGACATACATATTAACAAAATTCAATCCCTAAGTTAACTATTTATGTATTTTTTTTTATTGTAATTTTTTTTTTTTACAAAAAATAAATTTGCAACTATTGGGGAGTGTGTTAGGTAAGGGGTCGATTTAAAATGTAAAAATAGGTCTTTTTATTTTAAAAAATGTTTTGATATGTAATTTTACTATTCGGCCACACGATGTCCTTGCACAGAACTTCCCTATGCATAGTATTACTATGCAAAAAGCAAGTAATGCAAGGACCTGTAAGCATCGGGTTTTGTGAATGACTGCGCCGTCTCATAAACGGCAGCGTTCATTCACGCGGGTACGTAGATCAATGAGTGGGAACTGGCGGCGGCAGTGACGAGCGTGGGAATGGGCAGGGGAGGGGGGGTGAGCGGGAGCTACGTCCCTGCAAGAAGTTATGCGGAAAAGTAGGGGCATAGTTACTCGTCCCGGGGGAGGCAAAGTGGTGTAGAACCTTGCTACAGGCTATCGCAACATATCAACAACTAAAGAATGCGGGAAAAAGTAAGAGGAAAAGAGGAAAGATTTACTTGTGACACAAATTCAAATTTACTTCCCTCTCTGATATTATTCATCTAAGCTATAAACATCAGAGTCTATTAATTTATACAGTTATTTAGTTTAGTCTGTATTGCAAGGTAAAGAGTTCGTAAAAAGAGCAAAAACATATTTCTCAGGTAAATACGTGTGCATACGGTGTCACATATACAATAAACCACCTGTCCTGTAAATCTTCAATCAACATTTTCTTTTGTTTGCAACTGCTAAATACTTTAAGACAATCATATTTTTAGGTTCATGGGGTTTAAAAAAAAGCAAGTGAACATTCATGTGACCCCTTCCCTCCCCACCAGCACCCTTACAGTGGCTTGCAAAAGTATTTGGCCCCTTTGAGGTGTTCCACATTTTGTCATATTACTGCCACAAACCACCAACACAAAGTGGTGTATACATGAGAAGTGGAACGAAAATCATACATGATTCCAAACATTTTTTACAAATAAATAACTGCAAAGTGGTGTGTGCATAATTATTCGGCCCCCTTTGATCTGAGTGCAGTCAGTTGCCTATAGACATTGCCTGATGAGTGCTAATGACTAAATAGCGTGCACCTGTGTGTAATCTAATGTCAGTACAAATACAGTTGCTCTGTGAGGGCCTCAGAGGTTCTGTAAGAGAATATTGGGAGCAACAACACAGTGAAGTCCAAAGAACACACAAGACAGGTCAGGGATAAAGTTATTGAGAAATTTAAAGCAGGCTTAGGCTACAAAAAAAATTCCAAAGCCTTGAACATCCCACGGAGCACTGTTCAAGCGATCATTCAGAAATGGAAGGAGTATGGCACAACTGTAAACCTACCAAGACAAGGCCGTCCACCTAAACTCACAGGCCAAACAAGGAAAGCGCTGATCAGAAATGCAGTCAAGAGGCCCATGGTGACTCTGGACGAGCTGCAGAGATCTACAGCTCATGTAGGAGACTCTGTCCATAGGACAACTATTAGTCATGCACTGTACAAAGTTGGCCTTTATGGAAGAGTGGCAAGAAGAAATGCATTGTTAACAGAAAGCTTAAGAAGTCCCATTTGCAGTTTGCCACAAGCCATGTGGGGGACACAGCAACCATGTGGAAGAAGGTGCTCTGGTCAGATGAGACCAAAATGGAACTTTTTGGCCAAAATGCAAAACGCTATGTGTGGCAGAAAACTAACACTGCACATCACACTAAACACACCATCCCCACTATCAAATATGGTGGTGGCAGCATCATGCTCGGGGGGTGCATCTCTTCAGCAGGGACAGGGAAGCTGTTCAGAGTTGATGTGAAGATGGATGGAGCCAAATACAGGGCAATACAGGGCGGAGGTTCACCTTCCAGCAGGACATCAACCCTAAACAAAGCCAGGGCAACAATGAAATGGTTTAAAACAAAACATATCTATGTGTTAGAATGGCCCAGTCAAAGTCCACATCTAAATCCAATTGAGAATCTGTGGCAAGATCTGAAAACTGCTGTTCACAAACGCTGTCCATCTAATCTGACTGGTTCTACAAAGTATTGACTCAGGGGGCCGAATAATCATGCACACCCCACTTTGCAGTTATTTATTTGTAAAAAATGTTTGGAATGATGTACGATTTTCAATCCACTTCTCACATGTACACCACTTTGTACTGGTCTTTCACGTGGAATTCCAATAAAATTGATGCATGTTTGTGGCAGTAATGTGACAAAATTTGGAAAACTTCAAGGGGGCCGAATACTTTTGCAACCCACTGTAGATCAACACTGGACAAAGATGTTTTGCAGTAGTTCAAGGAAGGACGTTTCTCAATCCCCAAAACAAGACACTACTTGAATGTCAAAAACATGTGGACTAGTTAAATGAGCAGGGTGGATGGGCTTGATTGAAAACTTCCTGCATTCTTGGCATTTTTTTGGGGGGGAATATGGGGGTGCATACTATTCTTTAACCGGTTCAGCACCACAGTGTCGAAAACCTCATGCATCCGAGCAACGTTCACCTTCTTTTCATTTGCCAATAACTTTATTGCTACTTATCACAATTAATTGATCTGTATCTTGTTTTTTTCCGCCACTAATTAGGCTTTCTTTGGGTAGTACATTTTGCTAAGAATTATTTTTTTCTAAATCCATTTTAACAGGAAGATTATTCATTATTTCTCAGTTTTTGGCCATTATAGTTTGAAATTAATATACGCTACCGTAATTAAAACTCATGTATTTTATTTGCCCATCTGTCCCGGTTAATACACCATTTAAATGATAAAAACAAGGAACACCAAGAACCCCAATAGTGTAATATGTACTGGTAAATGATTACTAGATAGAGTAAATATTAATACTCACAACCCAGGGTTACCATTAGGCAACCACTGTAAAGGCAGGTGGGGAGATTTTCCTGACCCCACTCAGGAATAAGAAGTCGCTCTCTGTAGATGAGAAAAAGGGGGTTCAACCCTCCACCCAGTGTGGACTCAATATTATGCAGGAGAACGGAGGCGCCAAAAGGATAAAAGGAAGCTAAATGAGCTTAAAATCCAAATTATTGGTAAATAGAGGAGGTAGTGGTGGACTTACCTCCTCCAAGTAGACACACAATGACTGTAGTAAACACAGTCAATATATTTTATTTATGAACTCCAAATATGCAACGCGTTTCGCAGGTTTGATCCTGCTTCATCAGGCAATAACGGAGCAATAGCATATGTGGTCAGTAGAAGAGCCTCTGTCAGGTGCCTGGCTCTTCTAATGACCACATATGCTATTGCTCCGTTGTTATTGCCTGATGAAGCGGGATCAAACCTGCGAAGCGCGTTGCATATTTGGAGTTCATAAATAAAATATATTGACTGTGTTTACTACAGTCATTGTGTGTCTACTTGGAGGAGGTAAGTCCACCACTACCTCCTCTATTTACCAAGAATTTGGTTTTCAAGCTCATTTAGCTTCCTTTTATCCTTTTGGCACCTCTGTTCTCCTGCATAATTTAACCACTTCCCGACCGCCCACTACACAGGGGCGGCGGGGAAGTGGAGCCCTGCAGGACGGCCTCACCCACAGAGGCGGCGGTCCATTTAAGGGCATGGGCGGAGCGATCGCGTCATCCGAGACGCGATCCTCCGCCGGCGCCTGTCACCGCTCGCTCGCCGCAACATCCCGCCGGCTATACGGAAGCGCCGGCGGGATGTTAACCCCGCGATCGCCGCATACAAAGTGTATAATACACTTTGTAATGTTTACAAAGTGTATTATACAGGCTGCCTCCTGCCCTGGTGGTCCCAGTGTCCGAGGGACCACCAGGGCAGGCTGCAGCCACCCTAGTCTGCACCCAAGCACACTGATTTCTCCCTCCCCTGCCCCAGATCGCCCACAGCACCCATCAGACCCCCCCCTGCCCACCCCCCAGACCCCTGTTTGCACCCAATCACCCCCCTAATCACCCATCAATCACTCCCTGTCACTATCTGTCAACGCTATTTTTTTTTTATCCCCCCCCCTGCTCCCTGCCCCCTCCTGATCACCCCCCACCCCTCAGATTCTCCCCAGACCCCCCCCCCAGACCACCCCCCCCTGTTTACTGTATGCATCTATCCCCCTGATCACCTGTCAATCACCCGTCAATCACCCGTCAATCACCCGTCAATCACCCGTCAATCACCCGTCAATCACCCGTCAATCACCCGTCAATCACCCGTCAATCACCCGTCAATCACCCCCTGTCACTGCCACCCATCAATCAGCCCCTAACCTGCCCCTTGCGGGCAATCTGATCACCCCCCCACACCAATAGATCGCCCACAGATCCGACATCAGATCACCTCCCAAATCCATTGTTTACATCTATTCTCTCCTCTAAACACCCACTAATTACCCATCAATCACCCATCAATCACCCCCTATCACCACCTGTCACTGTTACCTATCAGATCAGACCCTAATCTGCCCCTTGCGGGCACCCAATCACCTGCCTACACGCTCAGATTGCCCTCAGACCCCCCCTTATCAATTCGCCAGTGCATTAATTACATCTGTTCTTCCCTGTAATAACCCACTGATCACCTGTCAATCACCTGCCAATCACCTATCACCCATCAATCACCCCCTGTCACTGCCACCCATCAATCAGCCCCTAACCTGCCCCTTGCGGGCAATCTGATCACCCCCCCACACCAATAGATCGCCCACAGATCCGACATCAGATCACCTCCCAAATCCATTGTTTACATCTATTCTCTCCTCTAAACACCCACTAATTACCCATCAATCACCCATCAATCACCCCCTATCACCACCTGTCACTGTTACCTATCAGATCAGACCCTAATCTGCCCCTTGCGGGCACCCAATCACCTGCCTACACGCTCAGATTGCCCTCAGACCCCCCCTTATCAATTCGCCAGTGCATTAATTACATCTGTTCTTCCCTGTAATAACCCACTGATCACCTGTCAATCACCTGCCAATCACCTATCACCCATCAATCACCCCCTGTCACTGCCACCCATCAATCAGCCCCTAACCTGCCCCTTGCGGGCAATCTGATCACCCACCCACACCATTAGATCGCCCGCAAACCCGCCGTCAGATTACCTCCCAAATGTATCGTTTACATCTGTTATCTTCTCTAAACACCCACTAATTACCCATCAATCACCCATCAATCACCCCCTATCACCACCTGTCACTTTTACCTATCAGATCAGACCCTAATCTGCCCCTTGCGGGCACCCAATCACCCGCCCACACGCTCAGATTGCCCTCTGACCCCCCCCCCCTTATCAATTCGCCAGTGCATTAATTACATCTGTCCTTCCCTGTAATAACCCACTGATCACCTGTCAATCACCTGCCAATCACCTATCACCCATCAATCACCCCCTGTCACTGCCACCCAACAATCAGCCCCTAACCTGCCCCTTGCGGGCAAACTGATCACCCACCCACACCAATAGATCGCCCGCAGATCCGACATCAGATCACCACCCAAGCGCAGTGTTTCCATCTATTCTCTCCTATAAACACCCACTAATTACCCATCAATCACCCCCTATCACCACCTGTCACTGTTACCCATCAGATCAGACCCTAATCTGCCCCTTGCGGGCACCCAATCGCCCGCCTACAATCTCAGATTGCCCTCAGACCCCCCCTTATCAATTCGCCAGTGCAATATTTACATCTGTTCTCCCCTGTAATAACCCACTGATTACCTGTCAATCACCTATCAATCACCCATCAATCACCCCCTGTCACTGACACCCATCAATCACCCGCTGTCACTGACACCCATCAATCAGCCCCTAACCTGCCCCTTGTGGGCAAACTGATCACCCACCCACACCAATAGATCGCCCGCAGATCCGACAACAGATCACCACCCAAGCGCAGTGTTTCCATCTATTCTCTACCCTAAACACCCACTAATTACCCATCAATCACCCCCTGTCACTGCTACCTATCAGATTAGACCCCTATCTGCCCCTAGGGCACTCAATCACCCGCCCACACCCTCAGAATGCCCTCAGACCCCAGCCCTGATCACCTCGCCAGTGCATTGCTTGCATCTATTCTCCCCTCTAATCACACCTTGAGACACCCATCAATCACCTCCTGTCACCCCCTAGCACACCTACCCATCAGATCAGGCCCCAATTTGCCCCGTGTGGGCTCCTGATCACTCGGCCAAACCCTCAGACCCCCTTCCGATCACCTCCCCAGTGCATTGATTGCATCTATTTTCCCCTCTAACCACCCCCTGAGACACCCATCAATCACCTCCTGTCACCCCCCTAGCACTCCTATCCATCAGATCAGGCCCAATACAACCTGTCATCTAAAAGGCCACCCTGCTTATGACCGGTTCCACAAAATTCACCCCCTCATAGACCACCTGTCATCAAAATTTGCAGATGCTTATACCCCTGAACAGTCATTTTGAGACATTTGGTTTCCAGACTACTCACGGTTTTGGGCCTGTAAAATGCCAGGGCGGTATAGGAACCCCACAAGTGACCCCATTTTAGAAAAAAAAGACACCCCAAGGTATTATGTTAGGTGTATGACGAGTTCATAGAAGATTTTATTTTTTGTCAAAAGTTAGCGGAAAATAATTTTTATTGGTTTTTTTTCACAAAGTGTCATTTTTCACTAACTTGTGACAAAAAATAAAATCTTCTATGAACTTGCCATACACCTAACGGAATACCTTGGGGTGTCTTCTTTCTAAAATGGGGTCACTTGTGGGGTTCCTATACTGCCCTGGCATTTTAGGGGCCCTAAACCGCGAGGAGTAGTCTAGAAAACAAATGCTTCAAAATGACCTGTGAACAGGACGTTGGGCCCCTTAGCGCACCTAGGCTGCAAAAAAGTGTCACACATGTGGTACCGCCGTACTCAGGAAAAGTAGTATAATGTGTTTTGGGGTGTATTTTTACACATACCCATGCTGGGTGGGAGAAATTTCTATGTAAATGGACAATTGTGTGTAAAAAAATCAAACAATTGTCATTTACAGAGATATTTCTCCCACTTAGCATGGGTATGTGTAAAAATACACCCCAAAACGCATTATACTACTTCTCCTGAGTACAGCGGTACCACATGTGTGGCACTTTTTTACACCCTAAGTACGCTAAGGGGCCCAAAGTCCAATGAGTACCTTTAGGATTTCACAGGTCATTTTGCGACATTTGGTTTCAAGACTACTCCTCACGGTTTAGGGCCCCTAAAATGCCAGGGCAGTATAGGAACCCCACAAATGACCCCATTCTAGAAAGAAGACACCCAAAGGTATTCCGTACGGAGTATGGTGAGTTCATAGAAGATTTTATTTTTTGTCACAAGTTAGCGGAAAATGACACTTTGTGAAAAAAAACTATTAAAATCAATTTCCGCTAACTTGTGACAAAAAAATAAAAACTTCTATGAACTCACCATACTCCTAACGGAATACCTTGGGGTGTCTTCTTTCTAAAATGGGGTCATTAGTGGGGTTCCTATACTGCCCTGGCATTTTAGGGGCCCTAAACCGTGAGGGGTAGTCTTGAAACAAAAATGACCTGTGAAATCCTAAAGGTACTCATTGGACTTTATGCCCCTTAGTGCAGTTAGGGTGCAAAAAAGTGCCACACATGTGGTATCGCCGTACTCGGGAGAAGTAGTACAATGTGTTTTGAGGTGTATTTTTACACATACCCATGCTGGGTGGGAGAAATACCTCTGTAAATGACAATCTTTAGATTTTTTTACACACAATTGTCCATTTACAGAGGTATTTCTCCCACCCAGCATGGGTATGTGTAAAAATACACCTCAAAACACATTGTACTGCTTCTCCCGAGTATGGCGATACCACATGTGTGGCACTTTTTTGCACCCTAACTGCGCTAAAGGGCCCAAAGTCCAATGAGTACCTTTAGGATTTCACAGGTCATTTTGAGAAATTTCGTTTCAAGACTACTCCTCACGGTTTAGGGCCCCTAAAATGCCAGGGCAGTATAGGAACCCCACAAATGACCCCATTTTAGAAAGAAGACACCCCAAGGTATTCCGTTAGGAGTATGGTGAGTTCATAGAAGTTTTTATTTTTTGTCAAAAGTTAGCGGAAATTGATTTTAATTGTGTTTTTTCACAAAGTGTCATTTTCCGCTAACTTGTGACAAAAAATAAAATCTTCTATGAACTCGCCATACTACTAACGGAATACCTTGGGGTGTCTTCTTTCTAAAATGGGGTCATTTGTGGGGTTCCTATACTGCCCTGGCATTTTAGGGGCCCTAAACCGTGAGGAGTAGTCTTGAAACGAAATTTCTCAAAATGACCTGTGAAATCTTAAAGGTACTCATTGGACTTTGGGCCCTTTAGCGCAGTTAGGGTGCAAAAAAGTGCCACACATGTGGTATCGCCGTACTCAGGAGAAGTAGTATAATGTGTTTTGTGGTGTATTTTTACACATACCCATGCTGAGTGGGAGAAATATCTCTGTAAATGGACAATTGTGTGTAAAAAAAATTAACAAATTGTCATTTACAGAGATATTTCTCCCACCCAGCATGGGTATGTGTAAAAATACACCCCAAAACACATTATACTACTTCTCCTGAGTATGGCAATACCACATGTGTGGCACTTTTTTGCAGCCTAACTGCGCTAAGGGGTCCAAAGTCCAATGAGCACCTTTAGGCTTTACAGGGGTGCTTACAATTTAGCACCCCCCAAAATGTCAGGACAGTAAACACACCCCACAAATGATCCCATTTTGGAAAGTAGACCCTTCAAGGTATTCAGAGAGGGGCATGGTGAGTCCGTGGCAGATTTCATTTTTTTTTGTCGCAAGTTAGAAGAAATGGAAACTTTTTTTTTTTTTTTTTTTCTCACAAAGTGTCATTTTCCGCTTACTTGTGACAAAAAATAATATCTTCTATGAACTCACTATGCCTCTCAGTGAATACTTTGGGATGTCTTCTTTCCAAAATGGGGTCATTTGGGGGGTATTTATACTATCCTGGAATTCTAGCCCCTCATGAAACATGACAGGGGGTCAGAAAAGTCAGAGATGCTTGAAAATGGGAAAATTCACTTTTTGCACCATAGTTTGTAAACGCTATAACTTTTACCCAAACCAATAAATATACACTGAATGGGTTTTTTTTTTATCAAAAACATGTTTGTCCACATTTTTCGCGCTGCATGTATACAGAAATTTTACTTTATTTGAAAAATGTCAGCACAGAAAGTTAAAAAAATCATTTTTTTGCCAAAATTCATGTCTTTTTTGATGAATATAATAAAAAGTAAAAATCGCAGGAGCAATCAAATAGCCCCAAAAGAAAGCTGTATTAGTGACAAGAAAAGGAGCCAAAATTCATTTAGGTGGTAGGTTGTATGAGCGAGCAATAAACCGTGAAAGCTGCAGTGGTCTGAATGGAAAAAAAGTGGCCGGTCCTTAACCCTCCTGGCGGTTAATTTTTTTTGCCAAAATGGCAAAAATCCTTTTTTTTTAAATTTTTTTTTTTTGTGTTTCATGTAAAGCTACCAGAGTGGTAGCTACATGAAACACCACTAGAGGGCGCATGTGTCCCTCTAGTGCGATCGTCGCCGGCATCAATAGCAAACAGGGGAACGCGTATATAACGCGCTCCCCTGTTTGGCTTCTCCTGTCGCCATGGCGACGATCGGAATGACGTCATGGACGTCAGCCGACGTCCTGACGTCAGACACCTCCGATCCAGCCCATAGCGCTGCCCGGAACTCATTGGTCCGGGCAGCGCAGGGCTCTGGCGGGGGGGGGGGGGCCCTCTTGCGCCGCTGCGTACGGGCGATCGCCGCAGAGCGGCGGCGATCAAGCTGTACGCGCGGCTAGCAAAGTGCTAGCTGCGCGTACAGCATTTTAAATGGAGCAAATCGCTCCATCAGGGGCTGAGATATCTTCCTGCGCGGCATAGCCCGAGCTCAGCTCGGGCTTACCGCCAGGAAGGTTAAGGGGTAGAAAGCCCTAGGTCCTCAAGTGGTTAAATGATGTCCCTATCACAATTTATGGTGCCGATATTTTATTTAGAAGTAAAGGTGCATTTTTTTCAATTTCCGTCCATCACTATTTATAAGCTTATAATTTAAAATATTATAATAACATACTCTCTTGACATGCATATTTAAAAAGTTCAGACCTTGGGTAACTATTTATGTGGTTTTTGTTTTGTTTTTATTGTATTTTTTTTATTTATTTTTTTAATAAAAAAAAATGTATTTGGGTAAGTTTTGGTGTGGGAGGGAAACAGCTAATTTTACATGTAAAATAATTTAATTGTTTAATAAAAAAAATGTATGTGTGTGCAGTTTACTATTTGGCCACAAGATGGCCACAGTCAAAAAAGTCCTGGATGGGAACAATCTCGCATCCAGGAACTAAAAAGAAGAAGGTGAAGTTTCCTGGGGGCAGAAATACCGCGCTCTCTGAATAGAAAGCATTGATATTTCTCCGGGGGACTTCGATCGGTGAATGGGAATTATATTCCCATTCACTGATCGGGGGCTAGCGGCGGGCGGCAGGAGCTATCGCGCGCACCACGCGGCGGTCCAGATAGGCTGCACTAGTTAAAATGCTCCTGCTGGATACAAGGTCATTTTTCAGCACTTGACAGGCCTAAGGAAGCAGAAGGATTATCCTTGAAGCACACTCTTCAAAGTGCACTAATAGATTGGTTATGTCTATCCACAGTACTATATGACCCTCGGTTGGAAGGTCAGCAGAACCTTAGTTGTAATACCTACTGGCTGCCTCCTACTAGTGTATTTTACAAGTACCGTACACATCTTAGAGGTATAAACTCCACACACCCTTTGTTTTTCCTGCTAGAGAGAATGGTACATACACCTGAGTGTATTTACCATGTATGTACTAGCAATGTACATACATACACTGGCTACCAATAGAATGGAGAATCCTGTTTAAGATTGGCTTATTGGCTTATTGACATTCAAATCCTTGCACAATCTGGGCCTTGGATACCTGATGGACTTGTTGAAACTTCATCAACCCCCCCCCCCACACACACACACACACACTCACACAATCTTAGATCAAATCAAATAACTTGGTCGCTTTCAGAGTCCACCTCAAAACCTTTGGAGACAGATACTTTTGTCATGCTGCCCCTACATTTTGAAACTTCCTGCCACACCCAATCAGGACCTCTCCATCCCTGAAAGTATTTAAGTCCAAACTGAAAAGCCACCTGATTGGTCAGGCATTTATGAAAATGTCAATATTTCCTCTAACACAGTCAAGCCTGTAACCCTCTATTGATCAGAGACACATATATGCGCTTTGAGTCCTATGGGATAAAAGTACTTTACAAATGACACGTGTGTGTGTGTGTACGTGTGTGTACGTATGTGTGTGTGTGTGTGTGTGTGTGTGTACGTGTGTGTACGTGTGTGTACGTGTGTGTACGTGTGTGTACGTGTGTGTACGTGTGTGTACGTGTGTGTACGTGTGTGTACGTGTGTGTACGTGTGTGTACGTGTGTACGTGTGTGTACGTGTGTGTGTACGTGTGTGTGTACGTGTGTGTGTACGTGTGTGTGTGTACGTGTGTGTGTGTACGTGTGTGTGTGTACGTGTGTGTGTGTACGTGTGTGTGTGTGTGTGTGTGTGTACATGTGTACATGTGTGTGTACGTGTGTGTGTACGTGTGTGTACGTGTGTGTACGTGTGTGTACGTGTGTGTACGTGTGTGGTGTGTACGGTGTGTGTGGTGTGTGTGTGTGTGTGTGTGTGTGTGTGTGTGTGTGTGTGGTGTGTGTGGTGTGTGTGTGTGTTTCATTGATAGTTCTGTCCACAGTGTTACTATAAAATAGTCAGAGATCTACTTAAAGCAAAACACACTCGGCTTTGGATGTGAAAGTGATTTGATTGTAATTTTTACCAAGTGTTATACTGAGCAATAAAGTCAAATTATATCAACAAAAATCTCAGGCGGCTTTACACAGAATTATTATAACTTCCATAATAGACATTTACTAGACTGGTTAAACCACTAGCACTGTATAAAACACACCAAAGTACTGCTCTAATGTTTGCTGTCTAAATAACACCACCATCACCTTGTCTATTAAATTGTCTTCAAACCTCCTAATAGCCTCGGCTGTCCTCAGTCTGATGTGTGAGTGGCAGCCATTTTCTGCCGCCGCAGCTTTGTGTTATTGGGATTATTGACAAACGGCTTAGTAACAAAGACTGTTCTAACAATAAGTGCTATTGTAGTTCAAAAACATGTTTGCAGAAAAAGGAATCTAAATGCTAACAGATTTCAGATAAACCACAGGTTTCCTTCGCCAGAGCTAATAATTCATGTCACGCGTTTCATGGATTGCCAAGAGAGGGGAAAAGAAAGTGGACAGGCGATGCTAGTTTTAAGCCCATTGCGCCCTACTGGAAAACAAATAGTAAATCAAGGAGCTCAAGTGTAAAAACGAAAAAAAAAAAGGTTATTCAAAAAGGGCTAAGCGGTTTTGTCAAAAATTTTGATATATAAGAATTCATGTATTTATGGGGCTATTTAAAAAGTGCCTTCCTTCCCTCACTAAGTCTCCTGACAGCCTAATGCCAGGTTGCTAAGTTACGACTGTTTGACATCATCTCCTCCCCAACATGCTCCTCTGTTTGACAAGTCCATATGATTCACTAGGCTTTGCAGCTTGTTACTCTCTTTTCCAGTGACGTCTGTGTTATGATTTTCAATTCACATCATGTAGACCAGTTTTTTTTAGCTCCATCCCCTCCACCAGAATCCGTATGAAAATATTTAAAGTGCTTGTCAGCTACTGAGTGGATTTGTAACCTCGATGAGCAGCTTTACCTTTTTATATTGCCATTACCGGGATCCAAATGAAACATCTCCCTTAATGTCAGTTTCTATTTTACTGGGGGAAATTATGGAGGAGCAAATAAGGGTCGCTACCTGCTAATTGTGTTACGTGAAACAGTCACATCACTTCGAGATGGGGGCCGATTAAATCCATTAGTCGCTTAAACAGCACACAAAAATGGAAATTGCACATGTAATTTCAACTGTCAAGGGCATTTTTTGGCCTCTGATATATATTTATTGAGAGCGGGGTTATTGCAGCAAGCTGATGGGACACCAGGAAGAATGATTCGGATCACATAGTTAATTGAAACGTTAATTGTGAGGCCTCTTTTCCCTGATGATGCAATAACCATTTCACCACTAAAACAGCAGACCACAATTACACACCCATGTGATTCATTTGTTTTGGATGCTGTGCATTTATTCACGTTTAGTTCAAGAGCAGATCTTTTAAACATACTATTCAATGTATCTATAAGAGATCATGATTCGCTCACATATAGGGGTTAGTTTATTACAGGTCCATTATGGCGAAAAATAGTAACATTTAAAATATGTGCATACATATACAAATAAGAAATACATTTTTTCCAAAGTAAAATTAGCCATAAATTACTTTTTTCCTATGTTGCTGTCACTAACAGTAGGTAGTAGAAATCTGACAGAAGTGACAGGTTTTGGACTACTCCATCTCTTCACGGGGGATTCTCATGGATTTATTTATTTTCTAAAGCACTTAGTGAATGGCAGTTGCTCTGTCAAACTGCCAAAAAACTGTGTAGCGAGCAGGAAAGCTGGCCAGCATCATTATTTAAATACTTTTTAAGGAATATCTTTATAAAGAATAAAAGCCTGGTTGAGAATCCCCTATAAAGAGATGGACTAGTCCAAAACCTGTTGCTTCTGTCAGATTTCTACTACCTACTGTTAGTGACAGCAACATAGGAGAAAAGTAATTTATGGCTCATTTTTCACTGGAAAAAAAACCGTACATCTTATTTGTCTACTGCACATATTACATTTTTCAATTTTTCGCCATAGTGCCCCTTTAAAGGACACCTGACCTGAGAGGTATATGGAGGCTGCCATATTAATTTCATTTTAAGCAATACCAGTTGCCTGGCAGTCCTGCTGATCTTCTGCCTCTAATTACTTTTAGCCATAGACCCTGAACAAGCATGCAGCAGATCAGGTGTTTCTGACAGATTAGCACATGCTTGTTTCTGGTGTTATTCAGACGCAATAGATTATTAGGGCTGCCAGGCATCTGGTATTGTTTAAAAGGAAATAAATGAGGCAGCCTCCATATCCTTTTCGCTTCAGGTTCCCTTTAAGGTTTTCCTGAGCTGAAGAACCAAAGAGAAATTCCAAACAATAGATTTTTTTATGTATTATTATGCTGTTATGTAAAAAAGTAAATTGCCAAGATCAGTAGGGCAAAGGGTGAGATCGATGCAGTAAAATGTGATTATTGAAATCCTATTATTGGCTTTAAAGGGAAGGTCCAAGCAAAAAAAAAAAATGAGTTTCACTTACCTAGGGCTTCTACCAGCCCCATGTAGCCATCCTGTGCCCTCGTAGTCACTCACTGCTGCTCCAGTCCCCCGCTAGCAGCTTCCTGACCTCGGAGGTCAGGGCCAAATTGCGTACATTTTTACACATTCCCGCTAGTGCAGGAACATTAACACATACATTTTTACGCTTTAGTGGTGCAACGCGTAAATTTTTGTTCCTGCACTAGCTGGAATGCGTAAAAATGTATGCAATGTGGCCCTGACCTCCGAGGTCAGAAAGCTGCAAGCGGGGGACTAGAGCAGCAGTGAGTGACTACGAGGGCACAGGATGGCTACATGGGGCTGGTAGAAGCCCTAGGTAAGTGAAACTCATTTTTTTTTTTTGCTTGGACCTTCCCTTTAAAGCAGGTTTTTCAGAACATAACCCTATCACTTGGCTACTCCAGGAGTAAATAACTCCAAAATAAATAACTCCTGCTGATAATACTTAATATTGATACTTGCTGTATTATTTTGTCCCCCATGTTTGTTTCTGCCACCAAATATGTTGGTGCTTTATAAATCAATAATAATATAATTAAACAATGATGCCCCTAATGACAAACCAGAGTGTGTCACTGAGTGAAGGCCCATCCCCCTACAACCACAGACAAATATTTACATATACATACATAGCTATATTCTTCAATTATAATGTATGCACAGTTGGTAAAAAAAATAGCAAAAAAAAAAAAAAAATAATGATGTAGGATGTATTGATAATACACAATCGTTGGTAGTGCCTAAAGCACATTTCGTGAACCAATCTAAGATGCTTCCACAGAGGTTCAAATATATGATTAATCAGTGGAATCCACTGCAAAAGGAAGGCTTGTATTACTATTATAATACTAATATTAAAATACTGCGTAATACCACTATTAAGTTCCTATCAAGCTGTGGAATTTCATATTACTGGGTTTGACAGCATTTCACAGTTAACCATCCATTCCAGAAATAGTGTTATTGAGTTGTTTTTGCTTTACTGGACTTGTTGGGACTGGGAGGAGGTAGCTTAGTTTGGGCTGCAGAATTATTGTGATACATGGTTTGAATTCCAACCAGAGACCTTTATTTTTCATTGAGAAAAAGAAGGTCCCCGAAAAGAAGGTCCAGTACACTAGCACAATTTTTGTTTCCTATTCACTTTACTATTTTTGAAAGGTATAGACAGGGCTGGGCCGAGGCAGAGGCGAGAGAGGCTCCAGCCTTGGGGCGCAGTGTTGGAGGAGTGCACAACTCACTCAGCTTTAATTTTCCTATTGTGTTTGAAGCAGAGAGAAATAAGTAAAGGGGATACACGGCAGTAACTGCAAGCCAGATTATAATTATTATGTATTAGATTTATATAGCGCCAACACATTACGCAACGCTGTACAATAAATAGGATTACAGACAATAACAGATAACTAGAGATTAAGGTGTTGGGGGCCCTGGAGCACCTCTTAGTCTAATAGCAATCAGTGTGTGACGGCTGGGATGGGAAGGATGGAGGGGCGCACTTTGGTGTCTCAGCCTTGGGTGCTGGAGGACCTTGTCCCGGCTCTGGGTATAGGGTCAAACTTTTTATGTTTTTCACACAGCCCCTTTTGACTCTGCTATAATACCATTTGTTGACCAGTGAAGCATGCTGTCTTAACGTGCTCCAAGTACACGAGTTCTGGTCATCTCTGATAAGAGGAGGCAATGAAAAATGTGTTCAGCTGAAAATTGTTTTGAAGTTCTGTGGCTACTTTTTAGCGCATAATTCAACAGCAGAATGCTTTGTCACGGGAAGCACACTTATATTAAACAGAAAAGATGTACTTTAAATTCCACTATTCTAAAATAAGCACATGACAGATGAAGCATTTTGATTTGATTACACAGTTGTGGAGTCTTACTGTAATAGATGTGATGGACAGCAAGATAAGCAAGTCTGTACAAGTTGTGTTGTCTCCGACTCACATAAAGTGATATTCTCTATTTAGGAAGATCAGCTGAGTCACAGAATTTTATTGAAATTGGAACTCTAGTGAGAGTAAAACTGCCATTTTGCTTGATATGTCTTCAAATAATCAATTTTTTTTCACTTTTCCTGAACTTGAGTGAATATTTCAAGTGAAAACAGGCAGCACCAATGGTACTATTCTGACACATTTCAAAGCTCTTCTATGCAATTGGATATGCTATTTGACGCATGTTGCTAGACACACCTTAGTGTAGGCAGATTTTCTCCTTGTCTACTTCAAGCAACTATTGGAATGCAACTATTACATTTTCTAGGTTTGTGAATAGTTAATTGTTCAGATACTTAATTGTTCAGATCCTTTTGAAGGGAAACGGAAGTGAGAGGTACATGGAGGCTGACATGGAGGCTGCCATACTTATTTCCTTTTAAAGCCGACCTGAACTCATCCTTTCTGCTCTAACAGATACAGCTCCTACAAATCCTGCAATAAATCTGCATTGTGTCTACTTCCTGCTTTCATGGAAGCAGATATAGGGTTAACATTCTGTATTTACAAATTAGCAGCTTTGCGATGGCAGAGGAGATACCTGAGCTGAGACAGCTGAAGAGATCAAATAAGGGTGGCCACTAACAGTACAATTTGCTGAACGATCGTTTATGAATGATTCAGAAATGCTTGTTTGGGACCACTTATGGACAAAAATCTCCTAACCAATTTGATCAGCTTAAAGGAGTACTATCGATACCCAAGTGTTCTAAAATGACAATGTACAAATAATGTCTAAATAGCTGTGTAAACATTTTCTTACTTTTCATGTTAAATATCAGAGGCAAAAGCTGTAATTTATTGAGGGTAGGATTTAGCTATATTGGGACAAATCAATTGCAGAAGGGGTGTCTGCTTCAATGCACAGTCAGAGTCAGGGCCGGGCCGAGGCAGAGGTTGGAGAGGCTCCAGCCTCAGGGCGCAGTGTAGGAGAGGGCGCACAATTCATTCAGTTGTCATTCCCAATTGTGTTTGAAGCAGAAATAAATAGGAAAAGGGGATACATGGCAGTGACTGCAAGTCAGATAACTAGAGATTAAGGTATTGGGGAGGTTGGGGCCCTGGGGCGCCTCTTAGTCTAGTAGCAATCAGTGTGTGACGGCTGGGGCGGAGGGATGGGGGGGGGCGCACTTTGGTGTCTCAGCCTTGGGTGCTGACGGACCTTGTCCCAGCTCTGGTCAGAGTTGCATATCAGACTACAGAAAGCGAATATCAAACATATCAAACTCTGAAAGCAAAAACAATAGGAAAAACCTCAGTCCATCAAACGAAGTTGCGATCACAATCCTGCCCTCCCAACAGGAGCCTAGGATTTCCCTAAAAAAGAGCAGGAAATAGTGCAATACTGCCTTTTAAAAACACCACGTGCTTCACTCCAACAGTTTGTGCAAGTAGAGGCCTTCACCCAGGACCATAGAAAAGTAAGGGGGATCTTTATGCCCCCTATGTGAGTCTCACTCACCAGATTGTTTCTTGAGTGTTATGCATACAAGCCCTCCTTCCTGGGCAACAACAGCAGCCGTAACCACCTTCAAACACAAAGCGGAACTCGCATAGTGTAAAAAACTTTAAGATTTATTGCTAAAATCCTTAAAAGATCTGCGTACCAGATTGATGATCATACAGGCGTTTTCTATGTGTGCCAGCACCGCCGCGGTCGGATCTCCGCTGCACGCCACAGTCCCCGCTCTGATCAATTCCCCCTTCCGTCCTGCGTGACTCCTAGCTCCGCGCAGTCACGCAGGACGGAAGGGGGAATTGATCAGAGCGGGGACTGTGGCGTGCAGCGGAGATCCGACCGCGGCGGTGCTGGCACACATAGAAAACGCCTGTATGATCATCAATCTGGTATGCAGATCTTTTAAGGATTTTAGCAATAAATCTTAAAGTTTTTTTACACTATGCGAGTTCCGCTTTGTGTTTGAAGGTGGTTACGGCTGCTGTTGTTGCCCAGGAAGGAGGGCTTGTATGCATAACACTTAAGAAACAATCTGGTGAGTGAGACTCACATAGGGGGCATAAAGATCCCCCTTACTTTTCTATGGTCCTGGGTGAAGGCCTCTACTTGCACAAACTGTTGGAGTGAAGCACGTGGTGTTTTTAAAAGGCAGTATTGCACTATTTCCTGCTCTTTTTTAGGGAAATCCTAGGCTCCTGTTGGGAGGGCAGGATTGTGATCGCAACTTCGTTTGATGGACTGAAATTTACTGGAGAGTGTGTGTACTCTGTTGAAGTCTGCGGATCCCCAACACAAAATTGGTGACACTGGTGCTAATTCTTATATTGTTTATATTGCTGTGGAGCGCTGTCCTTTTCTCCTCTGCTGGGAGTGACTTTTGGTTTTAATAGGAAAAACCTGTTAGAATTAGTTACATTTCCTCTGCTCTCTTCAGACACTTCAGTCAGAAACAGAGCTCCCAACAGCTGCAGCTCCTGTGTCCTGTTTCTCCCTGTCACACATAGAGCTACACATAGAGTTAACTGATCAAGTGTGAGGGGAATTTCCCCTCTCCACATGGCTCAGTCAGCCGTCAGTTTTGGCATCAGTAAACTTTGAATGTATTTTGCTAACAGTAAACAACGAAGTTGCTACTAAAATATATACACCAGTACTTAGCAGCACTTTCCAAACAATTCCTGTGTCAATTGAAAAAAATATGTGAATTGATAGTATTCCTTTAATGAAATTGATCCGATTTTCGGATCAATCTATCAAGCTGATCGGATTGGTTAGGAGATTTTTGTCCAAAAGTGGTCCCAAACGATCATTTCCAATCGTTCATGCGAAAAATTGTTTGTTAACGATCGTTCAGGAAATTGTATAATTAGTGGCCACCTTTACAGTGGTGATTAGTCCTAGATGAGGGGTAATTAGACCGGCTATATTTTCTAAGTACATGCAGGGTGCATTTCTTTAGGTTTTCCTTCTGTCCTGTGCAAGAGTTTAGGTCAACGTGAAACAATACCAGTTGCCTGGTAGTCCTGCTATTCTCTTTGGCTGCAGTAGCGTCTAATTCCCACACATAAAACACACTTACACGCATACGCCTGTGTCAAGATAAAAAGAATAGTTAAAAGATGTGAAAAATGGGCAACTGTTTTTACTGTTTGCTTTCCTAAATTACCAAAAGCTTTGTGATAGCTCATATTGTCTATAAATGGCGCTGCCAAAGAGTGTATACATTTTAAAATGTGTTCTATATAAAAGTAAGGTTTGTACAAAAGTGGTCAAAAAGAGCATTAAAATGTAATGGAAAATTTATATCTGTAGAGAACCTATGGTTCCCATGTATTAGACTTTTTGTAATGCTGTTTTGGGCTTACAAGTGTTGGGAATTTAGCTGTCTGATTCCTTTGATACCTAGAGGTCACTGTTGGGAGACAGAAGACAGACAGTATATTCAGAAAAACAGAGAGACCATCTCCAGTGTTCCAGTGAAAACCTTGAGTGACTGGAGGAAATGTTAAGCATTTTGTTTGTGAAAAGAATGTTAATGCTAGTTACTGAAAGTTACCGTACTTAACACTAAATTCATCTAAGGCCCTTACATACTGGGTTTCCAAGTTACTAAGATTCAAGTTACATAAGCGATCCAGTGAATCCGGACAGGATTTATTAAAAATTGACTGTTAAAACAGGTGAAAATATTTTGCAACCCTTGCCTTTGATTTATCAGAACATCCTGTTAAAGGACTGCTACAATCTTATCAACATAGCGGGATGGGATGTTGCAGTCACAAGTACACATCTGCATGCAGAGATTATGGCATTAAATGCAACTTATTCTAGACTCATTAACCACCTGAGCGGTCTGGACGAGCTCAGCTCGTCCAACACCGCCGGAGGCTGCCGCTCAGGCCCTGCTGGGCCGATTTCAATGAAATAAAAAGCAGCACACGCAGCCGTCACTTTGCCAGCCGTGTGTGCTGCCTGATCGCCGCTGCAGCGCGGCGATCCGCCGCGTGCAGCGGCGAAAGAGGGTCCCCCCAGCCGCCCGAGCCCAGCGTAGCAGGAACAAACAGTTCCGGCCAGCGCTAAGGGCTGGATCGGAGGCGGCTGACGTCCATGACGTCACTCCGCTCGTCGCCATGGCGACGAGGTAAGCGAAACACGGAAGGCCGCTCATTGCGGCCTTCCGTGTTACTTCTGGCCGCCGGAGGCGATCGGAAGAATGCCTCCGGAGCGCCCTCTAGTGGGCTTTCATGCAGCCAACTTTCAGTTGGCTGCATGGAATAGTTTTTTTTTTATTTAAAAAAAAACCCTCCCGCAGCCGTCCTGGCGATTTAATCAGAACGCCAGGGTGGTTAAAGGACAACTGAAGTGAGAAGAATATAGCGTTGCTACAGGGATGGGCTTGCTATATAGTTGCCTACAGGGATGGGCTTGCTATATAGTTGCCTATAGGGATGGGCTCATGAGTAAGTAGCCACTCTAATTCATGATTAAAATGAGGCTTAATTGTCTCACGTGTGTGCATGGGAGAAAGGGTTAATTACCCCAAATTCTGCTGACTTCTATGTATCACGTCTCAGACGCGTTCAATGGGATGCGTTCCATGACTCACTACCGCGTACTTTCTCCTTCTGGCTTGAAGGAGGAGGTGCGCGGTAGTGAGTCGTGGAGCGCGTCCCATTGGACGTGTTCGAGACGTGTGATACATAGAAGCCGGCGGACTTTTGGGTAATTAACCCCGTCTCCCATGCACACACCTGAGGCAATTAAGCATCATTTTAATCAAGAATTCGAGTAGCTACCTACTCGTGAGCCCATCCCTGGTTGACTAGCAGCCCTGCTGATCTATTTGGCTGCAAAAGCATCTGAATAACACCAGAAGCAAGCATGCAGCAAATCTTGTCAGATCTAACAATAATGTAAGAAACACCTGATCTGCCTATGTTTGCTCAGGGTCTATGGCTAAAAGTAATAAAGGCATTGGTATTGTTTAAAAGGAAATAAATATGGCTGCCTCCATATTCTTCTCACTACAGCTGTCCTTATAAAAAACACCCTTCATTCTACAGGTGAAAGCAAATGACCAACATTAAGCCATTAAGCTATTCTGGGGAGGATCCAAATGTGAGCTGCCCGTAATAACAGACAATACTTTAAGTGATTCAGAAAATATTGGATGAATGCTTAAACTAAACCTGTGTTCAAATCATGTGATGTAAATAAAACCTGTGAAAGCATTATAAAGGCTGCCGTCTTATGACACATCCATGTCTGATCTAACCATGATTTTTTTCTTTTCTTTAAAATTCCCACTGTTTTAAATTGTGCCCACCCCACACTTCCTCACTAAGCTGCTCCCATTGGTCAACTGTCACCATCTCTGGTCAAGTGATATTAGTGACAGAATTAGAAAGCACTTGTCTTGCCATAGCTCCTTCAGTCAGCTCACATTGGGCGGAGGTTTCAGGCCATCTTTGCCAGGACCACAAGGCAGAGAAACACCTTCTTCACCTCTGCCATAAGACTTCTGAACACAGCCCATGCGCGCCTCCACCCCCAATTTCTCTCTTAGACCGTAGCTGTCTGTTGACTGTTCTGATACTGTTGATATTGCACTGTTTAAGGTTTACGTCTTGCTATGGATTTTTTTTCTACTATTAAATCATCTGTAACAAGTTGATTTTTGTATTACACCCACTGTGTCCTACTGTTGTCAAATCCAATTCAGGATATGACCCAGTCCTGCTTGGCAAATAAAACCAACTCTGATTCAACTAAGGGAAAACCGGGCAAATACTTCAGGGGAACATAACAGACAGAAACAGACGTGAAGACAGAATCAGGCACACTGGCCCATAGAAAGAAAATCTTCAGCAAATCTGTCTTTAGTCTGCTGCTAATTCCATAAAAATGTAGGGAAGCACAAATATGAGGACCTGGAAGTGCGAAATTCGCAACATGCATGTTTTACCAACATCGGGGCATTTTGTTTTAAACTATTATCGTTCGACTCTGTCCGTAATCCTTTCCCGATGACCATCATCTAACGTGTGTACGGAGCTTTGTTTTCAACACTCGCCTTGCTTGCAATAAAAAAACTACATCTTCCTCTTCCTTTATTCAACTATTATAAAGACAGTGATAAAGGTGTGGGAAGGGTTAAATGCTTTTACTACACACTGAGCAGGTACAGGAAGATAAAACTGCTCAGATGTAGTGCTGCAGTTCTGGTGTAGAAGGGAAGATTTGGTTTGAATAAAGTCACTGTAAACACAAAGAAACACTGGTGCCCACTCCCAGCTCATTCTCCTGTGATTGATGATTGGCAAGAGAAGTTTGTACAGATGTCTCTCTAATGAGATTGCACTGTCATCTGCACAAGATATGGCGCTATAAAAGCCAACAACTAGGTTGTTTAGGTAGTTAAGTATTTTACAGCAAAAAGTACAGGAATGCAACAAGACATTGCACATTGCTAATTGATGCAAATTTACTGTGATAGGCATTAAAGAGAACCCGAGGTGTGTTTAAAGAATGTTATCTGCATACAGAGGCTGGATCTGCCTATACAGCCCAGCCTCTGTTGCTATCCCAAACCCCACTAAGGTCCCCCTGCACTCTGCAATCCCTCATAAATCACAGCTGTGCTGTGAGGCTGTGTTTACATCTTTAGTGTCAGTCTCAGCTGCTCCCCCGCTTCCTGCATAGCTCCGGTCCCTGCCCCTGTCCTTCCCTCCAATCAGCAGGGAGGGAAGGGATGCAGGCGGGGACTGGAGTTCTGCAGGAGGCGGGGAGAGCAGCAGACTGACACTATAGATATAAACACAGCCAGCTCTGACAAGCGGTTTGTCAGCAGCGTGGCTGTGATTTATGAAGGATTGCAGAGTGCAGGGGGACCTTAGGGGGGTTTGGGATAGCAACAGAGGCTTGGCTGTATAGGCAGATCCAGCCTCTGTATGCAGATAATATTCTTCAAACCCACCTCGGGTTCTCTTTAAATGAATGGGAGTCCCAACTAGGGCTTAAACCATTCAGTGTGTTTTTAAGTTATGAATACAAAGCCAAAGCACATAAAAGAAAGCCACTGGGAAAACATATACAGTAGGTTTAATGCAGGTAGAGTCACTAGTATATCTAATAACTTGCACCCTACATAACTGTATACCCATGAGTATTTAAAGGGAATTTTAAGTGAGAGGGATATGGAGGCTGGCATATTTACTTCCTTTTTAACAATACCAGTTGACTGGCTGCCCTGCCAATGCACTGCCTCTATTACTTTTAGCCACAGACCATAAACAAGCATACAGATCAGACATTTCTGATGAAAATCGGACAGGATTAGTCCCCTGCTTGTTTTAGGTGTGTGATTCAGACACGACTGCCAGGCAACTGGTATTGTTTAAAAGAAAATAAATATGGCAGCCTCCATATCCCTCTAATTTCAGGTTCCCTTTAAGGATCTCATTAGTGGAAGTAGTAGAGTATTGTAAGCATCAGTAAAAGCAGGAATTTTCAAATCAGGATGATACCATGTACTGGTATAGCCAATAATTAGTGGAAGAAACCCATTTCCAAATTTAGTGTTATTTTATATAGGATTCCTAGGAACTGTGGCTATCCATTTTTAGGAGACCCATTGTGCAATCTCAAGGAAGACCCAAGGCCTTTCTGCAGCTGCTGTGCTTCATTAAGACACACAGATGTATTTAGAGATTTTCTATAAAAGGCTGCCTGCTGGTAAAATCTGATATTCCAGCATAAAATACAATGGATCTCAGTGGGAACCATTGTATATTCCTAGCAAGAGTCCAGCCTGCTGAGTATTGTAAGCAACAAAGACCGGGATCCGACTGTTGCTAAAGGGAATAAATATTTGTGGTAGCATATCTGTCTTACGCTTTTCGTAAACTACAAAATTATTACATTTTAATTCAGGAAAAAACAAACAATTTCACAATTACAAGTTAGTGGGGTTCTGTTTTTTGTTGTTGTTGTTGCTCCAGATCCACCTCTACCTGACAAGTGTGAGCGGAAGATAATGGTACTTTGCTGCAGCAGTGGAAATACCTTTAACATTACAAGATTATACACACCAGGCTTGGCGAGTGATATCCAGGACCTATTATTCTTTGTGGAGCCATCTTATCTTTATTACACTGAAGCAAAATGTACCATTTCCCATACTTAAGAAGCTCTGCAGTGAAAAAAAAAACAAAAAACACCCAGCCAGAGATTCCTTATTCCCTAGGCATAGATAGTGGAGGGTTGAAGTGACAGTGGTAGTAGAATATCAGTAAACTCATGGCTATTCTCCTAAAGTGGATAATAGTATATCAGTAAAATTAATGATATTCTGTTACCGCTCTTTCACACTCATGCTTACTTGCGGCACTTTTAAATGTAAGCAAATGGGAGCATATTCTTGCTTGCTGGTTATTTAAAACGCATTTTATATATGATGTGAAAATATCACCATAGGAGAAAAAGAAAAACAAAAGTTTGCTTTCTTAAAACAGAAAGAATTTGCGATAATTCAGGTTGGAGTGAGCTTGAGATGTCTCCCGGGGCGTCACTGCTGAATATATGCAAATTAACCATTGTACCCTTAGAAGCTAAACACACCTCCAGAACCGCTGGAATGCAATGATGTGTCAGCTTGTTAATTTGTACAGAGCCATAATAATCCAACATGCATACAGACTGTTTCGGATTGTTTGATCCTCATCAGTGCATGGCATGGATTAATTTGGCTCTATGCAGTAGGGCTTGTAACACCGAGAGGTACAGTCTAACCAGCAAGCTCATGGTCACCATGAGCTTGCTGGTTAGTCTGTACCTCTAAGAAAGAAAGAGATTTGGATCAGGTCACAAACTCACTGCACTCAGAGCCTGATACTGCATGCATACACCAGCTTTATGCGGAGTCATAACAATGCAAAGCAAACAAAGATTTGATTGTAACTCCACCCATAATGATTGATTTCTTTTAATGGTTTCCTAAAGAAAGTTCAACTTGTGAAGTCTAGATTTTATTCAGAAGATAGCATAGTTCTCAAAGGAAAAAATAAGTATAAATATATATAAAAAAGCCTTCTGTTTTCAACCAGAATTTAAGGTCAGAAACCTTGAAGTGGTAAACAGAAATACAGAGATAGAAACAATTATTTAAGTTGAAGTCAGTTTCTACTGACATCTTGAATTCTGAGATGTATTACTTCGGATATTTCACAGCATTTCGGTACTACTAAAACCAGCTACAAACTGTAAAAATGAAATCTGAGTTTTTCAACCTTAAAAGAAAAAAATCTTTCATAGTATAAATCATTCCACTCACCCGCAAGATCTCTTCAACACAGCTGGGATCATTCGGAAGACTGACCTGTGTAAAGAAATGTTATTGCTCTTGTTAATTAAGGACAAGATAGAAAAATATGTATCACAAAAATATATATTTATTTCACTTGCATTTTCACTATTTTCTTAAAGAGAACCTGTACTGAGTAAAAATATTTAAAATAAACACATGAGGTAACTTCAAATGAACATTACAGAGTTACCTTGCCATCAGTTCCTCTCAGAAGCTCACCATTTTCTTCTGACAATAATCCCATCCAGTTCTGACAATATTTTGTCAGATCTAAAATATATCAGTTGCTGTCAGTAAAATATCAGTTGCTGTCAGTTATAGCTGAGAGGAAAACGGATGTACCAGGCAATGTCCATGTTTCCCTATGGCTCAAGTGGGCGATGTTACAGTTTAACTGTGTGCTGACCAGAAAGCTGTTATGGGTAATGGCCATTTTCAAAATGGAGGACGGAAAATTCCCTTGATCATAGTGAACAAATAGGACGCAGGACAGGAGAAAGACACTGAGGAGTAGACTACATGGAAGGTAAGTATGACTTGTGTATGCCTATTTTGACTTTTATTTTCAGTACAGGTTTTCTTTAAATATAGAAAAACCATATACAAAAAAACCACAATCATTAGATTGACAACAGTAGTCAGTATGCAGGCAGGATCTCTCATACAGCGCTGCGTAATATGTTGGCGCTTTATAAATACAATAAATAATAATAATAATACTGTAATTCTAATAACCCATCCTTTATTGGATGTCTACTTGTTCTTGACTTGTGGTCGGATCTCATATATTGTTATAAGTTATAGAGTAGTAATAAGTGCAATGGAGAACAGTGACTTAAAAGTGGCCTCAAGTACAGTGGGGAATATACTTACACAATCCATTAAATAATTCCCCCACGTCCAGTGTGCTGCAGAACAAAATTGATCTGGACACAGAACCAACCTCTTTACTTCAAGTCACATAAATCTCGCCAAATTTAAGCAGTGAGTGGGATTTGTGTCATGCAGGAGGAGGATTCTGACACTGCATCAGAACCATCTCCTTTCCAACAGCCAGGCAGGTTAGAAAGGAGCTGTTTTACTGGAGTGGATACTGCCTTAAAGGGACACTTAAGTCAAACAAAAAAAATGAGTTTTACTCACCTAGGGCTTCCAATAGCCCCCTGCAGCTGTCCGGTGCCCTCGCTGTCTCCCTCCGATCCTCCTGGCCTCGCCGGCAGCCACTTCCTGTTTCGGTGACAGGAGCTGACAGGCTGGGGATGCGAGTGATTCTTCGCGTTCCCAGACACATTAGCACCCTCTATGCTGCTACATGGTACATGATATATGCTATAGTAGCATAGATGGCGCTATTGTGGCCAGGAACGCGAAGAATCACTCGCATCCCCAGCCTGTCAGCTCCTGTCACCGAAACAGGAAGTGGCTGCCGGCGGGGCCAGGAAGATCGGAGGGAGACGGCGAGGGCACCGGACAGCTGCAGGGGGCTATTGGAAGCCCCAGGTGAGTAAAACTCATTTTTTTTGTTTGACTTAAGTGTCCCTTTAATATTGGCAAAAAAAGAGGAAAATAACTTATAGATTAAAACTACATTTTCCCCTCTACCACAATCTTAGATCAAAAAGATCTAATAACTTGGTCACCCCCAGCGTCCACCTTAAAACCTTTGAAGACAGAGCCTTCTGTCATGCTGCCCCTACACTTTGGAACTCCCTGCCACACCAAAACAAGACATCTCCACACCTGAAAGCATTTAAGTTCAAACTGAAAAGCCACCTGTTTAGTCTGGCATTTACAAACACCTGACTATTTCGTCTATAATACAGTTCAGCCTGCAACCATGCATTGATCTGAGAAATATGTATGCACTTTGAGCCTTATGGGAAAAGGGTGCTTTACAAATGATATTGTATTATTTTATTATGGGGTCTCCATTCCTCAGTTAACGTATTCAGTTCTGGACAATGCTTTATTTGTGGTAGAGAGACTCAAACTACATATACTTCAATTGCCCACAAGCAGTCCATCATCATTAATTAGAAGTGTGTACTATGATACATAAAGAAATAAAGTATAATGGGTATGTAGCTCAGTGTGGACATAGTAAAAGACATACACATAATTATAAAGTATAATGGGTATGTAGCTCAGTGTGGACATAGTAAAAGACATACACATAATTAAAATCCAAATATTTCTTTCTGTTAGTTAAACTGAAGAGATCTTGCTTTGTAAAGTCTTTTTCTAACCTGCAGGTCACAAAAAAATTAAAATTTTAATTGATTGCTTTAAGGCATATTAAGCCGTGTAGGTGTATTTGACTTATTTTAATCTTGTCCAGCATTTGACATTTTGCTAATCTTACACTCTAGACAGCTTTTGAGTCATTTGCATTCTAAATGTATTTTTACAAGGGAAACCTGAAATAAATTTGTTTTGCGAAGTGCAGACATAATGTACTTTTACAACATACAAAGCATGCTCTTTCTTTTAAGTATATGTATCAGATTATAACTTATCTGTGGAACAGCAAAGCAAAAGACTTATATTAATCAGTTCTCTGAAGAAACCCTGAAATTTCAGGTCCTGTAGGTTGTAGCGCCTCACAAACTGTACCACAGCAAATTTTTCCTTTTCCATTTCGCCGATAGCAACTGCTGTTCAGGGACAAGACACAACTTGCTCAATCAGAACAAGTTATCTTTGCATCTAATGACAGTGGCCTCTAGTGGCTGGAGAAAGCAACAGACGGTTTCAATCATTAAGACTTCCATTTGCTACAGGTCCCAACACCTGAAAGACCTGGATTGCTTTAGAAAAGGGAAGTCATTTAACCGATTTTATTCTACCACTTTACAGAGTGGTTTCAACACTGGAAATATTTGTTTTAGGCTCCCTGCACACTGCAAATCCGTTTTCCGATTCCGATTCCGATTCCGATTCAGTTTCCGATTCCGTTTCCGATTTTCCCTGAATACATTCAACAGAAAAACGGATCAAAAAACGCAGCATGCAGTTAAGATTAAAAATCTGAATCGGAATCGGATGTAAAAACAGATTAAAAAGCGGAATCGGAATCTGAAATGCATGCAGTGTGCAAGAGGCCTTAAGTGTCCTCACCATTCAAAGACCATACTTCACAAAATAACATTTTCTACATTCAACCCTTTAGCAGCCAATTTATCATAGCCCTTTTTTTTATTTCTTATTTGTTACATTTCCCTGCTTCTAATCAGTACTGCTGTAATGTGTATTTATGGCCACTTGTCACTAGGGGCAGCATAAGACAATATCAGAGGAGTTCTGCTTTCAGTTTCTATATTTTCTGCTAGTAGAGAGATTAAAGCATTCCAAGAATTTACAGCACACGTTCTACCAACTGAGGTCAAAAGCAGTGCACTTATCTCAAACGCGATAACTCTATTGAAGCTACGAATAGGTTAAACCTCTAAGCATGGAATTCTACAGCATATATTTAAAATTCAGAAAAAAGCAAGTGTATATATTATCATCTAAGATTACAGATGACTTTTCTTTTGGTTGAATTTTTCTTTTAATTATACAGATGCTCACATTTCCCCTAATGCACATCCTCAGAGGTTGCACGTGTTGTTGTCTCGTAGCCTAGCTAATTCTGCAAAAACCACAGGTATTAAAAAAAGTTAAGCTATTGCACAGGTTCTAAACACATGGCATATTTACCCCAGGGGGTACTTCCAAAGCGAAGCTAAAACGCAGGCTCTCAACACATGGCACATTTACCTCAGGGGGTGCTTCCAATGGCTTCAGGAGGTACTTCTACTTATCAGTCCGCTCATCATAACACGTTTTGAGTTGCGGAAAGTAATAAATTAAATGTTGATCAAACCAAATGGCTTTAATTTAAGCAGTTAAGCATTTATAAATGTATAAACAAATAGGATGTACTGCTAATAAATGTATTATGTATAATGTATTATGTTTAAAGGGGTACTGGAGACAATGTGAGCCACTCTAGATACTATTTTTTAAAGAATGGATTTAATAATTAAATGCAAAAGATTTAAGTCTGTTCTAAATAAACTAGGACCTAGGCAAAAATGAACATGGTACTCCCTCATAAGATACTTGCTGACTGTATTACTGTATTAGGTGGCTGCCACATAGAAGAATTAGGTGGACTTCCTGCACCCCATGCCATTCCCCAGATAGCGACATTAGGTGGCCTTTTCCACCCACCGCCTCAGATAGCAGTATTAGGTGGCTTTTGGTGTACTTATAACAAAGGCGCCCAATAAAATGTGTGCATGATAATACTGATGGAGGAGTATCAGTAAGTTTTATAGATATTCTACTATCCCCGGTAGTACGGTAGTAGAGGCTGAACACCTCCTACTGATCCTCCATCACTCCTTTGATAAATTGGCACCTAACTTACCACCCCATCTCCCCCAACACTCAGCTGTATTACACTTACTCACGTAGGTAAGTGGGTGCACTGAACACAACAGGTAGGTATATGCAGTGATGGGTATTACAATGTGCACCTGTCACACACAGACAGGTACCGGACAGGCACAGTGACACTGCGTGCGCTCACGTAGGTAGGTGGGTGCACTGTGAACAACAGGTAGGTATATGCAGTGATTGGTATTATAATGTGCACCTGTCACACACACAGGTAGTCACTGAATGTGCTGGGCCTGGCAGTGGCACACAGAGTAGGAATTACCAAGGCTGTCTATGCAACACAAGTGTCTTTGGGACACACACACACACAAAAAAGATCACAAGAACAAGATTAACTCTCAAAAGAGCTGTTGAGGGGTGCTTTTTTAGCAATAAGAATCAGCAAGGAGCAAGCTAAGAAGCCTAGAAGAGCCTAACTAAGCTTTCCCTATAGGTCTCTGCACAGCAGCTCTCCCTTCTCTAATTACTGCAGGCACAAGAGTGAGTCCAATGCCTGAAGTGCCTGCCTTTTATAAGGGCGGGTGGGGCTCCAGGAGGGAGAGTAGCCTGATTGGCTACAATGTGGCTGCTGACTGTGCCGTAGAGCATAGTTCCACAACCCTGTCCTCAAGGCCCAACAACAGTACATGTTTTGCAGGAAACCACAAACTTTCACAGGTGAGGTAATTAGTGTCTCAGCAGAACTGATTAACTACCTTTGTGGATTTCCACAAAACATGCACTGTTGGTGGGCCTTGAGGACAGGGTTGGGGAACACAGATGTAGAGGGTCAAAGTTGACCCTCATGATGCACTATGGGGGCAAACCGAACTTCCGGAAAAGTTCGCGAATCACTGAAGTTTGCCGGGAACCGTTTGCCAGCGAACCATTCGGGCTATCTCTATTAATGAGCTCTGCTGAGATGAATTACCTCATCCATGAGTGCTTGTGGTTTTCTGTAAAACATGCATAGTTGGGTATATTTGAGGACTAAGTTGAGAAACCCTGGTCTATACTATAGATGAACCCTGGCACCTAAATTATAGATGAGATATTAGGCTTCAATACGCTTACTCTGCATTAACCTCAGGGTGTCACCCCTCTAATGTTGACACCTATATTCTCATGAAGATACCACTAAAACAGGGAATACTTGGTGGTTCCTACCAGCTCTGGGACTCTAGGCCACTGCCCAGTTTGCCACCTGCTCTGAAAGCAATATAATTTTGTTGTTTGGGAACATAAATTGTAATTGTCTCAGGTGACAGTGTACGTTTGTTCAGGTGTCCTCCAACATTAGCCATCTCTTCTTTAGCAATCTGCTAAGTTGGAAAATCCCTGGCAAGATGCTATTATGCTAGGTTACTCTCAGCGGATCACAGCACGGCCTCTTCTACTCACCCCTCGGCCCTTCTTAAGACGAGTAAGCACATCTGTACAGTCACATTACTGGTAAAGTGTCACGAAAGATAATTCGGCAATGGCCCTCCATAAGTATTTTACTACTTATTTTTTATAAACAAAAAGAAAATTACAGTCCCTCTGTCCATGCTATATTAACTTTCATCAACCATGCAAGTTGGGTAATCAGGAAGGTGTATCCAACAAATATGGAGTTCTGTTTACCTGCGATGCCTTTTTTTTTCTATTTGACCCTGTAGAATAACTATTGCAGGTTAGGGGACAGGAGCTCTTTGAGACAAGCTGAGGCCCCATCCCCCCCTTCATTTCAAGGTACCCACCCAATGTTAAAAACATATTGGTTGGATGAGTTGGTAATGAACCCCACACTCAGTGTCTTTGCTTTCCTGTATGGCCAGCCTACATGGCTGATGAAGGGATTAAGAAGGTTTGGGTTGGGGAGAGAAAAAGGAACAACTGCTATTTATTAAATCTAAAAATAATATTTTTCTTTTTTTCACATTTATGCTCATATACTAACACAACTGCTGAATGTTATCCTGCAGAATCGTAGCAAATTTACTTAAAGTGGACCCAAACTAAAAATACAAGATTTCAGAAATAAAATATATTTTTTTAAATTATAATAATAAATAGCAGCCATTTTTCAGCTGCTTGATGACAAATATAAAATATTTTACATTTATTGGAGGAACCCCTCCCTTCCTTTCATATTGCCGGCAAACTGGTGGAGTAGATGGTGTCCAGCAAAGGAGGAATTGCTAATGGCTGCTACCTGTATAACTCTAGTTATGCAAAGAGGAGGGTGAAAAGCATGCACTGAAATGCTCATAGGCTTGAAGGAGTGTTTATTTATATTTGTATGTGTCAGTCTGGTGCAACTAAATATTTTGAATTAAATGTTTGGTTTGGGTCCGCTTTAATAGTGAGAGCATCCAATTAGTCAACCAATGCAATGCCCAAAGATGAGTAAGGGACCATGCATGAGTGCACATTTCTCTATTCATTTTAGTGGAGTGTTTCACAGCTCTTGATGGTCATAAAGCTTTAATAGACAGTTTCAGCACATCACAGCCACTATCTGGGTAATGGCTCATAAACATGTTTAACAATACACAACCAACTGCACAACATAACCAACCACACAAAAAGTTGTTTACACAACATGTGCGTACACACTTGCCATCCAACTAAACAAACAACTCACTTAAATACCATGCATGCAAGCTAAACGACATACTGCACAACATGTCCACATTAACCCCCTTGGCATTATGACTCTTTCTGGATTTTAGGATCTAAAAGCGGAGTAATTTTTTTTGCACTCTTTCAGACCCTAAAACCTGGAAAAAATCATGCTGCCAGGGAGATCTGCAGCAGTTACAGTAATCACTCATCTCCCTGGCTCCAGCGCTGCAGTTAGACCTCCACCCTCCAGGTGGCGCTGCAACTCTAAAGTGAAATTTCCGGCTGTCATCATGACGACAGCCAGCGATCTCACCAGCAGGAAGCAGAGCCCGGGAGGAGAGGAAGAAGAATGCCAGCCAACGTCGGGATCTCCGGGAAGTATGTAGAAACGCTCCCGATGCGCGCATTGCTCTGCATACAGCCTCTGGCGGGTACCCCGAGCAGAGGTCGGGATTACCGCTCTTAGCTGTGGTTTTCCGTCCCGACCCTAGCTCGGAATAACTGCCAAGGAGGTTGAAAAAAAAGGTGTTCAAAAAATGTGAGGCCAACCTGCATGATAGTTGTGCAGGTTGATCTACCAGTTAGATCTGGCAAACAACCTGTTATTGTCCCATTTGCCAACTGTACACACACCCAACTATCTTCCAACAGACTAAGTTTAGAAGATAGTAGGGCAGATTGTTTTCGACTTGTGTATGAGCCTTAAGGCTCCCTGCACACTGCAAATCCGCTTTCCGATTCAGATTTTCAATACCGATTTCCCTGAATACATTCAAGAGAAAAACGGATCAAAAAAACGCAGCATGCAGTAAAGATTAAAAATTGGAATCTGATGTAAAAACCTATTAAAAAGCGGAATCGGAATCGCATGCAGTGTGCAGGGAGCCTAAGATACAACTGCATTCAGCTGGCTATCCTAGGTCAAAGGATAACAAATTGAAGTAATTCAGGTTAGTAAATCAGGCCCAGTGTATAGATCAATGAGAAGACAAAATATCCACAACATGCTCTGCACACTTGGTGAATGAATCGAATACTCACTTGCCAAGTAAAGGACAGATGTTTTAAGTTCTAGTTATTTGATTTCATTCATTCAAAGGACATCTTAGCAGTACTCTCCTTTAAGACCAAAAGTATCTCATTGCTCACGATTGTTGAAAGTAACTCATTTCCTTTGGTTTTTCAAAGCTTTATTAATTAATTGTGCATCTCCAGTAGAGCCAGTGTTTAATGAGAAATCAAATTAAACTACTTAGAAACATTAAAAATGAAACTCATAAGTAATGTGTAAGCCTTAAATTAATATACAGTTTTGCCAAAGCAAAAATGTCCATAAATTCAAGGATATCTGCACGCCTTTAATATTCGAGTTGTTGCTTCTTTTTTTTTTCTTATACCAGGAAAATTATGCTGCATATGAATAAACGTGCTGCTTTTAATTCAATTAATTACATTTATTTTATTTTTGTACTTTTGAAACTAAATCCATGCCTTGGGTCCACGTTACAGCTTGTGTCAACATTCATGTTACAGCAACAATTTGCTCAATGGTCTCTATTTATATTTTATTGATTTAGGGATGAGCTTCCGAAAGCAAAACACGGTTTCAAAAGCTTTGGAACAGAAACTTCCACATACTGTATGAGGGCCACAGCAAGAGGAGGTTAACTCACCATTGTCATTGACTCTTCACGCGCCGCTCCATGTCACATTCCATCTCTCCAATACTTCCTCCTTTATAGCCATAATAAGGAAATATAGGAGAGATGGAACGTGACAAGGAGCACAGAGACCAACCCCCACCCACCCCAGCTACTGTGGCCCACGTGTAAAGTTTCTTGATCTGTTTCTAGGCGTTAAAACAGCATTCTGAATTCACATTCCTCCAGATTGCTCATACTACATCAATCTAATTAAAATCCTCAGTGGCTAACATTTAGTAGTGTGCTATGTATATGACAAGGCTGATGTTAATAGTTCTTGTTAACCTGCTGGGCGGTCTGGACGAGCTCAGCTCGTCCAGTACCGCCGGAGCCTGCCGCTCAGGCCCTGCTGGGCCGATTTGGCTCAAATAAAAAGCAGCACACGCAGCCGGCACTTTGCCAGCCGCGTGTGCTGTCTGATCACCGCCGCTCTGCGGCGATCCGCCGCGAGCAGCGGCGAAAGAGGGTCCCCCCAGCCGCCTGAGCCCAGCGTAGCCGGAACAAAAAGTTCCGGCCAGCGCTAAGGGCTGGATCGGAGGCGGCTGACGTCAGGACGTCGGCTGACGTCGATGACGTCACTCCGCTCGTCGCTATGGCGACGATGTAAGCAAGACAAGGAAGGCTGCTCATTGCGGCCTTCCTTGTTTATTCTGGGCGCCGGAGGCGATCGGAAGAACGCCTCCGGAGCGCCCTCTAGTGGGCTTTCATGCAGCCAACTGAAAGTTGGCTGCATGAAATAGTTTTTTTTTTATTAAAAAAAAACCCTCCCGCAGCCTCCCTGGCGATCTTAATAGAACGCCAGGCAGGTTAAGTAAATCTGCATTGGCAAACAAATAAAATCCCTTACAGAGCAATGTGTAGCTAAAATACTTATTTTGTATCAGCACATGCCACAGCACAGATACCACAACAATGCTATGATAAGTGGGATATACTTTGGTCAATGGTACCATCAACATGAATGCTCTAAAAAAAAAAAATAAAAAAAAAATCTGACCCAATGCCCAACTACGTTATTTGACAGTGGCAAATTCAAATAAAGTAAAAAGTCTATGACCATCTTTTCCACCCACAGTTAAGGGCAAGAGAATTTGATCGTGCGTACAAACAAGGCTTTCAACTTTATGAGATGGAAAAGAGGGACACCTTGACACATTTAGCTAAAAGTTAAACCTCTACCCACCTCCAGTCATGCACAATCTCTTCTTTTCCCTTATATTAGCATTTGCAAATGAGCAAGGCCTTAGTCCACTAGAGCATTATCAGCCATGATTTGATGAAGTGGCTAATGAAAGCCTGTGGATGCGATTGGCCATTATTGCCTTTATGGCGCCTGCAACATTTTCAGAGCAATTTGATTGAGGGAATGCAGGGTCCAGAATCACATTTTATGAGATCATTCCATTTTAGTGGCAAAATCGCTCTCAAAAACCCCTAGCATTTTTTAGAATGATTTGTGATTTCTAGGGGTCCAAGACCTAAGACTATAATTTACACATTGGATATAAAGGTTTAGCACAAGACAGGCACCCTGTTTCGAAGATAAATGTATTAATTAATAACAATCAACCAATCTATACATGATACCAGAAAGAGGGGCAACCAAGAATAAAAACAGGAGGATTTGGTTCCAAAACTGCAACTGTCCCTTAATAAAAGGGACAGTTGAGTGACCTGTGCACTTTTCATCACTGGAAATCCTCCACATACATTAAGTTTATCAGCTTACTTATAAATGTATTTCTGATGTCTTTAAAAATCTGTTTATTTCCATGGCTAGCTGTGAATGGTATCTGTATCTCATTTATATAACACATGCATGATTACCAATCAAATATTCTTGGAACAATAAACCAAATGACTAAGCAGCCACAACTACTCCCAATAGCAAATAGAAAAATGTTTATTGCTTAGAACTTACATTAAGTTTCTACAGCATAATGCTTACGCTGCTTCAGATAGGACAGTCTATGAAAAAGACAAGCTTTCACTATGTGCCCTCAAAGTAAGTAAACTACTTATATTGCATTGTAAATGGAACATTGAGGATAACACACAGAGAGCTGCGGTTTATGATGCCTAACCAAATGCCAATTAATCTTTACACTACACAGTGTGTGGTGTTATATAATGCCCTACATTGTGATCACAGCTGGAGAGAAAAAGACAAGTCAGAAAAACACAGTTTATGCTAATAACATGTATGTGTGCAATTAAGTATTACAACAGCAGTTCAGGTCTGGGGAAATGCAGAGACTGGATGTGCAGTTTTGTCTTCCAAATTGTTTTCTGTCTGAATACTGATTTTATACCAGTGATCCATGGGCAGCTCATTTGTGCATTCTGTCCCTAGTACTACTATTGAACAAAAGAGTTTACATAATGTTGGACTATGCTGTACAGTGTACATCCTGTGACATGTATGCATGCCTTGATCAGCGGATTGAGGGTGTTTACTGTTGCCCTGGGTGTGTGCGTGTTGCTCAGTTAGAGGCGGAAGTCGCAGAGCTAAATAAGCATCTCGCAACACTGAGACGCATACACAACATGGAGATGAGCTTGGATCTTACGATCCAGACACTGGATGGAATCGGTGAAGATGAGGTGGGTGGAGTAAAGCCGGAGCAAGAAGCAGAGGTAGCCGCTAGTTGGGTCACAGTTAGAAGGGGTAGGGGAAAAAGTGACAGGGAGGCTAGTCCCGAGTTGTCCCTCACTAATAAGTATGCTTGTTTGCGTAATATTGGGGAGGATGATTCTGGAGTAGCAATGCTGCAGCAGGATGTGCTCCTTAGCAACCAAGGGGCAGACTGCTGTAACGAGAAAGGGAATAGGAGTGCAGCTAAGGCTAGACAGGTACTGGTGGTAGGGGATTCAATTATTAGGCGCACAGATAGGGTAATCTGTCGAAGAAACCGTGAATGCCGTACAGTCTGTTGCCTCCCGGGTGCTCGGGTTCGGCATGTAGCGGAAAGAATTGACAGATTATTGGGTGGGGCTGGGGAAGACCCAGCTGTCATGGTACACATTGGCACCAATGACAAAGTTAGTGGGAGATGGAAGGTCCTCAAAAATGATTTTCAGGTACTTGGAGATAAACTTAAAGCAAGGACCTCCAAGGTGGTGTTCTCTGAAATACTGCCAGTGCCACGCGCTACATCTGAGAGACAGAGGGAGCTTAGGGAGTTAAATAAGTGGCTGAGAAATTGGTGTAGGAAGGAAGGGTTTGGGTTCCTGGAGAACTGGGCAGACTTTGCAGTCGGCTACAGGTTCTACAGCAGGGATGGGCTGCACCTTAATGGGGAGGGTGCAGCTGCATTGGGGGAGAAGATGGCTAAACGGTTGGAGGAGATTTTAAACTAGGATCTGGGGGGAGGCGGGAGGATAAAGTCTCAATATGTAGACAAGATAAGGTAAAAAGACAGTGGGAGCCTAACATTATGGGGGGTGGAGAGGGGGGTGGAGACAGTGTAAAGATTAAGGAGGTTGGTAAAACTTCAAGTAGCCCATTTCGTGTAAACAAAATTGGTAAATGTGTTGGTAAAAATATAAAGTGCATGGTAACCAATGCTCGGAGCCTTGCAAATAAAATAGACGAACTAGAGTTCATTCTGAATGACAAAGGCTATGACATTGTGGGAATAACCGAGACATGGATGGATGAAAGCCATGACTGGATAGCTAATTTAAAAGGATACAATGTGTTTAGGAGGGATAGAACAGGGAAAAAAGGTGGAGGGGTTTGTCTCTTTGTTAAGAATTCTTTTACAGCTGTCCTCAACGATGAGATGGAGGAAGATTGCGAAGATGTGGAGTCCGTTTGGGTAAATATTCATGGTGGAAATAAAAGTTGCCAATTGCTTATTGGGGTATGCTACAGACCACCTCTTATTAATGAAGCTGCAGAACTGCGATTACTACAGCAGATTGAAAAAGCTGCAAGTAAAAACGAGGTCATAATTATGGGCGACTTCAACTTTCCAGACATTGACTGGGGTATTGAGGCTACCCATTCTGGTAAAAGCAGCAGATTTCTTGCAGCACTACAGGACAATTACTTGACTCAAATGGTAACGGAACCAACTAGGGGGAATGCGTTACTGGATCTGATCATTTCTAATAGACCAGATAATGTATCAAATGTTCAGGTTCAAGAACATTTGGGAAATAGTGATCACAACATGATAACGTTTGATCTGGTGACTGATAGGCCACGGGGCAGCGGGACCACTAAAACTATGAATTTTAGAAAAGCAAAGTTCAATCAAATTAGGCAGGCACTAAGTTTGGTGAACTGGGATAATGTACTACAAGGGGACGACACTGAAGGGAAATGGCAAGCTTTTAAACGTATTCTCAATCAATATTGTAGTATGTATATCCCATATGGAAACAAAATGTCTAGGAATAAAAAAAGGCCTCTATGGATGAATAGAAAGGTTAGGGATAAAATGAAGAGGAAAAAGAATGCCTATAAGGTCCTAAAACAGGAGGGGACTGAGGCTGCACTAAGCAATTATAAGGAGTGCAATAAAAATTGTAAAAAAGAAATTAGGCTGGCAAAGATCGAAGCTGAAAATCAAATCGCTAGGGATATCAAATCTAACCCAAAAAAGTTTTACAAGTACATCAACTCTAAAAAAAGAAAGGTTGACTGTATAGGAATCCTAAAGGATGAGGGTGGGAACTCAATGGTGGACGACCAAGGTAAGGCAGAGTTATTAAATGCTTTCTTTGCTTCTGTCTTCACAAAGGAAACAGCACTGTTGCAAATTACAGAGGCAGAAGAGTCTCAATCTTCTAACTGTAATATTAAATACTTAACGCAGGAAGAAGTAAAGGCAAGACTAAATAAATTAAAAATAGACAAGGCACCTGGCCCGGATGGCATGCATCCTCGGGTCCTAAGAGAATTAAGTTCAGTTATAGCTAAGCCCCTTTATCTTATTTTTTGTGACTCTCTTGCAACTAGCAGAGTCCCAGTGGATTGGCGTACAGCCCACGTTTTCCCATTATTTAAGAAGGGCAAAAAATCTGATCCAGGAAATTATAGACCTGTAAGCTTAACATCAGTTGTATGCAAACTATTTGAGGGGTTACTAAGAGATACTATACATGACTTCATAGTAGAAAATAATCTTATTTCTCAGCATCAACATGGGTTTACTAAAGACAGGTCCTGTTTGACTAACATGCTCAGCTTTTATGAGGTAGTGAATGCTAATATGGATATTGGGAATGCTGTAGATGTGATATACTTGGACTTTGCAAAGGCCTTCGACACTGTTCCCCACAGAAGTCTGGTGCAAAAGTTGAGGATGCAAGGACTGGGGAAGAGTTTGTGTGCATGGATAGGGAACTGGCTAATGGAAAGAAAACAAAGAGTTGTGGTCAATGGATCGTACTCAAAATGGGAGACTGTTAGCAGTGGGGTCCCACAGGGGTCTGTACTGGGTCCAGTGCTCTTCAATTTATTTATTAATGACCTAGTAGATGCAGTAGTGAGCAATGTTGCTATTTTTGCAGATGATACAAAATTGTGCAGAATCATCAACTCTCAGGAAGATAGTGTCATATTGCAACAGGATCTGGATAGGATGGCTATATGGGCACATACATGGCAGATGAAATTCAATGTTGACAAATGTAAAGTCATGCATTTTGGTCGTACCAATGGTCTAGCACCATATAAAATAAATGGGATACAGTTGGGAACATCAAACTTGGAGAAGGACTTATGAGTACTCATCGACAACAAGTTAAATAATCGTACTCAATGCCAAGCCGCTGCAGCTAAAGCGAACAAAATTTTGGGATGCATTAAAAGGGAAATAAAAACTCGAGATGCTAGCATAATATTGCCCCTGTTTAACTCTCTAGTAAGGCCACATTTGGAATATGGAATTCAGTTCTGGGCACCACATTACAAAAAAGATATTGCAGTTTTAGAGCAGGTGCAGAGACGAGCTACAAAATTGATACGTGGGATGGAAGGTCTCGCTTACCAAGAAAGGTTAGATAAACTGGGTTTATTTAGTCTAGAGAAAAGACGCCTTAGAGGAGATCTAATTAACATGTATAAATACATTAGAGGGCAATATAATAGCTTGGCGGATGAGCTTTTTGTCCCTAGGCCTTCTCAAAGGACTAGAGGACATGAGCTGCGCATGGAGGAAAAACGTTTTAGCCATTTATTTAGGAAAGGGTTCTTTACAGTAAGAGTGGTTAAGATGTGGAATGCATTGCCACAGGAAGTCGTTATGGCAAACTCTATACCTGCATTTAAAGGGGGCTTAGATGCTTTCCTTGCGTTGAAAGACATCCATGGCTACAATTACTAGGTTATGCCTAATGATGTTGATCCAGGGATTTTATCTGATTGCCATCTGGAGTCAGGAAGGAATTTTTCCCATTTGGGGCTAATTGGACCATGCCTGGTAGGGTTTTTTTCGCCTTCCTCTGGATCAACAGGGGTATGTGGGGGACGGGCTGGAGTTGTACTTTGTACTGGTTGAACTCGATGGACGTATGTCTTTTTTCAGCCAAAATAACTATGTAACTATATATAAGTTCAAAAGAGATGAAAGGGCTCTGCAGCCTAGCGAAAAAGAAACATTAGTTTCAAGGGTTACAATGGTCGCGACAAAAAAAAAAAACCACTGCTTCTGAAGCATTAATGCAGCTAAGTAAATTAGAATAATTTCCTCAGGTAAATGCATGAGCTTTCATTCAGAAAAGAAAAGTAAAATGTATATGCGTACATAGAGCATGCACATTTTAACAACATCTACAAGCTTGTGTTGTGTACATGTGCGTTAGAAGTATAACATGTCATGCTGATAACTGAGGCGAAGAAGATTGTTAAAACGGGGGAGGGGGGGGGGGGGGGAAGGCATGTACACAGAGCAATCTTTCTGTTCACGGCTCCCCTGTTCCTCTGTGCCCCCCCCCCCCCCATTCTTTTCTAAGAGCAAGCAGAAGTTGCTTTTGGGTTGGTTGGGAAGCAGCAATAAGCAAGCACTAGGTCCTGCAGCGCGCGTCATTGATCCTGATCCCGTGGCCAGGAGCACTCTGTACATATGCAATATGAGTTGTGACATAGTGCGCCTGCACAGAGCATGCCCAGCCACAGGAGCATAATCAATGACACACAATGCCGGGCCTATTGCTTGAGCGCTGCTGACCCGGCTTCTGATTGCTTTTACCAGAGAATGGAGGGCAAAAGAGGTGAACAGGGGGAGCTGTGGGCATGAGGACTGCTCCCTATACATGACTGCTCCCCCTTTTTTTAACCAATGATATTTGCCTTGGTTATCCTTTAAGTAATGCACATTATGCAAACTGTACCAAGTATGCTGTTTGCATTAACATGAGTAGAATTTTGCACATCCTGTACATTCTGCAGTGCTTTTGTTAATCAGAACCATGATTTTTACTTTCAATGGTGGGATTCTGAGAAATACAGTCAAGCATATGCAGATCATATAGTAGAGTATTCACTACACCCTGTTAAACTTGAATTTAATTAAAAAAAACACCCCACAATTTAGATAACAACCTCAGTAGTTCGAATCCACTGGACAGTCCACAGGCTTTCAGGGTCCTCATCGAACACACCAATCCAACATAGGGTCTCATTTCCTGCCTGCACTCCCAGCCTTGGAAGATCCCATCAGGAGTGGGCATGAGCAAGTTAGTTCCAAACATGCCAAATAGAATCAAGCTACTTGTACACAGCTTTGTTCCTCCATGCACAGGCACTTTGCTTTACGGGGCATGAACAGACCTAACTCGCCTATGCCCAGTCCAGATGTGCTCATCCACAGCTAGGACCACAGCCAGAAGAAACCTATTTAACTGGTGTGAGTCAAACAGGTTGAAACAAAGGCTTCCCACTACTGAGAGACTTATACGGTTTCTTTTTTTTTTGTCTTTTCAGGTGTACTTACACATGAGCACACATTCCATTTACTAGGGCTTACGCAAATTATGTAAGATCTTATGCAATTTGCATACTTCCAATTGTACTGTATATGTGACCGTGACTGCTGGGGTTTAGTGAATATATCCCATAGTTGCATATGACTGACGCCCCCCGCGAGGTTGAATTTACAAAAGTAAAGTTGTGATGCACTGGCAAGCATATTCAGCCCATGGCAAAGGTCCTCTACAAAGCACTTTGCTGCTACACACTGTTTATTATCACTTATCTCGAGAGGTACTAAAATTTACCTTTTTCAGTGATGGGTTTCGTTGCACTTTACTGGTGCATTGCAGGTACAGTATATCATTCTGGGCAAGAGGGAACTATTGCAACAATTACATTCTGTTTTAACATGGCAGAGCTGTAAGTGTACATTTGTGCCAGAAATGGGGTTATTGCTGTTAGTATATACGGTAAATGTTTTACGTATATACTTTCACTGTGTGCCCACATGCATATACTCCATCGCAGCACACACACCTGATTTTTTTTTTACCAATGACCTTTGGAGCTGACAGACTAGACATATTTTATCTCTCTAGATGCATCAGAAACCTTCTGAAATTCGGTGCTAAAGCATTAATCCGTATCACTACCCAGTCCTTGAAATTATAATTCAAAGCTCAAGTTACTTTAGCATTTTCCTCCCAAGTTCTGCTGGCAGCCCAGGGCACAAAGTCATATTCTGGTTTCCAGCTGAAATCAATTGCAATGGTCTGAAATGCTGGCAGAGATAATTCTTTATGGCTAAAGAGCTCTGTTGTTGCTAAATAGTATTTGTTCACTTACTGTGTGCAGCTGCCATTCTTTCTGCAGTGGGATGTTTTAAAAGGGAAATTTGTAAGCTTTATCTATATTTCATGTCCGTGTTGCCATAATGAATTTAAGTGCACTTTACTTTTTAGGAGAATAAACCATTTATACCCCAGGACAACTAAACACAATGCAACAATTTCTGCAATCTTTTGGAAATGTGTTTTGTTTTCCTGTCCCAGCTGGTAACAAGAAGACTAAACTCAGTTAACCAGAGGAACTTTCTACAAACAACTGACCCAGGGTGGTGAACAGTTTTGATATCCCCCTAGATGTGATTACTCCTGATACATATCCGGTTCAGCACCGCAGTCCGAAAATCTCATGCATCCGAGCAACGTTCACCTCCCATTCATTCGCCTATAACTTTATTGCTACTTATCACAATTAATTGATCTATATCTTGTTTTTTCCGCCACTAATTAGGCTTTCTTTGGGTAGTACATTTTGCTAAGAATTATTTTTTTCTAAATCTATTTTAACAGGAAGATTAAGAAAGAAATGAAAAAAATTCATTATTTCTCAGTTTTTGACCATTATAGTTTGAAATTAATATACTCTACCGTAATTAAAACTCATGTATTTTATTTGCCCATCTGTCCCGGTTATTACACCTTTTAAACAATGTCCCTATCACAATTTATGGTGCCGATATTTCATTTAGAAATAAAGGTGCATTTTTTCAATTTGCGTCCATCACTATTTATAAGCTTATAATTTTAAATAATATAATAACATATTCTCTTGACATGCATATTTAAAAAGTTTAGACCCTTGGGTAACTATTTATGTTGTTTTTGTTCTTTAATTGTATGTTTTATTATTTTTTCAATAAAAAAGTGTATGTGGGTAATTTTTGGTGTGGGAGGGAAACTTCTAATTTTAAATGTAAAATATTTTTTTTTTTTTATTAAAAATGTATGCTGGTGCAGTTTACTATTTGGCCACAAGATGGCCACAGTGAAAAAAGTCCTGGATGCGAACAATCTCGCATCCAGGAACTAAAATGCTGGGGAGAAGTTTCCTGGGGGCAGAAATACCGCGCTCTCTGGAGAGAAAGCGTCGGTATTTCTGCGGGCAAGTTAGATCGGTGAATGGGAATCCTATTCCCATTCACTGATCGGGGGGCTAGTGGCGGGCAGCGGGGGCGCGCCCAATCGCACGCACCAGCCGGCGGCAGCAGCAGTGCCGATCTGGACGAGGAGGCTCGTCCAGATAGACCGAACTGGTTATAAATGAAAACCTTGCCTTCAGGGAACCTAGAGGTGTTTAACCAAAAATTGGAAAAGTTGAATACCTGCATCGTGAGCCAAACACATAATAGGTAATAAAGAAAAAACATCTCTTCCAGAGACTGTTGCAAAGGGGAAAGCAAAAATAATTTGATTCTATTGGCTTATCTAAATTATAGATGGCTGATGATATAAATTATGTCTTGTCAATATGTTAACCATTTCCAATCTATTTTCATGATCACCCACATCTCCCCTCAGCCCTTACTTTTTTGGTGTGCTGGTGTTTGAAAATGCAGCTACAACAGTGATCTTGAGTGCGTTACTCCTCGCTCTAGAGCAAGGAAGAGACCTGGCATAATAGGGAGGGGTGGGGCTGGCACCATCTTGTGTGCTGTGGTTCAGCCATCTTGCATAATGTCGTTATAAGGAAGTGCTGCATGGTAATGGAGGGGTCATTACATGGCACACTGGTGGAAGATGATGACACACCAGATTTTATATGGTAACAGCACAATCTACTGGCAGCCAGTTCTTCTATGTTGGTCTATGTCCGACATTGGAACCCATGCAGGAAAATTTGCCAATGTCAGACATAATCCAACATATGAACAAAAAGGGTAAACTAAATTAGTTATAGTACACTGTTCCAGTTCAGGTACAATATTAAATGTTTATACTTTTTCATAGAAAAATGATTCAGATTAATGTATTTAAACATTTTCCTAGAACACCTGATGCAGAGTTCCATCAGTGCTTATCTCCTCCTCACCAACATCTATGTGTCTGCTGTCTGCCTCTTTCCCCCATTAATTTGCTGCCCACGCTTCTTTATTTGTGAGGTCATCAAAGTGATATGGTCTACAAAGCAGGTGAGAGAGCAAGTCTTATTAACCAATAGCCAGCCAGCAGCCAGTGTCACTGGGGTGGCATGGGCTCTGACTGTGGAAAGGGATGGGAAGTAGTAAGTCATCCAGATATTGTAGAAAAGTAGATGACCACAAAAAAACTGCTGCACCAAGTACTTTGGATTTTCTTTTTGCAACCCCCCCCCCCCCCCCCCCCCCCCCAAAGAAAAAAAAAACTGTAGTTACACAATTCTGATTTAGTGAATCCATAATCAAGGTGTTTTTTTCTATTGATGTCATTATTCTAAGCACTGTAACAAGTAAAGCAGGCATAAGCACAAGGAAACTTCATTTTTGTTGCTGTCTTTTAGAATCCGTCTGCTGCTACATTACAGGAAGTAGATACACTTTTTTTACGGTTTTAATTATTTTATCCCCAATACCAATAACTGGTTTTACTAGTACTCACTACAGCCAGGAGAGCGATCAGCAACACTACAAGATCAAAAAGCACAGTTGGAGGTGGAAAAATTCTGGCACGGCACACATTTTTCTGAAGAGTGGATACGGTGTCATTTATAAATATCAATGGCGCATGTATCGCACCAAAATAACTGTGGTGTTGCAATAAAGTGTGACCCAACTCACATAAGTATTGTGAAAGAGTCCTAGTCATAATAATAATGATGATAATAATGAGTATAATTTGGAGCCGAATACGGTTATACATGACTCCTATAAACCAAGCACATAATTTAGCCCGGTTATGACTGGAATAATTATTTCCAAGGGTTAACGTCTGGAATGAATGCCAGCTGATAAACATTGCCCTTTCCCATTTAACCAGGTTATTTAACATTGTGTTATTGCAGGATTTATTACAAAGTCATAATTGTAGTGTTGGTTTTGAGAAAGAGTAAATCACAGCAAATCAGAGCAATACGACAGCAATTAGCTTTTATTGGGCACTTATTAATCTTGAAGAACATTTGCTCTACTGGCAGAAAAAGGCCATGGATTCCTCCTGACAGTCAGGCCTAAACTCCTTCCTGTGATGAATGGAGTCTATAATTGGGAGATAACTCTTTCTAATTTAATACCTTACGAATAAAGTCGCCAGAAATGTACAAACACTTTTCAGAAGGAAGTCAATTAAGCACACAAGTGTTTGTGTTCTTTATTTCAGGAGGGTGGGAGATTGTTAACCGTATCACAGCTACTACAAAGGAAGTCGCAAAGAATTTATGGTTCATATAATGATACAAGGGGAAAAACAAAATGGAATCAGCTCCCTTTATCTTTATAGGCAGTTTCTTGGCTGGCTTATCAGAGCTATGTCCAATCTGAAGCCTAGTAAACCACAATCACTCTCAACACATTACATAGCTTTTTTTTGTTCAATTCAAGTACCAAGCAGCCTAATAAAACTGGATAGGAAGCCTGCATGGCTTTTTTTTTTAGCAGCACAGATGGAGTACTGCTACCCATAACTGACAGAAGCTAACTGGTTGCTATGGGTCACAGTAAACAGTCCTTTTGTAAGCCATGCTGATTTAAAAGAGTTTTGAACAAATATGTTGTAAACAATTTCAGAATAGATAACTTCAGCAGTTTTGCTGGGATACTATATTTTTTGGTAAAATAACTGTAGTGAAAATACACTGACATTATCTGCAGCTTGAAATAAGCTGTACTTGCCTTACTTTCAGAATTACTTAATTTCCATAGCTTTTTCTCCTGCATGAGCTGTGCCATCTTGTAGCTGTGCTTCGGGTACAAAGCTTTACAAATGTTTAGTTGTTGTTGAGGATGATGATGAGGACGTCAGCACTATGAACAGAACAGGTATAATTCCCTTATTGTAGATTACTCTACTGTATATCACCTCTGCCTGCCAGCTGAAACTTTTACGGTTTAAGAAAAGCCTTTTTTTTTTTTTACCACTTATTTCATCGTACAAAGTAATCTTAAATACATCCTGATTAATTTGGTATGAACATGAAGTGGCCTTAAAAATAACTGGCAAATCATCTTTGCACAGGGCCTGGACGAACTCTAGCCTAGATTCCTGTGTATTAAGCCTTACTTTGTTTTTTTTGTTCTAGAAAATGGTGTAATAAAGGATAAAAGGACAATTTAAAAAGGCTTAATAAGCCTGACATTGCCCCATAACTACTAGTGCAGTTTGTAATACTAGATTTCTTTCCTGAGAGGAGAAGGACAAGCCTATTGTGTACAAGTGATTTGCCCTAATGCTGGGCATACACGGCTCGATTTTGCCGCTCGTTTGATTCCCCACTCGATTCCGCAGGCGATTCTTTTTATCTTCTGCTCACTTTTCTTATCTTTTTACATTGTCCTCAATGAGGAATCGAGCGGTGAAACGATCGGGCGGGAGATAGGACGTGTCGAAAATTATCTATTGAGCCATCTAAATGGCTCAGAATTGAGCCGTGTATTCCCAGCATTAAAGTTTGTAAATGTGCACAAGAAGTACCGCAGGCTGCATTTTACAGGTATGATAATTTCCTCCTACAGTCCACTGTTCCAACACAGTGTCCTATACTTATTCAACACGATTTGTTGAATAGATTTCTTCCGTGGACAAGAGCATCCAGACTGGGAATGTGCAAGTAAGGTCAACACTTGCCCAATAGAAGGAAGCACTTGTGAGTATAGGAAAAAAAGCTGTGAATAGCTGGCTTCACTCTACTCGGTAGATGGACCTTACTCCCACATTCCAAATGTGTTTGTTTACAGCTGGAAACATGGCCAGTAGATGAAGAGAGAGCCAGCTCTGGAATGGTGGGTGCTACAAGGATCTGGGTGACCTCTGGACCATTCAGAGGCTTACAAATACTGAGATAAGTATTTAACTTTCTTCCCACACCCCACTTCTGGTGTGTTCTAAAGGGAACCGAGCACCAGTGATATTTTTTTTTAATGAATCTCCCCATAAGAGAGGTTTGTAATGTAGTGTACTGTTGGGGTGAGCCTCACTATTTACCTATGGGATTGCTGCTCCTCTGGCCTGTATGGAATGCCCAATCTTTTCCAGGGCCAACTGGTACTGAACTTCCCATTGTATTTCCCAGCAGTCTCTCTCTTGTGCCACAGTACATGCCGGGAGATGTAGTCCATGGATGCGAGTACATAGATGTACTCGTATCCACAGACTACATCTTCCAGTATGCATTGGGGTGAACACATGTGAGAGAGAGTCTCTGCTAGGAAGTACAAAATGCAGTTCACTGCTGGTCAGTCCTAGAGAAGATAGCGCATCCTGTAAGAGCTGGGGGACAGAGGATCAGCACCCCGTAGGCAAGCAGTGAAGCTCAAGCCAACCCCCACCCCCACCATATACTACATTATGAACCTCCCATATGGGATGGTTCAATTAAAAAAAAACCTTTCCCTAGTGCTTAGTGCCCTTTGTTGCCTTTGCCCTTTGCTTGCCCATTTGACATCCTACTACAAATCCTGTCCTGTTCTGAAGAGAGAGAAGAGCGGAGGATAAGCATGAGATGCTACACTAAAGGTACTTCAATGTAAGCTCTCACAAGAAAAATAGCAATAAGGTAGCTAATGATCTGCCAGACTGATTGCACAGAAGTCATTTATGACCCCAGGGACACCTGTAAACACACTAGATTTTCACCCATGACAATCACAAGCAGATGTTTCAGGTGATGAAAAATCTAGCGTGTGTTTGAAGTTTTATTCTCTTAGCATATCAGAATACAGAGCAGGTAGTCTGTGGTGTTGTTTTCCATTAACTTTGCTGCCTGGGAACCCATAATTTACTGCATCAATTTGACGAAGCTACGCAACAAATTAGAAATACCAAAGCAGACAGAAAAGGTGTAAAAGTGTGTTCAGAGGCACTTATTACTTCCCCTGTTTCTATGCTGCATGGGGGAGATTTATCAATCGCACTGTGTCGCCATGATAAATCTCCCTCCCCCTGCTCCAGTTTCATACCACTTGTGGCCTAGCTGGATAGATAAATATTCCCCGGAGGTTTGTTTTAAATATCAGCACATTATTAGCATAACTCTTAAAAAAACTGCCTTTTCACTCTGCCAAAAACACATCAGTGCTTCAAGAGCAACCCCAGGAAATCAAATGTTGTCATATGGCTTGTTGTTTGAACTGGAGGATCTTTAATATTTAATAGCTGACAATTATTCAATGATATACCTGAACTCCCAGACAATACTCTAGTTGCTGCCACTTAGCTAGGATGAAATTTACCTGAAAAAAGCTGAATGCTAAGGTCAGGTGATCTCTAATGATTCTTTAAAGTGACACTACAGGGTGAAATTCCCACTCAGAGCTAATGATCAGTGTGTCCTCTAAGTGTGGAAGTCAGGGATTAATAAATGCATGGATCCTGTTTGCTGACAAAAAATTTGGCTAGTAGGACTTCTATACATTATTGCAGCTCTTCTACTCTCGTTGTCAAGCGCAGGAACTTCCTGTAAGCGTACATAAAAAAGGGTGTGCAGAAATTTGAGCAGCCAAGGAAGCCAATGTAGCATATCAACAGTGTTACAGATATTCTATTATTGGGCACAGGATAATACTGATACTAGTATTTTACCGATATACTACTATCGCTTTACCTACAATCAATAAGGAAAAGGCACTCGACAGGCTTCAAACTTCCGTTTGTTTTATTGCGAGCAAGGACACATACATGTTACGGGTCACCTGACCCTTCCTCAAGTGTACCAAGTGTATCGCTTTACCTAACCTTCCTATCACGCTAACCCTCCACTTCTTGTGCCTAAAACTAACCCCTCCTCTCCTACAACTATCACTATTACTGCCAATGTGGGGTTCAACTACAGAGTAGTCGAGCCCCCGCCGCAGCAATCTCCACTGCTATTTGCCCTCTGCTGCTATCGCCGACATAATTTAGGCAGCACCCAGCAATTAAGCTACATTCTCCGCCAAAATTGTCCACTGGGGTCCACTACAGCCGCAATTAACACTGCGGTCTATGTCGGCGTCCAAATCTCTCTTTGGTTCTGTACTGGTTCTGTACTGTATATGGTATGGTTTGTTTTACCGTATACAGCATGGTGTTTATTGGAAACTGTTAAGTGGACCCACACAACACAGTGTCGTTTACACTGGGAACCTCCAGCATTATAGTTCATTACTCCCCAGAATCTGCTTCCAAAGGACAGTGTTACCACTAGGTAACACATATATATCAGTAATTTTTACAGCTGATGCAGAGCTCTAGAAGGCAAAGCAGGTAATTTAGGCATTGGCAGCTGGCTGGTTATATGGACACACACGGACCACAATGTAGTGGCAGCCAGTGAGTAATTTGAGCACGTGGGTTTGGTTTTTAGCGACTGACCGTGGCAGAGAGTGATTGCTGCAACATCGTAGTGGAATTGGCAAGGTTTTATTGGAAATGTATTTTCGGCTATACTATGGTCAAGTGCGTTCATTTTGGCCCTGGCTATCGTCTGCTATGGGCGTAGTAAAAAACGGCCGCTCAATTATACCATAAACAAATGCCAAGATGTTAACTTGGGCGCCAGAACTACAGTGCACTCAGCTATAGTACAGCCAAGCGCCAAAATAGAGGACAAAGAGTAGGAGTAGAGACGGCTAAGTTAACGAGTGCCTGGGGTCTGGCAATTATGGACAAAAACTGGAACAACTTCAATAAATGCTGTAAACCACACTCTGAATAATTTACCTATAAGTGAGGTATGCATGCCTTATGGTGGCCATACACACATTATTGTGATTGTGTTACTAAATGTATTGCATAATGATTACAAAAGACTCAATCGTCTGATCTTTCTAAATATGACTATAGTTCCCATGATGATAGATTATGTCAGAATATCAGTTTATCCTTTTTACGATTGTACTGTACTGTCTTTTGTATACTATACCACTGTCTTTTTTTTTCAACATAAAATATGGAGGAGAAAAAAAAAAGAAAAGAAAAAAAAAAGAAAGAAAAAAAAAGAAAGGTTATATGAGATGGGAAGTAGGTGGAGGGGTGAAAAAAAAAACACTCTTTGGTTAAGGCTCCCAAGACCATTGAAAGTCACTTTTTAAAGAAAAATGTACTGTTCAGATTGCTGAACCAGCCTATAGTGTCATTCCTGATGTCGGTGCAGCATTGCCATTATCCATCTCCATACTGAAAAGCAGATGGATTTTATTACCCTTGATGTCTATCTGAGTCTATAGAACCCCCAAGAAACTAAGACTTATACTGTAGTAAACAATTTACTCGTAACACACTAACCCTGGTGTTCAATTTAATTTCAGCCATCAGAGGTTAATATGCTGAAAGAAGTGAGTGAGCGCAGAGCAGCGGATAAAACAAAGAAGACCTAATTACCATGCAAAGCACAACACCCTTCAGATGTGATGAGAAACGTGGCGGTATGGAAAGCCGCTCTCCAAGACATTTCACAATATGACCACTCAAGCATAAAAAAAAATAAGGACAACACTGAGGAAGCTGCATAGTAGGGAGGTGCTATAATTATCTGCAAGCCAGAGCAATGTAAAACAAACACACCTTAACAACAGTTCAGGGATATTTGTAATGCTTGTTACATTGGGATAAATATAATGGCTGCACTCAAAATGCTCTATCTACCTAGAAGTGTATTGATCACAAAACACAACAAAGGATGTTCTTGCAAGACATGCTGATTTCATTATTTACAATCACTTTTGAGCAGGGTTTTACACAAATCTGTATAAATGACACTGACTAGGGGTCTGATTTAATGTGAAAGGTGAAAACCCAGTATAAAACTAAAAGGATCAAAGCAATTAACAACATGCCAGTAATGAAGAGATCACCTTGATATATATACTGGGATGGAGGAGGGGCCCCACTGATATGTCAGGATAATGGCTGGTATATTAAAGAATAGTCTTACCTAGTCAGGAGGTTTTTAGAGTTCCTCTGGACACTACTAACACAGCAATTAGCCAGGAGCACCTGCAGACCTATAGGCACTCTTGGATAATTGCTGTGAACACTAAGGCACTATATTATTAACCTGAAGAAGCAGGTGAATCCCAAGAAACGTGTTTGTTTGTGTTGTCCACTGAAACTCTAAAAACCGCCTGATGAGGTATGACTTTTATTATACAAGCCATTACCCCGACACCAGTGGGGAACCTCCTCCCTTGCCAGTTTAGTTTCATTCCCCTTTCTTGAGGCTAAACATACATATAAATGCATATATAAGGGTATACAAATCTTTAGCTGCATGCCTTTTTCTGGTGTTATTCAGACACTTCTGCAGCCACATAGAGCAGCAGAACTGCAAGGCAATTGGTATTATTTAAAAGGAATAATAAATAAAATAAATATTTATTACATTTTTGAATGTAAAAGAGTATTATGGTGTATTTTAGTGTATTTTACTTTTGACTGTTAACAGTAGTAATTTACTCTTGCTGTTAAAAGTAGATGAGAACTTGCGTGTGTGCGTAATAGTTTGCCTTCGGTATTGAATGAGAATTGCATCTCACTGCCACATGCTCTCATTCATCACAGGCACAGCGATTGGGGAAGGAAACGGCTGTTTACCATACTCCGATCACGGAAGGATGGTGATGCGACACAGGTAAACGTAAACAGTTCGGGTATCACGAAATATACAGTGCGTATATATACACCCCTGATATGCAAGTGAAGTACACAGGGACGTATATATAAGTACCAACTACCAAGGATCCGGTACTGGTTAAAGACTGAAATACTTTTTCATCCATTACAAATGTTTAGTCTGCCTATACATGAGGTCCAACTGTATTAAATTTAACGCACCATTCCCACTATAGCAGAAAACTGTTTTATTGCACTGGAAAACTGATATTCGACTGATCCTATAGTTAATGGATCAGTTGGCAAGCAAAATTGGAACCTGCGCATTAATTCCCAGACAGTGGATGCATTTTCCATAGAAGCCTATAGTGGAAACGCATCTGCTCCAATAACCAACCAGACCGTGATGGACCATCAGAGTGAAATTTCACAGTTCAGTCCCACTGGCTGCTGGAGTTCCAGTTCTAGTAGGAACTGTGCCTATAGAAATAGCTCTAGGATTTGCTTTACTGTTGATGATTACATAGTTATATATATATATATATATATTATATATATATTATACATACTATATGGCTCTGCCCCCCCAAAGTAATGTAATCTGGGTGTAAATCCCCCCCCCCCATACAAAAATGTATTTAAGTTCACTTAGGACTGCTAAAAAGTGGTCTCCATCTCCTTTCAAAACATGCCAGCAGTGTTCATCCACGGGCCCCTGGAGTAGATGCTGTGGAAATCAACTTTTTTCCCCGAAATCTTACTGTCTAACCAACTCCTCTTGATTTGCTGGGTCACTGTGCAACACTCGTACAAACCTTTTCTAAACATTTCTGAAGGGAATTCCGTTTGTTTCTATTGGTTTCTTTGGCAAATCTTAAAATGGATTATTCATGGGGTAAGGGAGGAAGAAAAAATGATGGTAGGAATCACACTTTAGTAGCACCCTATTATTTTTAATGCACCATACATTATATTGCTACCGACTCCTCCAGTCTGATGGGCATTACGGACTACTGAGGAGTGCAACACTTATTTATGTAATGATTGCCAGGGATGGGCTTTCGAGTAATTTCGAAGCAACGACTCAAATTCAAAATTAAAATGAGGCTTGATAGCGTCAGATGTGACCACAGGAGACGGAGGGTTACTTACCCAGAAGTCCGTCGGCTTCTATGCGTCTCACTCCACTCGCACGCAACCTATGGGACGCATTGCACAACTTACTACCGACACTTCCTCCTTCTTTGAAGGAGGAAGTATGGTAGTGAGTCATAGAACGCGTCCCATAGGTCGTGTGCAAGTGGAGTGAGACGCATAGAAGCCGACGGACTTCTGGGTAAGTAACCCCCCGTCTTCTGTGGTCACACCTGAGGCAATCAAGCCTCATTTTAATTTCGAATTTGAGTAGTTGCTTACTCAAAGCCCATCCCTGATTGCTGTGTGTGGGGTGGTGTACCACCGAAGTTCATAGACATTCCAGTTGATTAAGTCAGTTGTATGGTGAGTGCAATCCCTAAAATCACACAAATGACACGCAAGCAGAAGGTATAGCTCAAGCTGAAAAATATCCAGTGTTCCAAAACCTGTCATTGTGAAAGGTGATTGTAATGATCCGCTCAGCTGGTTGACCACTGTTCAGGTCTGCATTCTGCAGGGCTCTGGAAAAGAGACCTTTTGTCAGTTTTGCAGCTTGCTGCTGCTGAGGAATTTGCATACGTTTGTCATGCAAATTGCCTAGCCACATCCTTTGTAGGCTTGCTCTATAAATACCATGTGATTCCACAGTACTTCGGTGGTCATAATGGTTTATCCTTTGAAACACTCCTGAAGTATCAGCCATGCTTATTGTTTAAAGATTAGCTTAGAGTAATTCTTGGGACTGCACTAGCATCCTTGCTAGAGCAGTCAGGATTGTATTATTTGTATTGCCTGTTGTCTGTCTGTCTGTCTGTCTGTGGGGTGCTAACCAGAGCAGCGGTTGTTACTGGTAGGCCCTTCTGTTCATCTGTCTGTCGTGCTTGGCTCGCACTAGCCTCTAGCGGTAGCGCTGTGGATCCTTCTGATCTACAACTCTCTTGCTATACTTGGATCGCACTTGCTCAGGCGAAAAGAGCAGTGGATCCAGCTCGCTCTGTTTCTATACTTGGATCACACTCGCTCTGGCAGAAAGAGCAGTGGATCCTGCTAAGCTCTCTTGCTATACTTGGATCACACTAGCTCTGGCGGAAAGAGCAGTGGATCCTGCTAGCTCTGTTGCCTTATTTGGATCGCACTCGCTCTGGCGGAAAGAGCAGTGGATCGTATCTCTCACTTATTCCTGTTTTCGTGTATCTGTCTTGTCTGATACGAATGCTTGCTGGAGGCTCGGTGAGGTAACCGTTAAGCAAGCGCTCGCGTCCTCTGTTTCATGTTTGTCTGTCGGTGGTTAGTTAGGTGTGCTTGTCTCTGTTGTGCTTAACACGCAGAGACCGTGCTGTTGCGAATGAGTACGGTGTTCGCGTTTAGTTAGTGGTTATTTTCCTTATCTTTTCATTGTATGATTTGCTGTGCCTTTGCTACTCTCGTGCCCTGTCTTGATTAAGCCTTGTGTCACCTATGGCCATCGCCTCTCTCGCGATTGCGTTCCTACTTTGTTTCTGCTGTTGTGTGTGCACCGTCGCGGGTTAGTGACTAGATTGGTGCGCATACATACATTCTGTCCCTGTGCTCATTCTCATTCGCAATCGCTTCCCTTGCGATTGCGTTCTCACTTGGTTTCCTCTGTTGTGTGTCCACCGTTGCAGGTTGGCGGCTAGATTGGTGGACATACATACATTTCTCATCTGTGCTTATTCGGTCTTGTGTCGCTGTTAGCAATCGCCATCTCTTGCGATTGCCTTGGCACCTGATCTTCATGGTTGTGTGTTCATCGTCGCAGGGTGGCGACTAGATTGGTGGACACACATACCCTCTGTTGCTTTGATCTCTCTCTTTCAGGGCTATCTTGCCCTGCGTTTCTTCCCTTCGTACAATTCCTGTCTGGCGTCTGTGGCAGGGCAGAGTAGCTGTTCCTCTGCGCTCCACAGCTCCACCTGCCGACAGGAATTTCCCTCTACAGGTGCGTTGCACCTTTTGCTGGGTTCCCTCAAATTATACGCTTGTGGAGGATTACCGCAGTGTCAGCGCACGTCCTGTGCGCTGATCACGGAGAGAATTCCACAATCGTTACAGTGATAAAATTACATCATGCAGTCAGGATCAGAATTAACCCGTAACATTTACAATGACTTAAAACATTTAATTGCATTGTTTTAAACCAAAAAAAAAAAAAAAACTTTAAACTTCCATAAGAATTCGAAGTCACAGTTAAAATGTGGTTTTGCAGCATCACGTGGATTGGGATTTTTACATTTTCAAAGCTATTTTTTGACACAGAGAGCAGATAGGAGTCACACGACCATTTTCTACACCAAACTGGATAAATGAGATAGAATTCTGTGCCATTCTCTTGAGTGCTCTAGAACCGGTAACAGGGCTTCCCAACCCTGTCCTCAAGTACCACCAACAATGCATTTTTTTGCATAAAATTAGAAACATTCACAGGGGAGGTCATTAGAGTCTCGGTAGAGCTGATTAACTACCTCTGAGGATTTCCTCAAAACATGCACTGTTGCTGGTACTTGAGGACAGGGTTGGGAAGCCCTGGTCTACAAGGTGCTACAAAAAGGAGTACAGATGGGCTTGAGCTACCAAACTATAAAACTCAGCACACTTTGCACACAGCACATTATGACTTCACCACATATTGGCAATCACATAGTTTAAACAAACATATCTAACATGAATTACACAAAGCACACAAATGATCCTGACCTGGAAGCAGTATAACTTCAAAATGTCTTTGCGTGAAACCACTTTATAATGCTTCTAATTCCCACCACATGTACGTGCAGAAAGCAAGTTTACAAATAGCGGAAATACAAGTAGTCAGGCACAGAATTCACAGATATATGGATATTCCCACACAGATTTCCATCAAAGTTTACACATTGTTCCCAGATACACACAATCAAAATGTTAATTTACTGAGCTCATTTACATTCAGAGAGGGATCTAAAGATGGCATTCATAGATATGGATGAGTAAAATAACATTTCTCGCAGGAATCTCAACCGTATTAAAATTGCAGCTATAAAATAAAGAATATGTTAAGAAACAAACAAACTGAAGCATATATGGGATAAGATTACTTCTGCCTCTCAATTTGTTGTCGGAGAGCGTTATGAAAAGGAGAATGCCTAAACTACTCACATGGGGTAACTTAAAGGAAAAGCACTTTAAATATTGTTAGCACAGAAAAGCGTTTCATCTGTGAACCGAGATTCAGTTTTAGATGGAGCCTTTGAGGTGCAGCTTCTGAAGTAGAAGTCAGGTGGGATCATGCTGCATTCTGCCCAGGATCATAGTCAATTTACACATTTGTACAGAATGTGCTTGCGCTGTCCCACAATACAATGAGCTGAGGAATTTACCTACTGCAGTCATTCATAAGAAAACAGCCAGAATAAGTCTAGTTCTGAACTGATGTAATGATAGGAGCTGTACTTCCACATCACCATGTTTCTTGTGCAGCCAGGACATCCAAGGCGAAAATAAACTGATGAAATAAAAGATTGCATCTATCTTCCTTCTCCTAAAAATGATTTTTTCAGATATTCCATTTATTTTAAGTTTAAATCTACTTTTTAAGTTTTAACAGTTTTATTGTTTTTGCTCAATGACACATTCAATGAAGTATGCCAGAGCTAAAATCTATGAACTATTGACCCCTTTTATCCCTTTCCTGCTCTCAGAAGCCATTTTCTGCTAGGAAAGTGTTTTATAGTTGGAATGTCTTATCAGTGAGGGTCACACTGTAGTCGCTTACATACCTGATCTTTAACTCTTTCAGGCAGAGAAAAAAAAAAAAAGGAACACAGCATAGTTATTTGTGTGCTAGGCACTGGACATATACAGGTCTATCTCATCATGTCACATGTCACCTTGGGTATCCTTTAACCTCCTTAGCGTTATGCCCGACACTGTTTCGGGCATACCGCTTGCTGGCCCCAGGAGTCCCCCAGTATAAATTTAACAGATCCCATACCTGTAAAAGCTTTAGCTAGCACTAGGCTAGCTAGTACAGGTTGCCAGCAACCCTGATCGCTGCTGATCCCCCCAATCCCCCCGCTAATACATTACCCAGCCTGGATCCAGCGATCGCGCAGCCTCCCCGCACTGCTTCAGTCTCTCTATGGCGAGGATCGGGTTTGCGAATGACGCCGGTGACATCATGACGCCATGTGCGGTCCTCCCCATAGTGAAGACCATAGCTGTTTGGGGGGGGGGGGGGGGTTGCGCCAATCGCTGGATCCAGGCTGGGTAATGTATTAGTGGGGAGATCAGCAGCGATCGGGGAATGCCGGCAACCTGTACAAGCTAGCCTAGTGCTAGCTAAAGCTTTTACAGGCACGGAATCTGTTACATTTATACTGGGGGACTCTAGGCTGCAAAACCTCCTTATGCTCAGAAGGAGGTTAAGCTCTGTACACCAGAGGATTTCTGTCACCTTACAGGGCTCGGTACTCGATCCCTTGGTTGTCTGCCACGGCCAAGTTAAAACCAGTTTTATTAAAGGGCCTGGCTGCCCCTGTGCATGTTGTATGGCATGAAACTGTGGCCCAACCACTGCGGTTATAGGGAACTCTGCAAGCATCAGTAAAGCTAATAGGGTGTTCCTTGCAACTGCTTATGTGAGCCGGCCTAAGAACCACTTCAGATAACTTCTGAAAGGTGTGCTTGGTTTGATCCTTTATCAAGCTCATCTCTTATTGTTGTGGGCATAAGTGTAAAGAACACATTTCGCAAGGCTTTCTAGAATAGCAGCATACAGAAGAGCATAAGCCAGCAGTTTACAATCTATGTACTGGAGCACATTTAATGTGTCACTAAAGCTCAAGTCATGTGCCACTCTCCCAGCTGTTCACATGTGCACTGTTTGCATCAAAAGGAAAAAAAAACAGAGCAAGGCTAGTTCTGACTAGTCCAGCACCGTCTGCAAGTTTTACAAGATCTACAGCTTTCCAACGTTTAGCGAAATGCAGCCATCTCCCTTCCTAAAGGCCTTCTGTTGAGTTAAAGATTTGACCAAAGCTCCTCTGCTGCTTCCACCCAGTCAGAGCTCCCAAAAAGGTTTGACTGATTGATCCACTTTACAAAAAAATAAAAAAAAAATAAAAAAAAGATACTGATATATAAAAGCAGAACCAAAAAGAACCTTATATTCCAATCATGGTTGGGTTTTTATAAACTGAAGCATCACCTGTATTAGTCTATCTCGCAGGGACCCCGCCATACCCCACATACCTGATGCAGAGTGGTCTGCCTCAACCTGGTCTAATTTTCTATTCATTTCTAATCACAAAAATGGATAAAGTAAAATGTACAAAGCCGTAGACAGATATGAGAACTCGCCGCTGGCCTCCTTGACAGATAATTAAAGAATAGAGCTTGATTCAGTCTATCGCTGTCCACCTTTATCTGAAATGTCATGCTGCAAAGATGCTAGCAAGCTAAGAAGGGGTTGTCATGACTAATGCAGAGCAATGTATTTATAAAACATTAAAAACCTCTCTGATTGTTCACACATTAGGACACCATTGGCTTACTTTTGCCACCTATCAAAGCAACTTTCAGTGCGTAACAATGGAGAAAATTGCCTATCCTGATAAAAAGCATGTTCTGACCTACACACAGCTATATTAAAGGGTGTAATTTAATGCAATCTAACTAAATTAGAGCCAATTAGACAGGCTAAATTAAAGGGCATGTCACTAATACGCTTTATGCTAAATATATTACTGACAGTAAGCTCACTAATACTTGAACAATCTGTGAAGAATTAAGCATTCACACCAGGCTTCATTTAAAAAGTCAGTTTAATGTTCATTATTGGCCTACCAAGTCTAATAAAACCTGCAAAGCGATAAAAAGCATGTATGGGAATATCTGTTGAGGTTTTTTTTTTTCAGACATTGTTATTTATTTTAATCCATACAGTTATTAAACTTTATAGAGAAAAATCAAATTGGGCTATAGGGGTGCCATTAGTAAGTGGTCTGAAACAATTTTTTTATGTGCTTTAAAAGATTCTTTACAGCAAAAAAGGTACTACCAGAAAAAACACTGGTAGCATAACAGCATTCAAACAGTTTAACACAGCACTTTCTTCTTCAGTTTGAAGCTTGGCGTCATTGCCAAACTTGAGGACATGATTACAATAGTAGCTGATAAGAAAACAAACAAGATAATATAAACACTGCTAGCAATACAAGCCAAAAGTGTACACAGTAGAAGACACGTTCTCGCTGAATACAGTGTAATATATAAATACAGCAGCTGTAAATTACAATGGCAGCAGTCAGTGAAGATAAACTGTAACCTTGGGAACTTGCAATTTGTAAACCGACAATACTACTTTTGCACAGAAGCAAATATGATAACTGTAGGAGTAATAAAAAAAAAAGTAGGAAACATATTTTCACTAAATGTTATGTTAGAGTTTAATCCCTCTTTAACTACTTTGGCCTCCTGGACGTAGTAGCTACGCCCAGGAGGCCATGTGCGCGTCCGTGCGCTCCCGGCCGCGGTGCGTTAGCCTGGCAATCAGTGAATCAGGCTATGGTGCCCGATCACTGATTGCTCTCCCCCGCTGAAAAAGCGACAATTGATTTCTTGCTGAAAGCCTTTTTTACAAATTACTGAAATTTCCTGTGATTATTCATGCAAATGAGGAGCATCCTGCAGAGACCTCCTTTTTAAGAATTTTGTAACTGTGTCAATAAAGATTTTGGATATTTTTGTACCACAAGACCTACAAGATTTTGTGCTTTATGTCTATACCATAGTCCTTTCTACAAATAAAGTGAGTTGTTTTGAAGTGAGGTGGATCACATCAAAAAGGACAAAAGGTTTTTCAGTCTTTCTCCTACAAAAAAAGACATCATCCCAATTATAATATTACTTTTTCTGGCTGTACCGTCCCCGATACGTCGCTCTAAGCGTATGTTACACTTAGAGTGACGTCATGTAAATAAACTCATGGCCGCCATCTTGTGGCCAAAAAGTAAAACTACAACTACAAGTGAAAAAAATAAAACTCAAGGCACATTTACATTATAAAACTATGGCTTACATCCCACCCTCCCAAAAATACCCAAATAAAATGTTAAATTAAAAAAAAATGTAAATATTTACCTAAGGGTCTAAACTTTTTAAATATCAATGTAAAGATGAAATATTTCTAATTTTTTTTTTATTTTAAACTTGTAAATAGTGATAGATGCAAAAACGGAAAAAATGCACCTTTATTTCCAAATAAAATATTGTCGCCATACATTGTGATAGGGCTCTTAGCAAAATGTACCCCCCAAAGAAAGCCTAATTGGTGGCGGAAAAAACAAGATATAGATCAGTTCATTGTGATAAGTAGTGATAAAGTTATAGGCTAATGAATGGGAGGTGAAAATTGCTCGGATGCATAAAGTGAAAACGACTGAAGGCTGAAGTGGTTAAATAAAAGACTAGGCAATAGTAAAGGATAAGAAGACAAGATCGGACATCGAAAAACTAGAATTATAAATTGGGCAAAATATCTGCTCTAGGGTTGCTACATTTATACTTCTATGGAGTGAGAATTTTGGACTGCATTGTAAACTATGCTCTACCAGTCCTCACTTACCAAGCTGCTTCTACTGGCCTATTCTCACCACATCTTGGTGTGTGATATTGGTGGCAATGTTGGTGAACACTGGTCCCAAATTAACCCATTATAGTTTTTACCGTGAGAAAGGGAAAACTGCAGCCTTTTGTGTGTGTTGCTCAACCAGTCTATGTCCATCCTCCTAATGTTTACTGTTTTTGTAACAATATTTGTGCTGCTTGGAACTCTGCTGTATATTTGTTAGTTGTATCTATGTTCCCCTTGTCTTATTGTGCTTTGTAAAGCGCTGCGGAATATGTTGGCGCTATATAAATAAAAAATAATAATAATAATAATAATAATAATGTCCTGCTTCATTTGCAAATAAAACAGCACTGTAGTAACGCAAGCCATGCATGGGTTGATTATGGATACTCTAGTGCTAGGTACACACAATGCAATTTTCTGACAGATTTACTGTCAGATCAATCATTCCCAACATGTCTGATCTTATTTCCAATCAATTTTTCGTTCACTTCTAGAAAACTTTTTTTTCAAAAAATTGATCAGAAATCAGATCTGACAAGTTAGAAATAATCGATCTGCCAGTAAATCTGTCAGAAAATTGCATCATTTGTATCTAGCATAGCAGATGTTTTGAGGGAAAACAATGGTCATTTTCACACAGATGAAGGCAAATGAAGAGGTCAGACCAGGGCAGGATCAATAGAAGTGGAAACTGTTTATCACTCATATCTGTTTGCATCTAACTTATAAAGCACATTTTTGATGCAGCTTCCTTTAAGACATATGTAGTATATAAAGTTTTGCATGATTAAAAGCAACCATGTTGACTTCTTTTTCTAACTTGACCTTTACTATGTTAATTCGCTTGTAGGAAAATGAGTTGTGGAGTTTGATTGCCATTGTATTTACTGTATGCAATTAGTGACTGATTATGACTCATCCCAAAGAGACATGCATAGGGATTATGGGTAGAAGAAGCAGGAGCCTGAAAGCAGAGATGAACTGATATAACTAATAATAAAGGTATATTAAAAAAAAAGAGCTAGGTCTGATAAGAGGAAGTGCTCGATAAGTGGTGATTTACTACTCTATCCTTGAAAAGAATCAGTATTATGACATACAGTAGAAGACCACTAACACTATGACAGGAAAAAGAGCAAAAGCAAATCTGATGACTAAATTGAAAGTCGCTGTGCAGTTATATCAGATGCAGCACAAGAAATGTGAGAAAGGTTTACCTTGTAATAATTTAATTTGGGATGATGGTGGAAAGGAAGTGCCTTCTCCTGTATGTAGCCTGGGAAGACGATAGATAAAACCGGTCCCAAAAGTATTTTAGAAATGCAAGGCCAATAAACAAGGTTTTTAGAATGGAGTTTTGAGATAAGGTGGCTCTGCCCGACCCCCATCTTGTGAGCTATCTGTCGAGAGGATCTACTCACTCGTAGCGGCGCCAATCCCATTGTTCATGCTGCTCACCTGCCTGCCGCGTGACATGGCGCACGTGCCGCTTGTTGTATCTCCATTATGCCCCCGCATAGAAAAACACAGCACATTGTAAGCAATGCAGCTGACACACGTGTAGCCCAGTGAGGTTACCCAAGGGTATCAGGTCCTGATAGCCAACAGGTCACATCAGTTGGAAATGTGTACGTAGCCTAAAGCCTTCGATCACCTGTCTTGCAATGAGGCTGTTGAGCACTTTTTCTTTAAACAGCTTAAAGATCCACTGTAGGGACTGACAATAGAATGTAGTAAATTATTCAGGATAACCACTAATTATCCTGGTTTCAGCATCAGAAACAATTACTATAGCTATATATTGAGGTATTTTGGTATGCATTGCAACCCTGCCCCTCTCAGTGGTGTTTAGCCTGGGCTGTTTATTATGCAAAATTCTTCTCCCAGGGCATTTTGGGAGACAAGGTGTTATTTCTGCTGGTCTCGAAACACACAGTAAACAAACATTCTGCAGTGATGCACCTCGCCAGCAGTTTAGATATAGCCACCTGTGATGAATTCCTGACTAATTCAGGATGAGAAAAGATTTTACAATGGGCAAACACTGACTAAATAACATATATATTTTTTTTTAATCATTCCACTTTTATTCCAACTGCAATATAAAAAATCCAAACATGAAGGCAAAATATTTTAATTGTACACCAACTTTAACCACTTCTGGATTCTCGGAGTGTATATACACGCCCCTGAATCCTGAAGTGTATACCATGGGGCCGTTCCATGTCAGTTCACGGAGGGTGTCTCCGTGAACACCCTGCGAGCCGATCGGCGGCTCGCAGGGTAAATGTAAACACACGGGGAATATCTTCCCCGGTGTTTACATGTATACGGCGCTGCTGCGCAGCAGCGCCGTAGAGGAGATTGGCGATCCCCGGCCTCTGATTGGCCGGGGATCACCGGCATCTGATAGGCTAAAGCCTATCCCATCAGGCGCAGGACAGAAATCCGTCCTGCGCCGCTCACAGGGGGAGGGAGAGGGAGGGAAGGGGAAGGAGGCCAGGAATCGCTGCGGAGGGGGGCTTTGAAGAGCCCCCCCCCCGCAAGCGCAAGCAGCCAACGGCGATCAGACCCCCCCAGCAGGACATCCCCCTAGTGGGGAAAAAAGGGGGGAAGTCTGATCGCCCTGGCTGCTAGCTGATCTGTGCTGTGGGCTGGAGAGCCCACGCTGCACAGATCAGCATAAAATTTCATGGTGTGGAAGTGGTTAAAATGACATTCCAATTTTGATCAAATAAAATTGTTTAATAGAATAAAATAAGTTACATTCAGTTAAGTTCCTCTTTCATTCTGAACAATTGTGGAGATTCACGTTAGTGATGCCATAGCTGCATTGAAGTGCTGGATAATAAGATGCATGCTGCACATCCTTTAGGGCCCTCTAAGCAATCTTTCTGAACAATTGTTTTCAATGAACAAATTTTTTCCACGATATCGCTCAATAAAAACATTTGTTAAACAACATTTCACGACGCACACCACCCCTTGGCGGTTGGTCATTTTTCAATGACTGCCATGTCCGAATAAATCACAGAGGATCCTTCTGATCCTCATTGACTTTTGCAGGTTTTGCCGCGATTGTTCTTTTCTGATGCCAACAACTACGCTTGCAGATTCGGTAAGATGGATCGCGGGACAATCGTTCATCAGCGGAGATCCCAGATCTATCTGGCCATGAGCTGCCCGTGAGTACATAGCTTAAGAAGAAGCAATATGGTGGAACTCTTCAAAACCTCATAACTCTGTGCAGCCTGCCTGGGGTTCTTATAAAGGAAGTAGGGAATAGAACTTTAACACAGAACAACTTCTCACTACATGTTCATCTGGATTTGAAATACCATGCTGGCTTATGGATACACTACTCATAAAAGGTGCCAAGATGGGGGTTTGAATGACAGTCAAACATTTCCTTTCTGTGCTGGTGCTTACTTTGCTTCAAATGTAAAAGATTAGAAAAAAATTATAGCGAAAAGGAAAAACATTGTTACAACAGAAAATTCAGTGTTAGAGTGTGACAGTGACAGTGCGTGGGAATGGTACATTTCTAAGCAAAACTTTCTCCAAAATAAATAAATCAATGCATAAATACTAAAATAGCAGTGTGAATCTACCACTAAGGCAAAACATTTGCAAGCATTTTCAAATTTAGAAAAAATATTTTAACAAACTAGCAGGATGAACTGTAAAATAACAGAAGAAATATAATGATGACATATGGAAGATTATACACCTAGGTCACAGTAATAGCATTGCACCCTATTATTATTTAGTATTTATATAATGCTGACATCTTCCACAGCACATTACAGAGTACATATAGTCTTGTTACTTAACTGCCCCTCAGAGGGGGCTCACAATCTAATTCCTACCATAGTTATACTGTATGTCCATCATAGTCTAGGGCAATGCTGGGCAAACTGTAGGCCGTATTCGGACCATAAGCACTATGAATTCAGCCCATCGCTGGAGGTACAGATTCCTCTCCTCCCTCCAGAGTTGCAAGCGGTGCTTAAAGGACAACTGTAATGAGAGGGATATGGAGGCTGCTATATTTACTTCCTTTTAAAGGGACTCCGAGCAGTGCAGAAACTATGGAAAGATGCATATCATTTTAAAGCTCTCTTTCTCCTCTTTCCAATGATATATAAATCACTGCCCTACGCATTTAGTTTTCGCTATTTTTGCGATTGAAATTGCCGCGGCCATGATTTCAATCGCGAAAATAAAGAAAACTAAAATGCGTAGAGCGACGATTTAGGTGTCGCCAGAAGGAGGAGAAAGAGAGCTTTAAAATGATATCCATCTTTCCATAGTTACTTGTATTACACAGGACGACACTTTCCCCAGTGTCAGCAGCTCCATTCAGCAGAAAAAGTCGGAATGTGTAATACAATGTAACTATGGAAAGATGGATATCATTTTAAAGCTCCCTTTCTCCTCTTTCTGGCAACACCTAAATCGTTGCCCTGCGCCTTTTAGTTTTCTTTATTTTCGCGATTGAAATCGCGGCCACGGCAATTTCAATCGCAAAAATAGCGAAAACTAAAAGGCGTAGGGCAGCGGTTTATATATCATCGGAAAGAGGAGAAAGAGAGCTTTAAAATGATATGCATCTTTCCATAGTTTCTGCACTGCTCGGAGTCCCTTTAAGCAATACCAGTTGCCTGGCTATCCTGCTGGTCCTCTGCCATTCATACTTTCAGATATAGACCCTGAACAAACACATGCAGATCAGGTGTTTCTGACAATATTGTCAGATCTGACAAGATTAGCTGCATGCTGGTTTCTGGCATTGTTCAGACACTACTGTAGCTAAACATGCCAATAAACAAGCTAAATGCCAAGTGGCAGCTTAAAGAGCAAGATAAATCCTGGGATGTATAAGAAGGGAGATGTAAACACAAGATGTATGCGTAATAGTGTCCCTATAAAATTGATTTGTTAGACCATAACAATTCATGGTAAGGAAGACCTAACTGATAATGAAAGTTTAGAAAAACTATTTACTTTGCAAAAAAGATCACTTACTGTATACACTTGACTATAAGTCTAGAAATGTAGGTCTGATGCACTAAATAAAAGTATAGGGATTGATTTATACATGAGTCATGAGCAACACTGAGCACATTGAGTAGCGAGTGACATTCCCATTTGCAGCAATTTACCCAGTGGTGACTGTCACATTCTTGATAAAGGAAATGACAAGAAAACACAGGTGTAAACATCCTGGTCACAACAAGGGGCAGGAGAGAAAATACTGTGCTGCAGGAAAGGGAGTGATTCATTGCTGCACTTGGGGGGCCTGGAGGAGTTACTGGCTGCACTTAAGGGACAGGAGGGGTTAATGGCTGCAACACTGCATGCAGTGCAGTCATTTACCCCACCTGGTCCCCAAGTGCAGCTGTTCTGTTGATTCTTCCTGGTCCCCAAATGCAGCAGGTAACTTTGCCGGGTAGACTTATAGTTGAGTCAATCAAAAATTCCAGCTTAAGAGGGTGAAATATTGGAGTCGACTTATACACAAAGTCGCCTTATATTCAAGGATAGTTAAGTCTTGTACACAAGTAATTATTGCCTACAGAAATCAGGATGTGATCCCTTGGTGACAGTTTGAGGCTGAAGGCTTTACAGACATGTCGCTAACCAAGAGGCTAAAGTTTAAGCCATAAAAAAATAAAAGCGTTGGCTTAGTGTAGTTACACTGTGGAATAATGACAATAAATGCATTGTGGAATAATGATAATAAAACTATTAGCAGAGGACAACTAATGATATCCACAATTACTAGGATAAACACAGGCCTTTGATCCAACTTGCTCATCTGACTGCCATCTGGGGTGCAAGTAGGACATTTTTCCTACTGTAAGGTAAAACTGGCTACAATTATCCAATGAGGGTGGTCTACCTGTGCATCAAACAATTGGAGCTAAGTGGGGTAGAACTTACAGGACATCCAGGGTGACATAATTAGACAGACGTGTATGTACAGTGCATTAAAAAAAATAAATGAGGCTGTGTTCCTTTTTTTCTTTCTTTCTCTGAGAGTTACACATCAGGTATGCATGTGACAGTTTCTGTCCGGGCCGAACTATAGTGTAACTCTCACTTATAAAGAATTACAGCCTTAAAACACATTCCTGGCTTCTGGGAGCAGGAAAGAGATAAAAAGGTCAATAGTTTATAAGTTTTAGTTCTGGCATAGTTCAATGAATGTGTCATTCATTTCATTGAGCAGAGACAATGAAACCGTTACACAAAGAATATAAAATAAAACTGTGGGATATCTAAAAAAGTCATTTTTAGGAGGAGTATAGATAAAATGGATTATTTCATTTTATGTTTACCTCGGATGTCCTTTAATAAAAAAAAAATCTATATATAACTACAATTTATATGTATTTGATTTGATTTTTCACACTATTAGTACCTTGATAAAGGGGACCTGACGTAATCCCAAAATGGTCACTGGTGATCAGATAGATATCTGGTGTATGCAGGACAATTGCTTTATACTCAGCGTGTGGACCCTCTGGATTTGTTCTTTTGCTGATTACTGGTCCAGCACCTGGGAATCCTATATGGTGTGCAATCTCACTACTGCTTTATGGACTCTGGAGTGAAGATTTGTCTGCATAAGAGAGGTGGGGGCATCACTGCACTGAGGAGCCAATAACAGACATATTTCAATGAAATGAGAAGCACTTTTTAATACCACTTCTCTGCTCGGTGAAAGCCTAACGATGGCCATGTGCAGCTTGATTTCATAAACTTTTTTTTTGACTAAAAAATATTTTATTTTCTCGATCAATTGTACTGTTCAAAAAGTCATTTTCAATTTATTTTACACTGTTCACGTTTCTGACAATTTGATCAGAAGTTTCCACCACAGGAAGTCATGGAACAGTTTGAGAATAGCAATCATTTTTACTTAAACAATATTTGATTTTTCTACAAATCAAACATTTTAATGATCAATCATGAAAATCAAATAGTTTATGTATTGTTTATGGGCACCTTAAGCCAATCCAAATCCATGGTCATTTCAGCATAATCTCTCCACAAGCTAGAAGACATTTTGTGTCAGAGATGCACAGACTAAAATGGCTTCAGAAGGATATGTAGAGATAAATTGCCCACTTAGACACTTTAATTTGTTGGACATATCAGGTGCTGTGCGCGCCATTATTCCGCAGGGGCCAAGTAACCTTCATGATCATAACAGAGGTGAGAGTGTTTGGATAACATACTAAATAAATCAAACCTTACAACAAAACAAACATGTCCTGGATGGCTTGAATGAAGACTGAGTGCAGTACTATGGAGATGTTTTATATAATGCGTAGAAAAAGCCGCTGAAGGAAAATTGATCTACTTGCGGTGAAAAATATAGCACAAAACATAATGTCAGTATAAGATCTGTGGGTACATATTATGCATACTGTGTACGTTGTCTGTAATTCTAATTCCACAGTATTATATTGTAAAAAAAAAAAACTATCATCACTATTTCTATTTGCAACTCATGCCCAAGATTTTTTTTCCTCTTTCAATAGTGTGCACAAGGATTAAAGTGATTTTCCATCACTTAATAAAAAAAAATGAAAAAAAAATAAAAAATCAGTAGGCACCAGGCCAACCCATACTGTGTTGACAGGAGACAATGAGCCAGATTTATCAAGATTGTCTGAAACACAAAATTGGTAGGTTTTTAGAAATCCATGCAGAACTGTCTCAGGCATCTTAAGAAATCATTAGATAGTGCAGATTCCTTCTAAAACTGTTGTAAAATAGGAGGAGTTAGGAAGGTCTCTCAGACAGTGCAGTGTGTGAGAGGATTTGCTGTTGCTGAGGTAACCAACACACCTGCTGTATTTGTAGCATCAGGCTCTGAGGAGGAATTCAGCAGGGGGGAGGAGCCCTTCACAAATCATGTCTAGCCTGCACTCTGCAATCATGTCTAGCCTGCAGTTCTACATCTGTAGAACTGCTGTCAAGCACTTCTTAATCCGCGCCAGTTTAGGGATTGGTTTGCACTTTTCTAAACCGTAGTCAGCTCTAGAAATTCATGCTAAATTACCACTATTAGCTAGGATTTAAGAAGGTTCTTATCATGCAGAACTTTTCTTCCTGATGGTTAGAACAGATTAAGAAGAAAAAAATGTCGGTAATGCATTGATAAATCTCCCCCATTATTCTTTAGCCACTAGCAATGTATGGTGGCTGGGCACTGCTCTCCATGGATTATGTAACTCATCTGGGCCCTCTTGTCATACAGGAACAACAGCCATGACCTCATCACACCATGCCCCAGGTTCTGGGTGTATCTACAAATGGCTGTGTGCAAGAATTCAGCAACAGTGAAGGGCATCCAAATGCGTTTTCTGCCAAGTATGAAGTCAGAGGTGGAGAGTTTGGAGATCAAAGCAACACTGGCCACAGTGCATTGCTGGTGGGCAGATCGCAATGTAGAATAGTAAGGCCTGGTACTTAGTGATTTTTTTCACCAGGGCATGACTTTGTAGAGGTTTGCATGATAGTAAGCTGGTGGCAAGACTGAAGTTGTAGGAATGAAGGGAGGCCTATGATAGAGCACTGTCAAAGAACCTACTCCAAAAACAAAAAGGGCCTAGAGAAAGAGTATCCACAGTATTCATATCACTCAAACCCTTTACTCCTTTAGGATAGAGGATTAAAGGCACTGTTGTTTTCTAATGGTTGACAACATTAACTTAGCAGGTTAGGTGTAATACTATATTAATACTTGGCAGGGTCTCCCTTTTTTCACAAGATGTTGGAAACATTCCTGTGAGATTCTAGCCCATGTTGACATGATTGCATCACATGATTTCAGCAGATTATGTTCATGCTAAGAATTTACTATTTCCCTACATACCAAACCCCCACCAGCCTGGACTGTCACCACAAGACATTTTTGTTCTTCATGCTGTTGATGTTTGCCTTATTTGGTGTAGGGAAAGGCATGGCTGGCAGGGATGGTCATTGAAATACAAAGAATTCTGAACTGATGCAAATGTTTTTGCTCATTTTAGGGAAATGTATGCAACTTGAAAATGGTTCAATGTGGTGAAGCTGCTGCAGCATTTGGTCCATTTTTAAGCTGCATAAATTTCCATAAAATGAGCATAACATTTGCATCAATTTAACTAGTTAAAGACTGTGCTAATTGAAATCTACGCCCTGCTTTGATGGCTATCTGGCTGCCAGGGTGTAGATTTCAATACACGTTCTTGCCGCTTTCGTTGCTCCCAACAATGTTGCTGCTGTCTCCCCACCGCAGCTCACTGGCTCTGCCGTCTCTATAACGGCAGAGCCCTGTGAGCGTGTCAGGAGCCGATTTCATTGGCTCCTCACCCTGTCTATCAATGTAAGCAGCTCCCATTAGCATACATTGATAGGCAGGGTCAGGAGCCAATGAAAGCGGCTCCTGACCAGCTCGCAGGAACTCTGCCGTCATAGAGATGGCAGAGTGGGTGGCTGAGGTTCCCGGCATGCGGCGTGGACAGCGATTGCAGCGGGCATGTGCAGGGATTTGTCATTCTGCAGTTTCTTGTACCAGCGGTCTCTGGTCCTTAAGGGGGCAGAGACCGCTGGTACTTAAGTGGTTAAAATTAGTATTTGCATCCCATTGACTATCCCTAATGGCAGACAAATGCTATGTGGAGTTGCTTATTTGACTGAGAACCTGAACAAAAAAATCAGAAACTGGGTGTGTCCACATATAACTGTTCAGAGTGTTTGAAAATGGAGTTTTGAATATTTAATTCATTATAAAATGTATGCTGTCTAGACCACAACTAAGAATATTTATAATGACCTTCTATATCTAGGAAACCATAGCAGACTACAAAATGAAATTTAAAGGTTATTTGTTAACATTATAGCTTGTGCAACACCGATATCTGTTAAATACATTTTTTTAGTGTATGTTTAGTGTTCCTTTAAAGCGGAATATAACCCTGCATTTCAACTTTGCGCTAAAACATTATTTACAGTATATTATATGCAACCAGCATTTTTTTTTACTAGACCAGCATTGGAAGGGTTACACAGGGCTTTAAAGTTCCTTTAGATTTCTGCAGACGCATCCGAAGCTGAAAAGAGATACATTTTGTTTACAGAAATGTATCTAAGTGTTGAATGACTCATCTCTCTGACTGAGAAGGAGCTTGGAGGACTGCCAAAGAGTGTGTAACTGTTTATCAATAGATACATAGAATGTAACAATCTGAACTTCTGCATATCTCTCCACGGAACTTGAAACGTCTGTGTTTAATCCTTCCAATGCTGGTCTAGTAAAAAAAATGCTTTTTGCATATAATATGCTGTAAATAATATTTTAGAGCAAAGTTGAAATGCAGGGTTATATTCCGCTTTAAGAAGCGGTTTCCTCATTCTAAAGCAATATGCAGATTTTCTTAATTTAACTGGCATTCTCATTTAATGTTTAACCAAACTACAGAAGCTGCTGCTGAGACTGAAGTTTAACAAGTTTGGCAGGATGGAAACACGTGAAGTGCAGTTCAACAAAGGAGACAATTATCAGGAGTATGAGCCTGATGGTGCCAAAGCTCTTCAAACAATTTCCGAATGACATTTCTGACTCCCTGAGGGAGCCCATATAAACAAGCCAATGACCTGAGAAATCAAGACAGAGACACTTACCACTCACTGACATTTAAGCTTCCAGCTAGATCACTGCCAAACATCATCTTAAATCCTAACTTCTAACACAACTGAACTACCCAGTTGTCACTTAACCGCTACTGAGTAGCCACTTGTTCTGCAGGGTTTGAAACACAGACAAACAAAGCCAGCATGAATACCTTACTCGTTTCAAATAATATAAAAGAAAAAAAAATGTCAACTAAAGTAAAGTCTACAGTAAATTCTAACATAGAGCTGCCTAAAGATAAATTCTAACATAAGCTGCCTAAAGATATTAGAGTAATGGTGTTCAAAAATAAGGATTTAGATAGGTTTTCCCTGCAGTAAAAAAAAAATAGACCAAAACCATTTTTCCTGACACCAACAATTGACCAATTCGAAAAAATGTATTTTTTTTTCTATAGGCCATTCGGTTCTATCAATAAAAAAAAAAAAAAACACATTCACACCTTCCATGCATTATTTTTCATTACTAGTTTGATGTGTATTTATTTTAGTGGAACTCAAAGTGAATATAATTGGGTATTATTCATAACAAAGAGTAAAAAATTATTGTCTGAGTAAAAAAAAATGTATCAAAGCCTCGAAGGTAGATACAGTGCTGTCCATAATTATTCATACCCCTGGCAAATTATGACTAAGTTACTTTTATTCAACGAGCATGGGAAATTGATGGGAAATTACATAGGTGTCTCCAAAAAGATAATAAGACTATGTACAAGAGGCATTATTGTGGAAACAAACATTTCACAGATTTTATTTACAATTGAGCAAAAAGTGTTCAGTCCAAAATTATTCATACCCTTCTCAGTATCAATAAAAAACAATGTTAATACCTGCTAACGTTGTTTTGAACAATCCTTCAGGGTAATGGTGAGACGTCGACCTAACAGGCACAGGAACATTCAGCACCTCCCCCATAAAACAATGACATAGTCAGTCCACCTTCAGTGCGTTTAGCCAAGTACCGACAGGGGAACATTCCACTAACCCATAACCATGCAACTATCAGACATGGGCTATTAACAGCCGGGTGGGATCGTTGCCCTGAAGGATTGTTCAAAACAACGTTAGCAGGTACTAGAGTTGGGCGAACAGTTCGGCTGTGTTAGCCGAACTGCAGCCGAACTGTTCGGCTGCCCAAGCTGTCATTTATCTGTGGCTCTTACTACTTCCGGGTCGCAATGACCCGGAGTAGTACGTCTGCGCTGGCCCGGCGGAGCGCGTCCTAGATCGCGCTCCTGTTGCCGGGCACTCTCTGCGCATGTGTGTGACGTCATGAGTGACGTCACACACATGCGCAGAGAGTGCCCGGCAACGGGAGCGCGATCTAGGACGCGCTCCGCCGGGCCAGCGCAGACGTACTACTCCAGGTCATTGCGACCCGGAAGTAGTAAGAGCCACAGATAAATGACAGCTTGGGCAGCCGAACAGTTCGGCTGCAGTTCGGCTAACACAGCCGAACTGTTCGCCCAACTCTAGCAGGTACTAACATTGTTTTTTCCTACAAGCCCTCAGGGCAAAGGTGAGATGATTAACAAGTAATACAACCTCAGGGTGGGACCACTGCTTGGAGAACCTTTCTACCAAACACCTGGTCGTGTGCAGACATTGCATCAATTTGGTAATGACGGATGAACGTAGAAAAGCTTGACCACTTTGCTGCTTTACATATTTGCTCAGGCGAAGCCCCTTCATTATTAGCCCAAGAAGCTGCCCTAGCTCTAGTAGAATGAGCCTTAAATGAGGCAGGAGCCTCACTTCCTGTAACTCTGTAAGCTTCTATAATAGCTAACTTAATCCAATTAGCTGTAGTAGATTTAGAAGCTCTCTGAACTACAGTTTTCCCTGAAAATAAAACAAATAAGGACTCTGTCTTCCTGACCTCTGAAGTCCTGCTCAGGTATTCCAGAACACATTTTTTACCATCTAATGAGTGAAAATCCTCTCTTTTTCACACTTTGGATTCACACAGAAAGTAGGCAAAATAATATCTTGCGACCTGTGAGACATAACTTTCGGACAACACTTTGGATCTTTCTAACACTAACCTATCTTGAAAATAAGACTTTTCATAGACAAGGCCTATAGCTCACTGACCCTTCTGGCTGTAGTGATAGCTACTAAAAATACTGTCTTTAATGTAAGATATTTAAAAGAACTGTCCTCAAGAGCCTCAAAGGGACCTTTGGACAGTCCCTTTAAAACCACCGATAAATCCCAAGGGGAAATGTATGGTTTGTAAATTGGCAGTTTTGTGGAAAGAGCCTTCAGAAACCTCACTATCAAAGGAGAGGAAGACAAGAGGATACCTGAAAAGGTAGATAAGGCAGCAGTCTGCACTTTCAGCGTACTTACAGAAATATTTTTATCCCAACCATCCTGAAGAAAATCCAGGACTGCTGGGACTGACAGGCTATCAAACTTAGAGCCAGATAACCAAAGATGGAAAGTCTTCCAGTATTTCGAATAGATCCTTCTAGTAACTTCTTTATGGCTATCAGTGTAGAGGCCGCCTTGTCAGATACTCCCAATTTTTTGATTAAGGTTAATTCAGGATCCAGACTGACAAATTCAAACACTCTGGATGTGGATGCCACAGGTTCCCTTGCAGCAGTAGATCTGGCCTGCGAGGAAGACTCCAAGGGTCTTCCGATACTAACCTCCTGAGAGCTGAGAACCAACTCCTTCTCGGCCAACCTCTCCATTTGCTGATGACTGCCAGAATGAAATTACGAGGAAGAAATGCATACAGAAGTGGAAAGTTCCACTCTTGAATGAATGCATTCACCTCCAGATTCTGCTCTCTTGGATTGAGGGAGAAGAAACTCTGAATCTGGACATTGTCTTCTGTTGCGAACAGATCGATTGACTGTGTTCCCAATCGTTTAGTGATGTCTGCGAAAACCTCTCTGTTTAGAGACCACTCTGATGACAGAATCCTGCTTCTGCTCAGTTTGTCTATATTGAGTGTTCACTTGAGATGAACACCTCTCAAGGATAACACATTCTTTTCTGCCCAAGACAAGATCTCCTCCGCTTCTTTCTGCAACAACAGGGATCTCGTACCTCCCTGTTCGTTGATAAACGCTACTGCCGTAACGTTGTCCGACTGGATCAGAACATTGGACTGCCACAGTATCGAGTGCACCTGAAATAAAGCCCTCTTTACTGCTCTTAATTCCCTCTAGTTGGATGATGTTTGAGACTCCAATTTTGTCAATTTTTCCTGAAAGGCTCGGTGAGCTATATGAGCTCCCCAGCCCCAAGCGCTTGCATCCGTAGTTATTACCTTGTCTACAGGCTCCATCCAAAGCCTACCCTTCACAAGGTTGGATTCCTCCAACCACCTTTGCAGAGACAACACAACAGTTTGAGGGATTGTGACTTTGAAAGCTAATGTTTGTGGACGACCGTCCCAATTTTTTAGAAGAAAACTCTGCAACTTCCTGATGTGCGCCAGCGCCCAGGAATCTGCCACTATTGTGGATGACATTAATGCCAACACTCAATGCAACAAATGAGCCAAATATTATTCAAAACTGCCATGGATATATATTAACAAGATCAAAAACAAAAAGGTATCCATATAGCATAAAGTAATAATCAAATTCATAGACAGCACTGTAGATAATAAGCAAATTTATTAGGGGCTTATCCCTTTAAAAGCAATTAAAACATATAGCTGGGGGTACAGGTTAGGTGTCACAGGAAAATGACACATGTAATGATGGTCATCAACTGAACATTGATAAAAAAAAACACAGTGTATACAATAAACAATTACAGGGAAATATTGGTGGCTCAATCAAAAATCAACCTATCTTACTATAGTAATATATCAATCTCCTATGTAAACAACATGTACCACGAGTGGAAATAACCTAAGTAAAGAGATGGTGTAGGAGAAAGATAGTGCTTACCACCAAGATCCCCGTAAAAACAGCCTGCCCAGTGCCCCCGCTAGATCTTTAGACTTAAAGCCCCCTTTCCTGGACTTATCAAAAGTCCATCTCCTGCCTTTTCCTTGATCCTTAGAGGCATCTTTCTGATCACCCCTTTGCTTACGAAAAAAAACTTTTTAGTTGCAACCGTCTTGTTTTTTAGGAAAAACTTTCTTTTTATTTAATGTTCTTTCCAAAGCTGAATCCAGCTCTGGTCCAAACAACAATTCACCTGAAAAAGGTACCCCACACAACCTTTTCTCGGATGATATGTTACCATCCCATGATTTAAGCCACAAAGCTCTACGAGAAACAATTAGATCAGTGAACCTGGCTGTAAACCTAATTTCTTCAGCAGAAGCATCTGCTAAATATGCAGCAGCCTTAGTCAGAATAGCAATATAATTTAACAATTGCTCAACAGGTGCACCAGCCAGTATGTTAGCTTTGAGCTGATTAATCCACAGCTCCAAAGTCCTGGCCACACATGTAGAGGAAACAGCCGGCCTAAACGTAGCTGCACTCGCCTCCCAAGGCCTTTTCAAATAAGCATCCACCTTTTTATCAAGTGGATCTTTTAGGTCCCCAAGATCCTCCAACGTCAAATCCCCTTGTTTAGTCACTTGGGAAAATGGGGCATCCAATTTAGGACATTTATCCCACAAGTCAGAATCTTCTGAAGTAAAAGGAAACAGTCTTTTAATAGCTGTAGATAACCGTAATCTCTTTTCTGGCTCTTTCCATTCTTTAAAAGGGATACTGTAGGGGGGTCAGGGGAAAATGATTTGAACTTACCCGTGGCTTCTAATGGTCCCCCGCATACATCCTGTGCCCGCGCAGCCACTCACCGATGCTCCGGCCCCGCCTCTGGGTCACCTCTGGAATTTCAGACTTTCAGAAAACCACTGTGCCTGCGTTGCCGTGTCCTCGCTCCTGCTGATGTCACCAGGAGCATACTGCGCAGGCACAGACCATAATGGGCCTGTGCAGTACGCTCCTGGTGACATCAGCGGGAGCGAGGACACGGCAAAGCAGGTGCAGTGGTTTTCAGACTTTAAAGTCTGAAATTCCAGAAGTGAACTGGAGGCGGGGCAGGAGCATCGGTGAGTGGCTGCGCGGGCACAGGATGTCTGCGGGGGACCATTAGAAGCCCCGGGTAAGTTAAACTCATTTTCCCCCGACCCCCCTACAGTATCCCTTTAATGATAGCTTGCTTGATAGCATTATGAACAGGAAAAACAGGACCCTCATTTTCTTCCATACCTTTGTATAATTCATGAATAGACAAACTAGCCACCACATCCATACCTAACTCTAAGGAGTCATTAATGGCAGCAATGAATGCCTCCGTATCCTCAATACGGAATTTAAACTTTGAAGCAGACTCGGATTCTATTTCCCTACCGTCTGAATCCTCAGAACTAGCTGCTACCTCAGCCTGACTAACATCAACCTCAGTCACAGATACTCCAGATACAGCAACCTGAGAAGTAGATAGATTAGCATTCAATAATGAGGACTTAAATGATTCCAATGAAGCATTAATATCCTCTCTAAAGGATCTCAATGTATCCTGAACAGCTCCAGCCTGGGGCGCACGGGCAGACTGCCTCAGTGCCACAGTCTCAGTTACCCAAAAGGATCCACCTGCAGCCCAGCACACAGGCTTCACCCAATGGGGAGATGCCGACCTTCCTGGACGCAGGAACAAACAGCACTGAGGGTGGACGGACTATGTCATTGTTTTATAGGGGAGGTGCTGAATGTTCCTGTGCCGGATAGGTCGACGTCTCACCTTTGCCCTGAAGGATTGTAGGAAAAATATCCTTTATTGGCTATTACAGCAATCAAACGCTTTCTATACCAGCTTTTTGCATGTCTCCACAGGTATTCTGGCCCCTTCATCTTTAGCAATGAGCTCCAAATATTTCAGGTTGGAGGGTCTTCTTGCCATCACCTAGATCTTTAGCTCCCTCCACGGATTCTCAATTGGATTCAAGTCAGGACTCTGGCTGGGCTACTCCAAAACGTTAATGCTGTTGTCTGCTAACCATTTCTACACCATTTTTGCTGTGTGTTTTGGGGCATTGTCATGCTGAAATGTCCACTGGTGCCCAAAGCCAAGTTTCTCTGCAGACTGCCACCTGATGTCATTGAGAATCCTCATGTATTGCTCTTCATGGTGCCATTTACTGTGATTAGGTTCCCTGGTCCATTGGCTGAAAAAAACCTTCACAGCATTAGGTTCCCACCACCATGTTTGACAGTGGAGATAGTGTTCTTTGGATTGAAGGCTTATTTTTTATGACAAATGATAGAAACATCATTGTGACCAAACAATTCAATTTTTGTTTTATCTGACCTTAACACAAGAAGCCAAACAAGTTTTGTGTGCCTTATCTGGAGAAGTGGAGTCCTCCTTGGTCTGCATTCGTGGAACCCAGCAGTGTGCAGTGTCCATTGAATTCAGAAGAGGGAAACCGAGAGCCCAATATAGTGTAGTAAGTACTGCAAAAATGGATATATGTAAAGAGTACAATATATATACTCACAAGACAGGGTTACCTCCAGGCAACCACTGTATAGGCAGGTGAGGAGCCTCAGGCCTGAGGCGCCAGGTGTTACCCGGACCTTTTACTGTTGTATGCTCCAATGTTATATTGCCTGAGGAAGCAGGTTTACACGTGTGAAACGCGTTGCGACCCCCTTGGAGTATGCCAATAAAATTTATTTAGATTTGAACTGACAGTTTATAGTGTCTGCTTACAGGAGGTAAGTCCACCGCTGCCTCCAAAGCACTTTTAAACATTTTATTACCTGATTTTATCCTGCTGGCGCCTCTGTTCTTTCTACATAATGTCCATTGAATTGTCTGCCTTGAGACATTGCCACCAGCAGAGCCCAGATTCACCAGGATTGCCTTGGTGGTGATCCTTGGGATTCTGTTTCACTTCTCTCACTATCCTCCTAGCCAGCACAGGTGTCACATTCAGCTTCCAACCATGTCCTCTGAGATTTACTACAGTGCGAAACATCTTGTATTTTTATTAATACTTTGCAATGTAGCCACTGGAACTTGAAAACATTTAGAACTGGCCTTGTAGCCCTTTCCTGACTTGTGAGCAGCCACAATGCGCAGCCCCTCACTGAGCTACTTTGTCATGACTGTCCACAAACCAACTGCAAAGAGCTGCTCTTTATCTGTTGAGTTGATTAAAACAGCTAATCCAAATTAATCAGGGTAATTAGGATACTTTAGAGCAGCTTTGACTATTTGGAATGGTATAGAACTTTGTATTTTCCCGCAGACTGACAGTTTGTGAAGGGTATGAATAATTTTGGACTGGACACTTTTTGCTCAAATATAAATAAAAGCTGAGAAATGTTTTTTTTCCACAATAATGCCTCTTGCACATAGTCCTATTTACTTTGGGAGACACCTATGTATTTTCCCTTCAAAAAATTACCTGCTGGTTGAATAAAAGTAACTTTAAGTCAAAATTTGAAAGAGGTATGAATAATTATGGGCAGCACCGTATGTTGATATTCAGTGAATTTAACGGTCAGTTACCTGTGCATTTGAATAGCAGTGGTAAAACCAAAAGGGGAACAAGATTCCATTTTCCCAGATCATTAATGCCAATTTTTCAATAAGAAGGTACATAATATTTATTATATCCAGTGGTACAAGTAGAAATCATGCTGGCCAGCCCCCCTACAAACTTTGATGCGACCCCTCTTATGTTCAGACCACTTTGGGCCTGTTTCCACTACACGTGGTACGATGCGGCTTCCCAGCCACATCGCAGCTGTATTGATGGAAACCAATGCACAGCAATGGAACAGTTTCCATTGCATGCTGGTTATGCGTAGCGGTGCAGAGAGATTTGAGAGTCTGCAGCATGCTGCAGATTCTCACACGGCTGCATCCACGTCCCATCTCCTCTAGTCACGTCCGTATTGGGAGAATGAAGTGACATGATGCGGCGAGGTAGCTGCATTCGCATCACTTCACTAGTGGAAAAGGTCCCTTCCTCTAATTGTCCTTAATGACCCCCATAGCCTGACAGGTGACAATAATGTAGTGTGCATTTAGTAACAGTTTATAGGGTGACAGCTAGTAACATGACATTAGCTAAACTTAAAGATAACCTGAGGTGAAAAAAAAAAAAGCTTGCCTAAGTATCCTCTAGAGGCTTCCACATCCTCCTCCAGACCACCACTGCTGCCCAGGTTCCCCAAGGCTGTGTCCGCACTCCTCTTATTGATTCAAACGTGGCAATATTGCACCTGCGCCTGTACCATTGCGCCTGCGCAGTACCACGGAGCCACTCAAGAACAAGTGGCTTTGGCTTTCTGGGCAGGCATGTCCATACTTAAACAAAGTATGGTTGTGATTGTGCATAAAGAGGAGCATGGCCACAATAACATAGCTTCTGGACTATACAGTGGCTTCCCTCTACCTAGGCAAGTATGTATTTTTTTTTTTTTTGGGCCACCACGTGTACACTTTAACCTTAGTAGGTTGAAAGGCATAGTGATCACTAAATGACTGCAGTAATTAAAGGTGGTTGTAATGCTACTAACTCTACAAACCACTCTTTTGAAAATGTACTGGTAAATATATACTGTATTTCTTCTGAAAGATACTTGGTATGTCTGAAAAAGACAAGAAGAATTCCAGTCTAAATAAATGTTCTATACTCACTTTCTTCCCTACAGTGTCTGTGTTTCACACCACTGATGGTAGCTACCGAGGATGCGGTTCACGACAGCGAAAACTCATGAACATGAACTAATGGACATGAACTATTGACCACATTCACTAGCCCCAAACTTTTGTCCCATAATACCCAACCTGAACTTTAAACTAAGGTCAGTCGGGTTGGAATGGCCAACAGGGATGCATTCATGCCAGCAAACCATTGCGCGCATATTTAATGCTCACCTAGCACACTGTATTGTGAGAAGTTTGCTCACCAACAGTCACCAGCTTCCTGTGCTGCAATATAGAGATACGGGCAAAGTGGTTAGCACTCTTGTCTTCTTGTGATGGAATCCAAGGTTCACCCTACATTCCAAAAACATACTAATAAGTTAGTCTCCTCACAAAAATCTGGACATAGAATGTGGTAGATATTATTACATTGCAAGCCTTTCTGAGGGAAAGTGATGCAACTTACAGTACTCTGCTCCATTCTAAAGTCTTTTGTAAACTGTTGCATCATACCTTTCTGCTATGAACACACAAAATAAAAATTATTTTTCCTCTTAATAGGTACTTTCATTCTGACCAGAATCCTGTTTCATTTAGCCACAATGTATTTGGTACCTCATTCAATTCCTATTTCTAGAGTAAAAAGGTACTAGTTCACTATACCTTATTTATTGGAGTATAGAGCACTAATATTTGGCAATACAGAGGTGATTACCGGTTGGTGATTGGAGCTGCACTGCGCATACAGGATCACTAGCAGTGTTGCGCGCAAATTTTCACCAAAGTTATTTTCGCGTCAAAAATGTCATTCAATTTCAAGAAAAGGTTTGCGAAAATACATTGTATTTTTGCAATATGGTAAAAATTCATGAAACCGCTAAAAATCTATTTACTGTAAAGATGTAAAAAGATGTTTATTTTTAGTATGAAAATTCCCAAGAAATATGAAAAATCACAAACTTATTATACAATGATTTTTAATGGTATTTTTGTTTAAAAGTCAAATTTAACATTTTCGTGAATATAAATGTAAAATAAATATCATTTTCACTTATCAGTGCTCACCAGAGCCTAAAGAAGCAGAGTACTGTGAGAAATAAGTTATATGTCTTGGTACAGGCCCAAACCTTTACACAGCATACTTTGTCTTCCACTCAGAAAAAAAGCAGTTGTATGATGAAATGTATCTTACTATATTGAGCAATCTTTTACAGAAAGTGATGAGCAGATGATCAGCCACAGATGTGGATTTCTATATATATATTTATTGCAAGTATTCCAGCACTATTAGTTGAGGATATGACGGTATAAATGCAGCTAGCGTTTATTACCTTACATATTAATGTCTTTAATTTATGTGGCTAGACATATAGAGTGATCAAGCCGGAAGGATTGACCCACAGGCATTCTATTTATACATTATACCCCTGTGGCAACTCAGAGCTGCCGGACGTCTCAGGAAACAGTAAAATCAAACATGTCATCCTAAATTATTGTGGATACAATAATACTTTGCCGGCTTTTGATTACGGACAGCTTGTTCTGCAATTTGCAAAGTAACGTAGAGGATATGCTGCCCAGTCAAGTTTTTACTGGATTACCTCAGAGATTATTGGACTTGTCAGGCCAAAAGGGTTCACGCTAAGGTAACTACAAAAAGAAACATTCACTTGTGGTTTTATAGCAGGGCCAGTGAATGTACTTTAAAAACTATTCTGGGTAATATTAAATATTCTATATTCTACATACAAAAGAATGGCAGAAAAAAAATCATGGAAAATGTTCGATTTACAGCCGTAGAATTTTATGGCAAAGAATAAAATTAATACATTAAACATTTGCAGTAGAGAACTAAATTAGTGAAGTGAAAATGTCTGAAAAGCTAAGAGTGACACCTAAAAAGCTCAAGATCAAATATTTCGCTATTAAGGCCTGATCAAGAAAGTGCGCTACTCCTTGGCTTCAGGAAATTGTCATAGCTGTCTTTGGAGCATCAGTTTCAACAGTAATTCATTTGCATGGCCATGAAAATAATCACCGGAAAAAAATAATTTGTAAATTGTCCTTATTCAATCAGCAGGCCATAACTATGACCTTGATGCTCAGCCTAACTCGAAGTTTCAAATCAACACCTTCACCACCCCAACCTTAACAAAGCATTAATATAAAATTATCACCTGCAGCTGCATGGACAGAGAAATCCTAATTGCAGGCCTCTTCTCCGATGCAGCAATACCATCTCAATTTTTTAATTGGAGTAGGAAATGACATTCCTTCCAATAGTGTGTGACATTTCATTCAATAATTGGGCAAGCTTGGAGAAAATTGCAGAATTTTCAGATTTGCAGTCTAGGAAATGAATGAGGTAAATACAGTGATTGGTATTTAGTACCTTAGAGGATGCACAAATAATGGTATTTATTCATTCAAAAAATGTGACCCTTGCCATAGCGCAAAGCGTGACGGTTCTATTTAGTGCATTGGAAATGGATGGTATGTGCATACGTGAATTCATGACACAAAAACATGTTTGCTTCATATGAACTCCTACTTCAACCTCTTGATCTATGTCCCAACCTTATTTAAGCGTAATCCTATTTTGTGATTTAATAAAGCTTTTTTTTCTTTTCATCTAGGGTAGCCAACATTCTACAGATGAATAATATATTGTAAAGCACCAAGGTAACTTGTACAAGCCTTGATGTAACATCAGAATCTTTTCATAAGTTACATTTTGTGTTGTGTGGAATGAGGTCCTAAACATTAGGCTTGGGCACACTATATTTATAAAGAGTCATGACCTCTGTAGAGAGCAAAACAATGAAAAACTTTAACATTTAAATCACGTGTACATGGATATGTAAGAGGTGCATTGGTCCCACAGTAAAATGCACCGTGATAATGACCTGTGATAAGCTTGAATTTCATGTAGAAGTAATAATGCAGCAAAATAAGGAATTGGCTGCAACATACGGAATGCGAAATTTCAGACTATTGCAAAATTAATTTTGCATTTAATTGTAATCATCCTCCATAATTTCACAAAAATATAACTTTCTCATGTCTATAAACCTCAATGCATTTATGTGAAAATGTTTTGTTTTTTTGTTTTTAATACGTGGAAATTTGTTTTCTTATTCCCAATAGACTTCAATGCATGTGTGAGAAAATTACCCGAAACTATGCAAAATTACCAATACAATCAGAATCTTAATTACCATAAAAAACATAGCAGCATTTATTAAATTAAAATTACTCATTATAATCAACACTATAAATGGCCTTTTCCTGTGCATATGTAGCTTACAGCTGTGATCCTGTCCATGAAAGGTTTTGGACGAGTCCATCTCCTCATGGGGGATTCTGAAGGTTACCTTTATTAATACCAAAGCACTCCCTTACACTAGATGGAGGACACGGGGCCAAAAAAAAAATTAACATGGGAAAGCGGGGGGGGGGGGGTTGGTGTGGGAAGAGAGGCTCAAAAATGTGGACACGGGAACGGACAAGTACACAGGGAAAAAAGGAGTACAAGGCACACAGGGGGACAAACAAGGACACAGAGAGGACAACCGGCACGGAGAAGGACTTGAAGGGGACAATAGAGGACACACTATATGTACATGCCTTGTACAACTGAAGGAAGGCTCCATAAATTATTCAAATATATTGCATTTTTTAGCGTGCTTTTATTCCAATTACTCTTAAGGCCGGAGGTGTGAGTCAGATATCAGGCATAGGTTGGTTACATTTAGTAAGGTCAGATGACCCTACTATGCCAATTGCATGGTGACTATAGTAGACACAATATAGGAAACAGACAATGGTCAGTATTAGCAGCCCAGACAATAGCTATGCAGGTAAATACTAGCATTTTTCATAAATGTTTCAGTCAATCAGAGAGCAACTGTGTCCAGGGTACACTGGAATTCACTTTGAATGTTTTTTCTATACATTATATCCTCACTATCCATGTATGACCTCTAAGCTCCAATAAGCTATCCATTATTTTGAACGGAAGCCACAATATCATGGGGTCTCCAGAAAGTCACACTGGCACACTTTTTTTTCTTTTAATGGTTTACATGATCCCTTCTTCTGAAATGACTTGTAGTCTACACTTCTTCCCACCGGTTATCTACAAGCAGATCAACGGATTGCTGGTCCCAGCTGTAAACTGTATTATGCTGGTGCAATATAAATTCCACAAATAATAAAATAAATCGGAAAGCTTATTAAAAGTCACTTGCAGCAGAACAGAACTGAATGTGGGGCTTATGAATACAGACATATCAAGGAAGAATGCAGTGAGCAATAACCACATCTATACACAGGGCTGTCCTGTGTAAAGCTATATAAATGCAAACACAGGACAGAGAGCATACTGCCTTAAGTGCAATCATCAATATTATAATAGACGCACTGTCTCTACTCATATAGCTTATGTCACATGCAATTTGTCCACGTTAACAGCACAATAAAATGAGCCATTTTTAATTAACAAGCTATGTGAACATTCTCTAATTCTTCTGGAAGCTGTAGTTTTAAGCCGCCTAGCTGGTGACTGTAGTACAATAGCTTTCTTCAATAAGGAATTCAACTAAGAGTTCCTTGGCAGCATGTCAGACTCTGCATGTTAGTAGACAATTAAAACTGTATAATTCAACAGTTATAATTAGAAACATATCTGCCCCGGTAACATTATATTTTCCTTTCGTTCTGCAACATAAAATATGCAATCAAGGCAAAACTTATTTATTTTCAAGAGGATCCATAAAATAAAAATGTGATATAGAAGACTTCGCATTTCATAGCGCTCTAAATGTTTATGTTTAATCAGCTCCCACTCTATAGACACAATGAGGCATCATGTAGGGAGGGCACCATTAACCTCCCTGGCGGTAAGCCCGAACTGAGGTCGGGCTATGCCGCCGGGAGGCACCGCTCAGGCCCCGCTGGGCCGATTTGCATATTTTTTTTTGTTACACGCAGCTAGCACTTTGCTAGCTGCGTGTAACCTCCGATCGCCGCCGCTACCCACCGATCCGCCGCTATCCGTCGCGCCGCAGCCCCCCCCCCCCCCAGACCCCGTGCGCTGCCTGGCCAATCAGTGCCAGGCAGTGCTGAGGGGTGGATCGGATTCCCCTTTGACGTCACGACGTCGATGATGGCGGCCATGGCGACGGGGGAAGCCCTCCAAGAGATCCAGTTCTTTGAACGGGATCTCTTGATCTCCGATCGCAACATGAAAAAAATAAAATAAAAAAAAAACGTATTTGCTGCCCCCTGGCGGATTTTAATAAACCGCCAGGGAGGTTAAGGGTAAACAACTACCACTTGCAGTATTTGGGTCTTAGCCTCAGTATCCACAAGGGACGTTTGTACTTTCCACTTTTGTACGGTCATGACGACCCAAGATATTTTGGAAAGAGCACCATCTAGCTGAGGTGAGAAACCACTTGGCTTCAGAGGCTAGAGCTGACCTTATAAATTACTGGCGATTCAGTGGTATTGTGTTCTCCAGGCAAGAGTCACAATGAACCACAAAGGCAATGCCACCATCAGCTTCACAGGGAGTTTTGCTATGTGGTCTGTCCCTATGCCTGCCATAGGTACAACTAGCTACTGCCAAGCCACCTACTGAGTGCTAGTGCCTTTTCTCAGAATAAGGAAGTCATGTAATTTCATGTAAAACATGAATTTGTAATCCTGTTCCACAGGATTCCTAACAGATATATGATGTGATTATCCACATTTTTTTTTCAGTCAATGGATTACTCAAGTTGTGGAAAATAAGCAACAAGCTCCTACTCTGTATTGCAAGAAGAGGGGTTGCATAGTACAACATCTTTAACAGGCTGCAAATTGAAACTAAAAATATTGTTAAAGGACAACTGAGGTGGGGGTTGACTTTTACTTACCTGGGGCTTCTTCCAGCCCCCCTGCAGTTGTGCCACTGTCACCCCAAGTCAATAACTGGCTAAGTAGTGAGCTGCGCTACGCATGCTCTCCCAGCTGCACACCTCCTCGACCATGTTGTGCATGCCCAGTTACAAGTCTTTATGGAATGCACAGAACGCACCTGATCACAAAACCATGATTGAAGAATTGTACAGCCAGAACAGTGCATGTGCCATAGTACACAACCAGCTGGGTTGCAGATTGTAGTTGAGGTAGCAGAAGAAAAACGGAGGGGACTATGAGGGTACCCAGGGACCTCAAAGGCTATGTAAGGGCTGGAAGAAGCCCCAGGTAAGTAAGAATAAAGAGACAACCCTACCATAGGTTTCCTAAAACAACATCAAAATAAAAGCCTTGCATAATACTAACTAAATAAACATATGTTTATTAACTAGTTAATCACTAAGGGTTTTTCCACATAAGGACCAGAGCAATTTTCCCCTTACAGCACTCATCCCATTCATTTGCCAATAACTTTATTAATACTTATCACAACAATGACCTATACCTTTTTTTTCCGCCACGAATTAGGCTTTCTTTGGGTGGTGCATTATGCTAAGAATTATTTTATTCTAAATGCATTTTAAGGGGAATATTTTGGTAGCAATGGAAGGGAAGGTAACGGGTTAATTAATGGGATATTTTTTTATTGTGAAGTTTTAAAGTGTAATTTTACTTTTTGGCCAGTAGATGTCCCCCACACTTTATTCGGATTATTTACTTTTTACTGTATACACGCGTTACAGGAAGTAACACGTGTATGTTATACTTTCATTTTTGTCATTGAACACAGCATCTCATCGATGCCGGTATTCATTGATCCCAGACACTTCGATTGGTGAATGGGAACTGTGTTCCCATTCACTTATCTGTGCACTAACGGGTGGCAACAAGAACCGTGTGCTGGAGCGAGTGGAAGCGACGATTTTGGCAATAGACTAATATCTACATCCCTGGGACTTCAGATGAAGTCCTGCAGGATATAGATATATACCGCTTGAGGTGTGGTAACTAGATAAATCCGATTAAAAAGCAGACTCTGAATCGGAAATGCATGCAGTGTGCAAGAGGCAGTGTTCAAAGATGTTCAGAAAAATAAATAAATACAACAGAATAGGTTTTCTTTTGATACACTTACACGTAAAATATTGTATACGTTCTTTCACTGTTCAGAACAGCAAAGACAGCTTGCGTCCTGGCAGCATGTACAAGCAGTGCAAACAAATCTGTCAGCTTGATTAAAAAGAATGAGTCATCAACCTTTCAACAGAACCTAATGTCATCTCCCAACAACTACATTGAGATAAGTGAGCTTAAATTAACTTAAATTTAGACTCTGCTCTTAACATTAATGATTTTAGCTCTATTATAAAATACAAGTTTGTCATTACCAATGACTATATATTTCAAAAATAACTCATCAGTAGACTGTAGTTTGGCACTCAGTGCTTGCCGAAATGCTAATAAGAGTTGCAAAATGGCAATAGTGTAGAAAGACAAACAACTGTAGGAACAGCTTGCAGTTACATTTTTAAACAAGAATCGATATACACTGCAGCTAGTTTACCATTAGTACAGACTCATGTTAACAGTGTATATAGCACTCAATGTAGATGCCATGCTAATATCTGAGAAAAGAAGGAAAATTCATATGCATGCATACTGCATTATTGATCAGGGTCTGATTTTGGGATATATTAGGTTTACTTATGTACAATAAATATAGTAACACTTTAAAACTTAAAGGGAATTTTCAGGGAGGGAGAAAAAAAATCCATATCCACTTACCTGGGGCTTCCTCCAGCCTGTGGAAGGCAGGAGGTGCCCTCGCCGCCCCTCCGGAGGCTCCCGGTCGTCTCCGGTGGCCGACCCAACCTGGCCATGCCTGGCTGCCAGGTCGGGCTCTCCTGCGCTCCAATCTGCGCCTCACGGGGGCGCGCTGACGTCATCGGACGTCTTCTGGGCTGTACTGCGCAGGCGCAGTAGTTCTGCGCCTGCGCAGTACCACCGATGACGTCAGCGCGCCCGCGTGGAACGCAGAAGAGCCTGTCGTTGGAGCGCAGAAGAGCCCGACCTGGCAGCCGGCCTGGCCAGGTCGGGTCGGTCACCGGAGACCACTGGGAGCCTGTGGAGCGGCGGTGAGTGCATCTCCTGCCTTACACGGGCTGGAGGAAGCCCCAGGTAAGTGGATATGAACCTTCCCTTTAAAGGGAACCTAAAGTGATATGTATATGAAGGCTGCCATATTTATTTCCTGTTAGGCCTGGTTTACATTTGCGTTTTCAGCCAAAAGAATCCGGTGAGCGGATCCGGTCTCCGCTTTACCAGATCCGGATGTCTTGTCCGTGGCCCTGTTCACATTAGTGAAAATGGATCTGATCAATGTTTGATCGGATCGGTTTTCACTCGTCAATACATACCTTATCTTCATAGGCAGCTGGTGGTAGAGGCTTCCTCTTCTTCTGCTGTGACTACACAGCGTGTCATGTGACTATTTACATGACACGTCATGTTGTCACATGACACGGAAGACGACGGAAGCCTCTACCGCCGGCTGCCTATGAAGATAAGGTATGTATTAAGCCTCCCTAGCCCACCTGCCTGGCTGCTGCACCGTCCCTTCACCCTCCCGTCGCTCAGGATCGCGTTGGCCCATGCCCCTATCCCCCGTGGAACGGTCCGTTTCTTCACTAGTGTGAAGAACCGTTCGGATTCCCATTGCCCCCAATGCTGCAGTATTTTTTGTCCGGATCCATTCCGCTAGGCAGAACGGTCCAGAAAAAAAGGGCCTGCAACATTTTTTGGATCCAGGGGCCGGAACGTATGGAACATATCCGTACCAACAGACGCATGTGATTAGCTCAAAAGGTTAACATTGGATCCATTCACATCCGTTCCGTTTGTACACTATACGTTCCGGTTACGTTCCGGAAAAAACGCAAATGTGAACTGCGCCTTAAACATTTACCAGTTGCCTGGCTGCCCTGCTGATCCTCTGCCTTTAATACATTTAGCCATAGACCCTGAACAAGCATGCAGCAGATTGGGTGTTTCTGACATTATTGTCAGATCTGGCAAGATAAGTTGCATGCTTGTTTCTGGTCTTATTCAGACACTACTGAAGCCAAAAAGAGCAGCAAGGCTGCCCAACAACTGGTACTGTTTAAAAGGAAATAAATATGGCACCCTCCATGTACTAAAGTAACAATAAAAAGAGTAATCTTGTTCCACCCCTAATCACAATGCTATACAAGTTCCATACACAAACAGTCACGGAGCTTTAAATGAACAAGTAGTCTTATTCTTCTTTCAAAATTTCTTCAGGATTGTGGACAAGCATGTGGTACAATTTCGGAGTTCCAAATCACATAAAGACTGCCTGACACATGTTTCACGGTCAAAGACCGCTTCCTCAGAGGCATACAGTATACACACACATCAACTGTTGACCCACAACAGATATATGACCGCAATCTGACTAAGACCAAAAGCAGAAATTCACCAATGATATCATGGATGCAAGATCGCATCCATGAGCAGCAAGAGACCCTGAGCTGCTCATGGATGTGATCTTGCATCCATGATATAGTCGGTGAATTTCTGCTTTTGGTCTTAATCAGATTGTGGTCATATCTGTTGTGGGTCGACAGTTGATGGGTGTGTATACTGTATGCCTCTGAGGAAGCGGTCTTTGAAACACGTGTCAGGCAGTCTTTATGTGATTTGGAACTCCAAAATTGTGTCCACATGCTTGTCCACAATCTTGAAGAAATTTTGAAAGAAGAATAAGAGACTAATTGTTCATTTAAAGCCCCGTGTTTGTGTATGGAACTTGGTTTCAATATTTTTATTGATTTTATAAACAGAGTGAACAAATCAAACAGTTGTACATATACGATTCTTATGAAACAAGTCTTGGTTTGCAGACGTTCTGGTAGCCTATGGCGTCATGTACCAGGAGGGTCAAACCCGAACATACAGTATGTACTGTCATAACTTTTAAAAATGAACATATAACATAGAACACGATCCTTAAAGGCTCCACAGTGGTCAGGACTGGGAGCTAATGTTCACAGATAAGGCTAGAAGAGAGGGAAGAGGGGCTAAATCGCCTCTCTATCCTCTATGTTCCCCGTCCCCTGGCCAGGGGACAGCAAGGGAGAGAGGAGGGGGAAGAGCAGGAAAAGAGACAGAGGGGGAGAGGGGTGAAAAAGAGAAGAGAGAGAGAGAGTAGAGAGTAGAGCCCAGGGGAGTCCAGAGGAGTTTAGTATGCTGTAAAAAGGTTAGTGTTCGTGTTTGGATACTCAAGGTCGATCCAGGGTTGCCAAATGCGGAGAAATTTGTTGTGTGTGTTACGTAGAACACTGGTTAATTTCTCGTTGACCATGAATTCCGACATGCGTGCTTTGACCTCTAAAAAGTTTGAGGGCGTTTTCTTCCAGTTCCTAGCTATTGTCATTTTAGCAGATAGGAAGAGGAAAGATGCAAGCTTGTTTTGATTCGTCGTGAGACCATCCACCTTACCATGGAAAAGGGCTATCCATGGATCCTTTCGTATGGTAATGTGAAAGAGGGACTGTAAAAGGCCAAATGTGTATGGAACTTGTATAGCCTCCATGTACTTTTCGCTTCAGGTTCCCTTTACAGTTTAACAACACAATCTGTATTTGATGCCAGTATTCAAATATGAGAGGACAAGCAAATCAAAAGGAGATAAAAAGATTCAATGATCAGGAATCCAGCCCACAGCTTAAGTCTTGGAGATTGGGAATGGCATCTTTCAATTTCATTAACTAACGCAGTAGAAACCAGAAAGAGCAATCCTATTGCTGAAATTTGCTGTAAGTATGGATCAGAGTATTACCGCCAGCTCTCTCAAGGTTGACACATGGTTGCTATGCGTTACCGCATTTTGCCATCAAATTACTGAGCTGGCCAGCATCACTTAGAGCATTTGTGGAAAACAAAACTATAACTTTTATGACCCAACTCTACGATAAAATATTCTCAGCAATGCGGCTGTTATCATTTTCGAAGCATGAAATGCAAATCTGTTCCTTTATAACGCATTTTATTTTGTTGACCACTGCTTCCTAAATGCTAATTAATGACCGGAATTTGGAAGTACTTGGGTTTTGGTTTTATTAAGCCCCAGAGACTGTAATAAAGTGTTTTTTTGCCGCTACCCAAAACTCAAACATTTAGCACGTTTTGGATTTTTACAAACAATAGCAGTAAATCAGGAGACAAATGGTATTACATATGAAACCTTTGCGCAGCTGTGTGAATGTTGGGCCAAACTACCTTCAGGGAGCTGGCGGAGGTCTCCATGCTCGAAGCAAAATGAGTTTAGTTGATAAGCACTTACTTGCCAGTAGCCCACATCATAAAACTGCAATGCAACTTGGACGAATTAGTTGTCAGTGAGCCAAACGACCCTGGATGCTAATTCACTTTCAAGCAGCCTAAAACTGCAGCCTAAATCAATCACATTCATTTTGGGCTAATAGAAAAAAAGGTTTTGAGCGCAAGCACACAGGGCAATGGAATCATTTTATTATTATGGTGTTGCCTAAAACATAATATTAGCACAAGCCTCGAGAAACCGACACAAACAGTGCTTAAGGTAAATTTGTTTTAACAACGTGAATTTTACTCAGGCTATTTTTATAAGCTGTAACCGTGTCTTCTTGTAGTAAAAAATCCTCAAACCCCTGTATGATTTCTGTTCATAGCTGCAGGTTATAGAATAATAGGGGTGATAATAATACAGCAAGTTCTGCCTTTTACTTATACATACAGGTTTAGTTTATTTAAAAAAAAAATAATGCAAAGACCAGTAATAGAATTCAAAGGGCAACTCTCAGGATTTCGTTTACCAGGAGTTGCGATTGTTTGCTATCGGCTATTGCATGTTGTAATTGCCTCTTTGCTTTCTAGTCTAAAAGGTCCTAGAGATTTTGACTTCACTACATGTGAGGTTCTGATATATGGAATAAATTGATCTTGGTTACTAAGACCTTGTTAGCCTCTCTGCTACATCCACATTATTAGGCCCACTTGGCCCATTAATTAGTGCCAACCAATAAGTTTCACTATGTAATGACAGGTACTCCAGATTATGCCAATCAGAAAATTCCCTCCCTACACTCTGATGAGATGACTAAACCTCAGTGTAGACTGGCAAATATGCTGCACCATCTATAGAAAAAGGATACTGCAGTAACACACATGATTTTACACAATAGTAATGATAGGATCCCAGAAGATCTGGAGCACATCTGACCAAAAGTGGAGGGAGCATTGTGCTGAAAAATGTGGGCATAATCATGAGAGTTTAGGAATTTGGCAATATAATATATGTGAACTTAGGAGGTACACCTAAGACTGGTAGACCTCGTCCCCCTGCACGAACCCACATCCGCGCGCACACACACACATCATTGAAAAGGACCCCTCTGTCCACATTTATTTAAAAAAAAAAAATAGGTCCTGCACGTGGTCTCTGTGCCTGCACAGTAGAGCAGATCCGATCAGGCCCTGCTATTACCACCTTAGCCTGAAGGAAAGTCACAAGTGCGCTTGCACAAGGCTCTCACAGGATTGGTATGATCCTGAAGCCTGCATCAACGTTCAGGGGGCTGCAGGAGAGGACAGGGAAGCCTCATTAGGATCCAGAGGCTTCCCCAGCCTGAGGTAAGTACCCACCTTAGGGGCTTTTTTTCCATTACATGTTCTTTTTAAAGTGTTAATAAAGCTAAGGGTAGGGCTACATTTCTACACAATGACACCAGCAGGTGAAGCAGGTTGCATGTATATGGACCACCAGAGGATCTTGCAGGATGCCACCTGCTGGTGAGCAGAGGTGGTAGAATAGTCCAGACATACAATGACTGCAGCACGAGACATGGTTAAGCAATATTTCCAACAGACACCTAATGTTGATAAACCACACCTGAACTAAAGCTGAATAAAAGGAATAAACTACAAGTAAATAAATAATCCTAACAAAGTTTAAAGATAATCTGTACTCTAAAATTCTTACAATAAAAAGCATACCATTCTATTCATTATGTTCTCCTGGGCCCCTCTTTACAAACAAAAAATAACATAGCTGCTAACCAGCATGTGATAGGCTGAGAGAAGCTCAGTCTGTGACTCATACAGAGCCTGGAGGGGGCATGGAGAGGGTGTGTATAACTTCTACCTATCACAGCAGAGCAGCACATTCCTGTCTGAGCCAACAAAGGAATGAAGATTAGATTATAGAAAAGAGATAATACAGCCACTGTGCAACTAGGAAAGGCTGCAGTAAGACAGATCACATTAGAACAGGTATAGGAACTTATAGGATAGAAGAAATAAGGCTGAAAATGTTGTCACAGAGTCTCTTTAAAGGAGTTATTTCGCGAAAAAAGTAGGCAGTTAATAAATGTGACAGATGACAGGTTTTGGGCCAGTCCATCTTTTTAAGGGGGATTCTCAGGGCTTTCTTTGTTTTCAACAGCATTTCCTGAACAACAGTTGCAAAATCTAACTGACATAATAGTGTGCAAGTGATTAGGGAGGCCGGCTGGTGTCTTACTATTTCGGCAAACTGTTGTTCAGGAAATGCTGTTGAAAACAAAGAAAGCCCTGAGAATCCCCATTAAAAAGATGGACTGGCCCAAAACCTGTCAACTGTCACATTTTTTAACTGCCTACTTTTTTCGCGAAAGAACCCCTTTAAAACATTTTCTTTTAAAATGACACCATTAGCACATATTGTCCACATATATATTTAAAACCTTGATGTGCTGTTTTGTTAGCATCTGACTGTAGTTATTACCCCACCCCCCACTGTCTCTCATTATACTACTTCCCTTATTTTGAAGTACATCTGAATAGGTCGCCGGGGGATATAGGTGCAGAGTTAAGCCGATAAATGGCCCACTCTGCTCTTGCACAACTCCCGGCGGCGTTAATTACTAGCCCGCCTCCAGGCCACCATGGATAGTGGGGGTAAGGTGTAATTCAGCTTCCAGCTATTGCTGGTGGCTGAATTACAGTGGTTTTACAGTAATTTGGATTCCATCTTCTGACGCCGCCCAAATCATTTAATGAGCGCTGCTATAGCCATAATTCCTGTTATGGCCTATGGTGGTGCCGGGTGCACCCAAATCTCTTGCGCTGTTTTTACTGTGCTCACCTTATTTTACCCCCCCCCAACCAACACCACCCTACTGCAGTCTGCTGCCATCTAGATAAACAGGTCTACATAAAGTTTATATAAAACAAATCTCACTGTAAAGGATAAGACTTTAAAGGGACCGCTATTTCAAAAATACTGTAAAAATGATTGATTATGCATTTGTATAAAATGTGCATTGGTTACCGGGTAAAATGCACTATAAATCTTTTTTTCCTATGTTGCTCTCACAATAGATTCTACATATCTGTCAGGTTTTGGACAAGTCAATCTCCTCATGCCGAAATCTCAGGATTTTCTTTTTTTGCACTTACTGAATGGCAGTTATTAAGTGAGTAAGGAAGCTGGCCAACATGTTTGTATAAATCCCTCACAAGGAGTGCTTTTGTAAAATATTAAGGAAATACCCCCATGACACGTTGGACCAGTCCAAAACTTGTCAGATCTGCCTGATTTGTACTGCCTACTGTAAGTAACAGCAACATATGAGAAAGGTAATCTAAGGTGCATCTTACTCTTGGAGAAATGTAAGACTTAGAAGTATGTTTTTAAAAAATTTACAATTTTTGTGATCTTTTAAACTGTAAATATTTTGACTTTGCTACTTTGTTTACTCAAGTTCTGATTGAATGTATTTCTTTTGATAACATGTCTGCAGAAAAGCAAGATAAGTTCACCTAATGTGATTCTGAGGGGCATATGACTTGTGTGGCATAGCTGGCATCATTCATTGTATTTTCCATCCATTAACCACAGCGGATAATGTAAACGCATTGACTAAGACCATTGAATGTGACAGAAAATGGTTGGCAGAAGTATGTACATCTCGCTATTTGCTAAAACAACACAGTTCACTAGTTATTTTTTCTTTCAAACTCTCTCACTCTTAAATTCGTATTGTATTACGGTTCTGGAACACACTATAAACCAACTGGGACATTAAAACGCAGACTATAATTTGATATGACTGGTGGATAACTAAAATCTATTTTTCTGTTCCGCCTGTAGATTCCCTGCAGATTACATTGTTTTTTTGGGGGGAATGTCTACTCTACTGTTATATGTGTTTGCTTCTAGTTGACATTGGACTCTATTTGATTTTCTGCTTTTTCTTTGTTTAACATTTATTTGAAGAAGCCTTTAAGAAACAATTAGTACCAACAACTGTTTGCATGTTATAAATTCCACAATTTGTTTTTACTACCTAACTGACTAACATTTGTACTACACTTTCTTTCCATAAGACACACAATACTTGAACAGAAGCAAACTTTATCCATGCTCTGTAAATTCCCATAGTTGTAGTTCAACATCATAACCCTCAAGGGCGAATGTCTGTGCGAAAATCTAATGCTACCTCAGGCCATTTTGGAAAGAAGACGGCTACCCTGCCAATATGTTTGTGGGTTGTGGGAGGAAACCAAACATATAAAATGTAGGGGAACATACAATATCCATACATATGGAGTGCTTGCATGGATACTAGGTTATTCTTTTATTTGTTTAGATGACTTTATAAAACTCTATAGTGAAATTCTACGGGGGTGTATTAACCTCCTTGGCAGTTATTCCGAGCAGCTAAGAGTGGTAATCCCAACCCCTGCTCGAGGTAGCCGCCGGAGGCTGTATGTACAGCAATGCGCGCAGCAGGAGCTTTTCTACATACCTCCCGGGGATCGCGACGTCGGCTCAGAGCATTTTCCGATCGATATCTGCTCACTTCAATAGGATATTGATCGGAAAATGCTCTGAGATCGATCGGAAAGTAAAACGAACATGTTAGAAATAATCTATCTGACAGTAAATCGGCCAGAAAATTTCATAGTGTGTACCCAGCATAAGTGAGTAGAGAGGCTGGCAACTTTGTGTAGTTCCTTTCCAGGAAGTGTTTTTTTTTTTTTTTTTTTTTAAGAATAAATGAAATATTGAGAATACCACATGAGGAGTTGGACTAATCCAGTATGAGGGGTTGGTAGGAAGCTGGCAGGAGAAAACATTTATGCCTCCATAGGGTATTTAAAGTGGAAATAAATTACGGTATAAGATACCATGAAAAAATTCAAACTCATTACTCATTACAAAACAATCTAAGGTCCTGCTTAATTTTTTGGGGATATTTAGCGCCTTATAGCCCCTTTATAGCCACCTGCATGCTTTGCGTTCAGGCAATGCTATCAGTGTTAAAATGACTCTCTGGTTCAGTATAGTTAGTGAGGAAAGTAGCCATTTTGTATGGTTGCTTCATACCCTGGTCAGAGATTTGGACATAATGGAAAAAAAAAAAAAGTTTGTTGCTCAGAATCCATGTAGCTGTCACATCAGTCACCCAGATAAGCCCCTTACTATCTCACACATCTAAGGATAATTTTGTACATCCAAGGATAAATTACCTCACCACAGGGAGCCAGGCTCCATGAGACAGTGAAAGTAAATTTGATAAATTATTTAAGTGTGTTTTTTTTCAAAACATGATTTTTTTTTGTCATAAAAAATAAAAAAAAATGCAGATCTCTTGTAGCATTGTGATTAAAATTCAATTTTGAAATCTATATGATTTAAGCCGCCATCCAGGAATGACTAGAAACCTGTATCTGCAACCTCCAGCCTATGTCATATCTCACAGCACCTTCTAGCATGCTTATTATTGCCACTTAACCACCATCCTGCTGTTTTCAGTATGAGTGGGTGTAACAGAGACTACCACTCATCCTCACTCCTGCAGTGCCTACTGAGAAAGTGAATCAGCCATGCTGTTGACCATTTTTTCCATGCTTCCATAGATATGGGAATAGCCCCGGGATGTGATAAGTGCTCCAGACAGCAAGGCTCCTGGTAGGATGTGAAAAGTAACCTGGCTTTCCCCTTTGTAAAACAACTTAAAGTGAACCCAAGGTGAGAGTGATAAGGAGGCTGCCCTATACATTTTACTTGTAAGCAATACCAGTAGCCTGGCTGCCCTGCTGATCCTCTGCCTCTAATACTTTCAGCAAAATACTTTCAGCAATAGACCCTGAACAAGCATGCAGCAGATCAGGTGTTTCTGACATTATTGATCGACAAGATTAGCCACATGTTTGTTTCTGGTGTGATTCAGACACTACTGCAGCCAAATAGATCAGCAGGGCTGCCAGACAAAAAGTATTGTTTAAAAAGAAATTAATATGGCAGCCTCCATATCTCTTTCTTCTCGGGTTCACTTTAAAAACCAACAAAGGGCCTGATTCAATTCACTTTTCTACTAGGTGATATTTTTAAACCTTATTAATAAAATGCCTTTAAAGCCACCAGCAAGCAAGAAAATACTAAGAACAATTTTGACAGTACTTTATTTTACTTGTTAGTACTTTTTCAGTTGCAGAGTCCTGAAAGAATATTTTAACCGGAAGATTAAAAACTACCTATAGGAGAAAAATTAGGAGATAAAGTGTATTGAATAAGGCCCAAAATTAGAAAATAAAGTTCTAACGAGTAGTTTTTTTTCTTTTTTAAGCATTGAAATAACTTTTTCAGCTTCATGGGAACTGCATTACTTTTTATTATACTTCTTGGATACCTATAAGCAAACAAGTAAAACTGACATCTGGACATGAAACGGCAGCTATGTTGTATTTCTACGTATACATAAAATCTTTTTTTTTTTTAATCATCTAATTCTACAATTGCCACATCTGAATGGATATAGGCATCTGTAATCCCCATGGGAGATAACTTAAATGAATTATCTTTTTGTATGCATAAGTGCATTTAAACATCACAGGCAACATTTCCCCAGCACAAAGTAGAACGACTGCACCAGATTTTTGAATAGTGTCTGTTTCTATAAAAAAGCATGTGTCTGGTATGGCAACACTGGGAATTTCTGATGCCTGATGTGTATATTATAGTGGATGTGAAGGGAACTGCAGAGTTTCTCCAGGGGGAACAATGTGAGCTGTGAAAGTTTGTTTGCTTTACGTTGCTTGACATCTTGTAAATAAAGCAAGGAGCAGCAGAGGGGGGTTTCCTAGATCTTATAACCCTGCACTTGTCTCAGCGTCTCCTCTTTCTCCGGTGAGAAATGGCCTGACTTCACTTCTCACAATGAGCCATTTATAATGAAACATTACATTTGTCCTTTTCCCTCACATACTGTCCATTTCCTGACTGTTCAGAGAAAAAAGGATTAAACTGGAGAAAATCATAGCACATGGGGCCTTAATTGTAAAGCTTTATGAGGTGTCGATACTGTGTTTTATGTAGCATTAAACCTGGGGAGATACTTAGCCACTATGTCTGAGCATAGCATGCTTGAACTTGGCAGTAAGCTGAGTGTTACTGTTCCATTCTGTCTGGACCGTCGCCAATCTGGATTCTATAGTTTCGTTTTTGTAAATTTCTCTTGGCAGTATCTGGAAAACTTTTTCTCGGCAATAAAAGAGAGACCAGGTCTTTACGACAAGCCAGTTTTAATGCAGCCTTTCTTAGAAGTTGTTCTCGGTTTGTGAATTGTCCCACAATGGCAGATTATAGAGGCAGTTGGAAAAACCGGTAGAGGAAAAAAGTTTTGTAAAGATTATTGTAATATCTCACTGCCGAATATGGTTTGTGCAGGTAAATAGAATTAATCACACTTTGCCAGTACAGGCTTGACCCTCTAGCACTAGATGGTTATTTAAAACCAATTCCCCACAGAGCAATCCTGTTTTTTGGACCGCTGTGGGGATTTGCTATACAATTTTAATAAATAGTATAGCAAATCCCCACAGCGGTCCAAAAAACAGGATTGCTCTGTGGGGAATTTGCCAGTACAGTACAAGCCTGTACTGGCAAAGTGTGATTAATTAAAGATTATTGTACTCGGTGAAGAAAAGGGAAATTTGTAAATAAATTCAACACAAAACAGACAAAAAAAATAATTAGCTTTTTCTGCCTGCAAATCACTGTACAATGCTCAATTTTTGACTTTTCAAAGTCACATATTTCATGACACCTAGACGTGCCAGCATGTTGTTTCCAAATACCCTTGGTGCCCAACAGGTTCATGCACTCTTATACTACCGTTACCTCCCAGAGTCTAGATAAAGATCTGCCAGTTCCTGTAACTCACTATACCATGTGTTAAGGCAGCACTCCCGACACAAATAAAAGTAATGTCAATAAAGAAATTCCCCAATAACTCCATCAGTGAAATAGCATTCAATCAACTGCCATTAAAAGATCATTAAGTTTAGGAATTTCCAGAGATAAACCAAAAGTGAACACTGGGTGAAATATCTCCAACAGACAATGTTCTTTAAAAAAAAAGTTCATGAAATGCCAAATATAACTTTGTAATTTTCCCAACATCTTCATGTTGGACATTTTCTGTGAAGCCTTTCCCATATACATGTAAATAAACTTTCACCTGTGTATCAGGACATAGAGTTAGAAGGGTATAAAATATTTGATCTGTATCTTCTAATAGCAACCACTAGTGAATGTGAGCAGCGGCAGAAGGCTAAAACTTGCCTTATCAAGCAACTTTTGTAACTACTGCCCTCACTTTGGCTCTTGATATTCCTTTGAGATCAGTATATCAGATCAGATATTGGGCTTGATTCACTAACCAGCGCTAAGCCGGTTAGTGAGCCCTATCACTTAGTGGGCACAAACCACGGCACTAAGTAGTTTGCGCCCACACATCACACTCAGTCCCGCTCACTGCATGCGCAGCGTGGGTGCGCCTGTATTAGTGCGCGGTGCGACGATAACGCACTGCCCCTTAAACGTCGCACCTGGTGCGACGATAACAAAGCATCATGTGCCCCTAAAGTGGGCATTTAAGCGCCGCTTCGGGGGCACCCGATACGCCGTTATCGTCGCACCCGAAGGGTAGCGGGTGCAACATTACAGGCGCATAGCAGTGTGCGCACACTGAGCGGGGCTGTGAGCCAAGTAGCTCTCCGCAGCCATTAGTGCGCGCACAGCTACTTAAGGGGCACTAAAGGCTTTTCACAGCGGCGCTGTGAATCAAGCCCATTGTGTCTTCTGGCGGTAATACTATAAAGCTAGAATATTATAAAGGTGTAGGTTTTCCCTAAAAGATAGTCAAGTACCAAACTAATTTACAAGACAAGACAAATAAAATTTTATCGCGCTTTTCTCCTGGCGGACTCAAAGCGCCAGAGCAGCAGCCACTAGGACGTGCTCTATAGGCAGTAGCAGTGTTAGGGAGACTTGCCCAAGGTCCCCTACTGAATAGGTGCTGGCTTACTGAACAGGCAGAGCCAAGATTCGAACCCAGGTCACCTGTGTCAGAGGCAGAGCCCTTAACCATTACTCCTTCCAGCCACTAATTTAGTTTATAATTCTAAATTAGATCCCTATCCTAAACACATTTTTCCTATGTATATCACTCAAGTTAAGTAACTCACTAAGATAGGATACATCTTGACTTTTCTCCAAAAGTTGAAATGTGTATAGCAGAGGTACTTTAACCCTTTCACCTCCAAGGGTTTTTAAAATAATTAACATGTATTTCATATTTCTATGGGAAGGTGTATAATAAGGTATTTGGATGTGGTTTTACTTTTTGGCCACAAGATGGAGATATAGAGTCAGTGTGTTTTAAAAATAGAAACAGAGCCATCTGTTTATATTTGTTTGTATTTGTGTACATACAGGGACGTAGATACTCGTGCTGGGGGAGGTGAAAAGGTTAAACTCCTGTGTATTTGCTCTATCAATAACTCCGACGATTGATTCTCTAGCAAAATTACTGAACAAAGGATCATTTGAAAATGCAAAGATCACTTGACTACAAATCATTGAAGGATCAGTAGATGCTAAGACAACCATAGTGAAAGATAATAATAAACACTTCCTAATTTACATATGTGTTCTATCCTTTGTTTAGATCACCCACTTCAACTTGTGTCAGTTAAGAATCATTCTGCTATATGTATGGCCAAAATAACAACTATCCAGTCTATCAATTTCCCCTTTGTATGATGTAAGAGAGTTCAGTAAACTGCAATTGTCTGAAGTCTGGTTGTGGACTTAAGCCCTTCAAAGTAATCGAAATTCACAAAGTATATAGGAAGACTGTGGTTTGTCAGTGATATCACTACATTTATGCCTAGCTGCATGGAATGGTAGAGGCTCAGAGGGGAATACCAGGCCTGAAATGCCTTTTTTAAACTCTAAGCAAATAGTATGCTTTGGATGTTTTAAATGTTTTTTTAAATAAAAAAATAATAATTTTGCACTACTAGGAAGTATAGTACTTACATTTGGTTCAATGGGTACTTGAATTTGTCAATCCATTATAGCAAAAGTTGAAAAAAAGCAAAAAGCAGAAATTTGATTCCAAACAAACTTTAGTAAGTATTTATAAGCATGAAGGAAAATCTAAAAACTTGTGCACAATTATGAAGTACTCCTAACAAATGAGCCTATAATGATCTTACCCAGATATGGAGTACTTGGTGAGTCATATCATCCATAGTAACAAATATGCTATGATAATGTTATGAACCAGATTTTTGGGGGAATTAGACAATTTGGGCAATGCTATTGAGCATAACATTAATTAGCAGCAACTGGACACCAAGACAGAATTTTTTTCCCCCTTTGTATAACAATAAAGTGACTGCAGGACACTTAGTACCAGAAAAGTAAAGCGGTTGTAGTGGAAAGTGTAAACACAAAAATAAGTGGCTACAGCAAGCAGTTGTAGCAGTTACTGTATTAGTGGCTGCAGCACACTTGCTATCGGGAAAGCAAAGCGACCATAAGGGAGGCGTAGGTGTTAGATGTAGGTTGGGAGGGTTAGTGTTAGGTGTTGGTAAAAGGAGATTAGCTTTAGGAGAAGGTAGTGGAGGGTTAGTAGAATATCAGTAAAGCTACCAACATTTTACTAATGGTATTATCCAGCGCCCAGTAGTAAAATATATGTGATATTACTGATATTTTACTAGAGGCTTCAGCCGGCATCCAAATGTCATGCCCATCACCTGTTGGCAAGTGTTGACTGTGACCCAGCAGATATTCCGGTTGTTGATTGCATTTACCTTGAAAAAAAGGACACTAAGTTACTTTGAAACACTAGATTTATATTTGCTGCATACAATTACATTTACTTATTGCATACTATTGCACACCACTTAATGTCATCCATTGAGAGGTTAAAAGGGGCACTACCAGAATGCACATTTATTAAATGTCCTATTTGCACTAATAAGTGCACAAATAGTAAGATTATAAACATCAATTTAGCATCAAGTGGTTGAATATTTTACTTGACTGAAAGAGCTTAGTGCATCTCTGATCACGCCTGAGCACCCGCGAGATTTATGACCATTAAGGTGTGCAGGGCAATCTTCTACCAGACATCGTGACATATGCCACGATAAAGGGGTACAATTTTTGACCCTGTAACAACTGCTGGATTTATAAGTGGATGTATAGAACATAAACCTTGCATTGGTGTGCTTACCTTTGTGAATATAATGGTTAGAGAAGGTGGTGGCCAACTACCTTAGGTCAAGCACCAAATAATTAGGCTTGATAGTGCGTCAACATCATCTTTGTGGCATTCTGTGATTTAAACTCCTAATCAAAACCTAATCATAAAGGAAATGACACAGGGATCTAACACTTATTACAAGGATAGCCTACAATGTCGATGTACACTTGAGAGAAGCTGGAAAAGGAAAACTGCCAAACAAAAATATTAAACAATGTAAGAAAGTGGCAAATGAGAATAAGAAAACATAAAAAATAAAGACAGCTTGAAATAGTGTTTTCATCTTGATGCTATGTCCCCAGGCTCCATTTCCAATGGACACCGTATTGGGAAGAAGCATCTGCATTATTTGAGTGTTTCCATGGCGTCTAAAGGAGAAACAACATTCTCATCGAATTTTTTTTAGACACAGTACCGGGGTTTAGATTTGTGCCAGGAGTGGACCTGAAAAGCTCCCTCAGGCTGTTCCGTGGAGCTCAGGCTACTGGCAAACAGCCTACGAATTCATTTTGTGTTAAGACTTGTCAAAAAATGATTTCATTTAAATCAGAAATAGAAAAGAACCCATTTTTGCATTCTTATCCTGTGCACTGAATTGGTACCTCATCATTAAATGGGCAACTATCATCCTTTGTGACAAAGTCCTTCCTTTGAGAGCCTGTAATGAATTAGGAATTTCATACTACTTTTGTCACATGTACCGAAATAAACTGCACATAAGCAAATGTGCATTTATTCATAAACCGTGATTATTCCTTGTGTAGCTGTGCGGGTTTTCAGCTTCTTGGCTGCTGGTGCACTTGGACGGCTGCCATGTTTTTAATGTATCAGTATGTGCGCACACCCCAGCAGTCGATATAATTAATGCAGAGTAACCAAGGCTTTTATTCCACCAAGCGCACACACACACACAAAAAAAATGTTTTAATTTGACAGTGTGGATGACAAAATGCTAATTTGTTTTGAGAATAAATAAAAAGACCCAGATAGTTTGATGTGCATATTTTAGCATCAAACTCATAAATAAAAAGATGCTTAGTGATTTCGTGTATTTAAGCTCCCATAAATATATTCTTAGTCTTTTGCTAAAAGTGGCAGAAGCAAATTACTTTATTTCTTTCCATTTACACATTTAAAGAGCGGAAAAAAATAAAAAAAGGACCTGGTTGAATGTGACTGGTAAAACTGTAGAATTTTTCAAGAACGCGGTTATCTCTTTGAGATCATGTGTGGTATCTTATCATGTGGTTTGATTTAAGACTGCAAACCACACACATCTGTCTGATGATTAATGATCTCCTCGTTTAGAAAATGTTAGCTGTCCATTTCAGTTATAAAAAGCAGAACATTCAAAGATAATCAGTTTGATAGTACCTTTATCAAAAATGCACCTCAAAAATACTAATTCCACTTTAAATTAAGTTCTACAGGCCTAGATATCAAATAAAAAGCTCAGCTAAAGGTACACTTCAAATAAAATGTGACATTATCTGCATAATCCATCTTCTGACCAGTGGGTATGCGCGGCATCATGCAACGTTACACGTCGGGCACAAATGATACTTCAAGCTATTTTTGTACTTTGCATGGGAGTTGTCACGGATCTGAAAGATCCAATCTGCCATGATGGCCTAGACACTAAGCGACTTTTGCGGGATCGTGGGCCTGCACTCTTGTGAGACTGCGGAAACAAATTGCTTAAAAAAGAAAAAAGTACCGGCGGTCAGTAAAATCTGTGAAAAAAATTAAGAGGTAGGTATGGGCCTTTGAGGCCATATTCACAAAAGATCAGTAAAGCTGCCATGTGCAGGGAAGTGAACGTAGATTTTACCGTTACTAGGGCAAATAGCATGCAACATAACATGCGTTTGTAACCCAATTTATCCTTAGCACTCGGCCCCAGCTGAGAGGAATCCACCAGACACTGACTCAGATGCAAATATCAAGGATTTATTTGTGACCTACCAGTGGTCAACCGGTAACTTTTCTCAACCAGTAACACTTCTAACACAAATATACACTTTCCTTGCACATCACAGGTCAAAAACACAATCTTCTCCTCTTCACAGCCGATGCACCGGTAAAAGCTGACCGTAAGAAGTTTTCACCTAAGCACAGGATCTGTACTAGTGAGATAATGGGCACATATTTGTATTTCAGTTTTAATCTTATTGCAGTGCCCATGCTGAGATCTCTCCACTGCATTTTCTGCCACTTACCTCATTTGTTGAACCTGTGTAGCCCCCTCCATGCCCAGTGTGATGCTTTTGGTGGTGGTGACCTGTGCTATGGCAGGCTATGACTGTGATGTCAGAAGACCTATCGCAATTGGAAGAATCCCCATTCCGGTTTAGCACCTCTAAACCATCTCTGTGTAGACAGGAAATAATACTATTGGATTACAAGTGCCAACATGGAGCTAGGAGAGGGAAAGGTATACTGGAGTTCAGCTGCCTGACCTCTGTTTCTAGATACCGCAGGAGAGATACAACTTCAATGTTTGATGGACTTTAAGGTGGAAACTGTAGATGTGTGCTACTATAATACAGTTATCCTTTAAGGGCTCATTCACATTACAATCATCAAGACTTAGTCTGCACCTAGCAATGTGCCAGCAAACAGGAATTTTCATTTGCTTTCAGTGGTGCACTTATGAACAATATGGGGTTATATGGTACAGCAGCCAGGTTCACACCAAGCAGCATGTATACATCAGGGGATTGATCAGGTCAAGTGGGTGCTGCCACTAGCAGACATCTAACAGACACCTATGTTATATTTCGGTAATCGGTAGTGGCTTGGGCTCCCAATGTACTACACCACAAGAGCTTTTTAAGCTCTAGAGATTTTAAAAGCTCTTACTAATGCAATGCTCTGGGGGATTTTTACAAAGTTGCATTGCTCCAGTGGGAACACTCACATAGGATAACATTAGCAAGAGCATTTAAAATCACAAAGTACTTAGAAAAGCTCTTGTAGTGTACATTAGCCCTTAGGCACTTTTCAGGGGATAAGGTGGTAGTACGGGTTAACCAGTGCATGGAGGATTAAGTGAAGGCTCTTCTAGGGCTGGGGGGGAGGTATGATTAAGCATCAGGTGCGGAGGTTGGGGCTAGGCATGAGGTGGAGTGTTAGATGTGGTTTGGTGTACGTTGCAAACACTGCTGTTAATAAAGGGGTGCATGCAATAAAAATGCAAAGAAACCCCACTATAACACAATGTTGCTGCACAATGCACAGTACAACACTTTATACAAAATCAAAGAACCCTAAAAGTCATTTCTCATACCGGTTCTCTTTTCATATGATAGTTTGGGAACAACAATACTGCATTAACACTTCATCACCTTCAAGACCTCCATTAAGTGCAGAGATTTGTCAGTAAGACAGGTGGACTCACAAATGAGTGTGAAATGTTCATGCAAACGTACGTAATAACAATGATAATCATCTGGGACCTCCCTGCCCATTTATCATTTAATAAATAACCTGATGGCGACTAATAACATTCTCTCTGCAGCTTTATGTTGCTTGGCATCTATTTTCTCTGGTAATCAAGCAGCTATAGTTGTAAACAAAACACGGCCATATTAACAGCTGGTTTATGAACTGATAAAACATAAAGCAAACGTTTTATTTCCTAACCAGAAGACAGCAGTAAAGCACGCTTGTAGCCTTTGCCCTGTCGCTGCACATTACTCCACTGAGCAAAATTAAATACTGTAGTGTTAAATTTTGTCTTGTAACTATTGAGTCCAATTGACCTTATTTAAAGGTATTATAACTCTGTTTTCAAAGACTGCTGGCGAGCTTTAGGAAGCGGCCCTGAGAATAAAGTATTTTTCCTAGATTTGTGTATTACCAGCCCTGTCCTTATAAAGCCAGATATAGTTTGAGGTTCCATTTAAGTGTATTCGTCATAATTTTAGATGAAACCAATAACTAGAGGACTAGATAGGAGGGACCGTAAAGGTGCCCATACATCTAGCGGTCTTGGCGGCCGATGGACCAAGAGACAGATCTGAGACAAAGATATGTGGCCGCCATAAAGCACAGGCCGATTCTCGATTGTTTTCAGCTCGAAATCTTTCTGGAATCGGTCTAGTGATGCTGCCTAGTCACCTACGGCTCTGTATCACCATTGTAAAATGTGCAACCCCCTTGACCATGCATGAATATTTACCTGTCTATGTCCATCGCCATCTCTGTCCTTTTCCTTACACACACGCACCCCATGTGGTTGCTGGCGTATTGCACATGCGGGTATGGGTGTGAGTGACGGCATATACTCACCTACGTTACCTCTAACACTTTATGGATGTCCACCCCCCAATTATCCCTCTCCTCCACTACTTAGATTGTAAACCTGTTTGGTAAGGCCTTCCTCCCCTTGTGCCCTTCACGCTCATATGGAGTAAGTGACTCGTCTGCTATATTTACCCTCCATCCACGTACCATTGTTTGTTGTTGTATCATTATATTGTGCCCATTGTTTACCACTTTAATGTTCCTGTGTGACATTGTTCAATGCTGGACTTTGCATGGAGTTTGTATGTTCTCCCCGTGTCTGCGTGGGTTTCCTCCAGTTTCCTCCCACATCTCAAAAAACCTTACAGATAATTAAATTTGCTTCCCTCTAAATTTACCCTAGACTACGATTCATACACTACACGAAACATACATAGACATATGACTATGGTAGGGATTAGATTGAGAGCCCCTCTTAGGGACAGTCAAGTGACAAGACAATATACTTTGTACAGCGCTGTGGAAGATGCTGGCGCTATATGAATAATAATAAATGTATAAATTATGTCTAATAATAATAATAATAATAATAATAAGTGTGATACCTTACCATCAGTGTAAAAAGGGTTTGTACTTATAGTTTCATCAAAAAAAATATTCAAGCTATTTTTTTTTTTAAGTAGTCCTTTGAAAAATAAATGTTTTGTAATGTTTTATGTCTGTCTTAGCTTTAATGGGATCATTTAGAAGAGAAGACATTATTTCAACACTGAGTGCTGCCAACAACTTGTCATTACAGCAGCCCAGGACAGTCGTTCAACTTTCAGATTAATTCAGGGAAGAAGATTACAAAAACCAACTTGATGCCCATGGGTCAAAAGTGTACTTTAAAGCAATGATGGCCTCTGTTGCCAATCGTTGAATTTACCAACTTCTATCTACTGGTAAACGTTACAGGCTGAACCTGAGATGAATGTAATATTTGCCAATAGACAATGACAGTTACAGAAAACAGCATTTAAAACCAAAAATAAGAACCAATCCAGATGTTGCAGAAAATCTTTTGATGAGATGAATGTCCCACTAAATAATGACAGCAAAAGGGCTTTATAAATCGTAGGGGGAAAATTTGTCAGGGAACATATGGCGAGCCTTTGGTGAATCTGACATCGGATCCTTTGCAAATAGACTGATATCGTGACAGAAATGTAAAAACTAAATTAACAACATGAAACACGCATTAAAATGGCTTCTCATTCCAGCTCGTAAATAAAAGGCCTACGTACGTTCAGATAGAGAGATGATGCCGTCACACAATAAACAATGCTTTTGTTATTGCCCATTTAAAGCGAAAATAGCTCATAAATGGGACATTTTTCCTCCGTTAATGGATTTTCCAGCAGTGTAACAATTACTGTTACATTTAAAACAATTATATCATGTGAACATTTCAAGAGAAGCCGATTATGAAGCAGTAGATATTACCCTCTAATGGCTGTATTTCTCATCTATGAGATGGTTAGCGATGATTTTACTTTAACACAAAACAATATAAAGTAAAAGTAAAGTGAGTGAAGATTGGAATCGTGATTACATCCTTGGCAGAGATGGCCGCATAGCTGTTTGTGGCAGCAGACGATAAGAGGTTTAACAATTCATGTTCCGTTTGCTTGAATTCATTTGTGGAATTGTTTTAAGCTATGTAGCATCTACACAACAAATAACGTGTCAATTTCAAAGTTTTATTTCCTTCCCCCAAAAAATCTACTTGTATATACAACTACTGATCCTCTAAACTGGTACAACTTCACATTGCCTTGCCAGTTATTCATCTTAGGTTTAGTGCTAGCAATCTATGCATAGTGATTGCCAACACTGGTTATTTCTAGTTTGCAAACATTTTGTTTTAAAAGGGCTAAATTAAAGGGAACCAAGAACCACTTTTGTCTCCTAGTTTCTAATATCTATAGGAGTTGCCATGTCCCCCCCCCCCCCCCCCCTTCTAGCTATCCATTATTTATCCATTGGAAAATGTTAAGATAGCATCTGTGACTTCTGTTAACTCTTTGAAGCTCAGTGTCCTATTTACCCACCCACCTGCTAATCAAAAGCTTTTGGTTTGCTCTGCTAATGTGTGCAACAAAATAATTACATCAGTCCTGCCTGGAACTTCTGCGATCAGGAAGACCTTAGAAATAGGGAGAAGTAGGCTAATAATACTCTCTGCTAAACTTTTAAATGTAAAAAGGAGAGGTAAAATTAAAGTTTTTTGTTTTGTTTTTTTAAATAATGAACTACATTATTGCCATGAGTATTAAATGCGCTATAGATGCCCTGGGTGCTAAAAATAGTGTTTGGTTCACTTTAAAGCAACCACGAAGAGAAAAAAAAACAAAAAACTTAAATACTTACCTAAGTTGAGGGTTTTCTGGATCCCATGAAGCCTTCCCAGTCCACGTAGTGGAAGTCAAGGCTACTGGAAACAGAAGCAATGCCACAATCTGGGTTGATTAGTATAGAGCAGCTAGTTTGGCAAAGATAAGTAAGTAATCACCCTTCCCCAACTACAGAAAAGCGCTGCTGTTGGGGATTCAAATTTAAGCATAAGGCTGAATTAATCAGCAGTGGCACTTTACTTACTTAAAAATTAGTTTAGATAGGCTTTAACTAGACTGTTGTGACAAGAAAATGCCACATGGCTGAAATTCATCACTAATGAGTATACTATACTCACAAAGGACACTTCCAATTCACTCACTAATTTTCTCTGCTCCTATTCTGGTCATAGCGGCCGTTTTCTTAATGTAACACCATCCTCCATTCACATATCATCCTGCAAATTTCAAAGTGTGAAACGCATATCTAAAGCATAGCTCCAATCTGCCCCTTCTTTAGAAAAACACTCCATCTTTGGGAACCAAATCTCTCGTTCCCTTTTTTAGGACTGCTTGAAGACAATACAAAAAGAGAAAACAAAGAGCCCAATATAGTGTTGCATATACAAAATCAAAAGTGGTTTCAAATTACAGAGATGAGTAATGTTCAAAAATGTGGGTCACTCAGTAGTCGCACTAGTAGTGTCTGGAAACAAGGGGTAACACCCCTCCACCAAGGGTGGATAATAAGCTATATAATAAGTAGATAAAACAGAGGTGCAAAAGACATTAGAATACACTAAAAACTGTTGAAAAAGGATGTAGCGGTGGACCTCAGAATGGAAGACACAGGCGGTCTAATTTTTTCTTAAAAAAAAGCTTTATTTAGAAAACTCTATTTGGAATGTGCTTTGCAGGGCACACCTGCTTCCTAAGGCAAAAACATGGAAGTATGTGAATTTAAGTCTAGATGAGCTTAGACCCTCTGTCATCACAAGTGCAGTTTTCTAGATAAAGCGGTTTGTTTGTTTTTTAAAAGACAACTCCTGTCTTTAATTGAGTGGCAACTTCACCACTACCTCCTATTACATAGCTTTTTTGGGACTGATTTACAGATCAGCACAAACAGAGACTGCCCCAGAGTTCTTTAGTCTGCTTTGCTAAAATAAAGTTATATCTTTAAGTGTATAAATATAGTTATAATTCAAAGGGAAGCAATGCATATCTACCTAATACCTGTATCTGTGTACCCATATTTCTTTGCAGTGGACCTCATTATTATTATTATTGATTTATAAACCGCCAACATATTCCGTGGGGTTGAACAAAGTAAGAAACGAACATGGGGTACATAATAATACAGACAATAGTGTACACCAATATACAAGATACATAATTAGTGACAAAATAAAAATAATACAGAATACAAAATACAGAATTGGTAATGACAGTGATAAAAGTAACATAATAAATAAAATGTATAATGATTTCCAAGACACAAAAGGGAGAGAGAGCCCTGCCCTTGTGAGCTTACAATCTAAAGGGAATGGGGGGTAAACAAGAGGAAGGGTAGTATACAACAAATATATTGAGGCAGTCTGTTTTAGGATACCTAGCAAGAGTGCAATTTGCCCTTAGAACAAAGGGAAGTGGCCTAAGGTAGCGCATATGCTTGTCGGAACCAATTCGTTTTTAGAGAGTGTTTAAAGGTAACAAAGGTTGGCGAGTGACGGATGTGTTATGGGAGGGCATCCCAGAGGAGGGGTGAGGCATGTGTAAAATCTTGTAAATGGGAATGATAGTGAAATGATAGCATCTGTATTTCTGTATTACAGTTAAAACATTTGCAGTGAGCTCTCCTACAGTCGCTTTCCTCAGCTTTATTTTTTCAGAGTTACATCAGAGTTTCAGGCAAACTTCCTAATGAAATCTTTATTAACTTTCTGCAGTTTGATGTGCGATTATACAATTGGTGCCTCTCCCTGTAGGGTTTGACACTGCACCAGTAATTTGCATTCACACATTAGGCTGGCAAGCGTTTTATTGAAAATAAATTGCATTGGGCAATCTTTTAAATACAAAGGCTACATAACCCAACACCAACAATCCAACACTTCACCACATTATATGGAGGCTTGAAAGGACTGTATATTAGGTGGGGGCAAGTTCATATGTTTTACAAAGGGGAGGAAAAACAACAATTTTTTCTGGATAAAAATATTATTGTACATTTTAGACTTGAGCACAAGCATAAACTGCAATCAGGAATTGGAGTCGAGGAGTCGGAGCAATTTTGGGTACCTGGAGTCAGAGTTGGAGTCGGTGGTTTCATGAACTAAGGAGTTGGAGTCGGATGATTTTTGTGCAAAATCCACAGCCCTGGAAAGTATTATACTAAGCAGTCTGAGCCACTTTGGGTACCTGGAGTCGGAGACAGTGGTTTCATAAACTGAGGAGTCGGAGTTGGAGTCAGATGATTGTTTTAATTGTTTAAATTGTTTATTACACAAAACATGACCTTTAGAGACTGTATCTAGTGGTGGTTTTGTAGCAAGCACTTTACAGACAAGGTGGTCCTGCTCTATGGAGAGAAAAGGAGGACACTAGTGTGTAAAGCTTCACTGTGAGAAGTAAAGTAAGTTCCCATAGGCCCATATTCTATTAACTTTTTTCTTGGGCGATATAATAAAATGTTACCAATAAAAGTATATACTGGGAGAAAATTAAGGAGAAAAAGTTTTTTTTCACACAAGAATTACAGTCTATAATGAAAGCATTTACATTTCATAACAGTATTTCATTTCAGCCCAACCACTGTGTAGGCACTATTCTGTGACTAGAGATTCACTTTAAAACAGATTTTTTTGTGGAGAACTAAACTAACAGACGCTCCCTTACTCCAATGTCTTATTTTATTCTGTTGATGGTGTGTTTATATGTTTGCGCTGTGGGTTACAATCTGCCTTGTCTCTATTTAAATAGCAATTCCGTGAAATAACATTCCGCCAGCTAATAAAATAAATCAGTTAATGCCATACATATAGCACACTCCTATTTTACATATCTGAAAGAAAAGAAAATACTACCAGGAGCAAGAAATGATAAACTGCCATATGAATGATATGTTTTCCTACTCTATAGCACTATTTGTCAAGCAGATGTTGTTATTCAATTTTGAGTGATAGCGCCGATTCTGTACCTTTCAAACCCATCCATGGTAGATGAAAAGAGGAAAATGATTTAATGGCAGTATAAAAGCTAAAGATATGTTTTGATCAGGATCTGTGCTTCCTGCAGATGTTAGCGATGACTGAAGGCTCCATTCAGCTGTAAATTTCCCGAGGATTCTCTGGATGTTAACGCCGTGTCAGAAACATCGTTATGAAAATCCCGTAACGAGCTGCTTCTACCAATTATGGTAAAGAGGAAAACATTGAACTGCTAGAAAAGAAATATCTAGTGGTTAGTGTAAATCTAATCATTATAAATAATATGTGTTCAGAATGTTAATTGAATATCACATTTGTGTACTAGGCCTTCCGCTGCTTGGAAGTGCAATGCCACATATGTTATGCAGCATCCATATCTGCTAAAGGAACAAAATGGATGACTGTGTGCCTTGCTCATGTTACGGTTTTCAGCTAGCAGTATTCTCCCTTATTCCCCCAGTACCGCACTAGAGCCATGGAAGAGCCCTTCTTTTAAACCAATGCAATAATGAAATGTAACACCTTCCCAATACTTTCCTAAAAAACAATGTATAAAGAACAGGTGATATCCTAAGAGCATGTTTCCAATAGATGTTAATTTGTGTGGATTTGCTGAACATAAATTTGCATATTAATGCATTTCAATGGGTCTGTTTCCATTATATAGGCAAGATTCACATTCAGGAAAAATCAGGACAGCAGTACTATATGATTATGGATGCCACATGTGATTTCCGTTCTTCACAATGACTTTTTATGCATGTTTTGGATAGTCAATAGGAATAAAAAATGGAAAAAATGTGTGATTACACATGCAAATTTACATGTAAAAAACAGATGTATATGTATGCTGATTCGCATGCGATTTTGCATCCGAAAAATAGCATGTGAATGTGCATGTTTCTAGTGGAAAGAGGCCCTAACGGTCACTTCCTTACTTTCCACTTTATAAAACCAGATCACCCCTTTAAGACTGCGATATTTATAAAGGAGTGATCTTATAATAATGGTGGAAATCAGTGCTTTGACTGTCTACTGTAATGGTCCTAAAGATCATTAGAACCAAGCATGAAATAACCTTAATTGAGGTTAAAGAGACTCTGAAGCGAGTCTCAATTCTCTTTTCTAACCTGTATTAATGTTAAGCCCCATAAGCACAGCTAAACCGAGGGGTTAATACTCCCCAAATCTCCCCAGGATAATCCACGACTTTCTTGGTCATGGATTTTTCTCTTCCTGGAGGCAGAGCTATGAGCTGTAGCTCTGCCTCCATGTGCGTCAATCGCCGCGCGGATCTCCGCCTCTCCCCGCCCCTCTCTGTGAAGGCAGATGAGAGGGGCGGGGGAGAGGCAGCGATCAGTGGGGATAGACGCGCTTGAGGCAGAGCTTATGGCTGTAGCTCCGCCTCAATAAGGAAGCGCTCCCCCGACACAGGAGAGGGGATTTGGGGGGTATTAACCCCTTGGTTTGCCGCGGGATAGCGGTGGTTTAGCTGTGCTTATGGGGCTTAACATTAATATAGGTTAAAAAAGAGAATTGAGACTCGCTTCAGAGTCTCTTTAAAGGACCCCAACCAATTGAGATTTTGTCCTATGTTTTCCCCTAGGAGATAATTTTTCATCTCCATCAACTTTTCAGCACTGTGCAATTCAAAGAATTACCTAAAGAAGCTGAAAAAATACTGTAAAAATTATTCTGAGTATTTTCTTGCTTGCTGGTAGCTTAAAAGGCATTTTAATGACAAGATGTAAAAATGTTACCGAGGAGAAAACTTCTGAGAAAAAGTGAATTGGATCGGTCCAAGTGTTAAAGTGACAATTTGCGGCACAAGTGGCAAATGGGCGCTTGGACACTGCACTACCGTCACACTAACATGAGGGTAAAACACGTAGCAACGTTGATAGAACGCCCCATTCCCAACAACTTTAGCCCTAAAGTGAATCTAGTCTAACGGCTAATGCAAATGCATATCAGTGGTGTTTTTACTTTAAGGGAGATGTCCTTTAAAAGAAGAGAGACTATTAAAAAGATGGCTGCCTAGGACAATGATATATACAGCAGGATACAACCATCTATAAATATAAAGCTAAAACAAATAAAAAAAGCAATAGCTTCCCTTAGCCATATAATGTAAGAGTATAACATCAGCAGAATATATGTAATGTCATAAAATCATGTCATGACAATAGCATCATTGTGCTGCTTAGGATTCATCAGATTACACAACATGATGGTTCTGACAACACTGATGCCATTGGCTATATTGGAATCTATCCAGGCACTGGATATGCTTCACGCAATTGCATCAGAGTCACACCTAGGGGTCATCCAGAGGGATACTGAAAAAGCCACACAGTGTGAACCCTTTTTATAGGGTAATATAAAGTATACATCTGGAGCAGCTCATTGGGAAGTTTGAATCAACATCTTCAAACTGCTTGTTAAACGTAGGTGTTTGATTGAAGCTCTGTGTCTTGTGTGGCTTTTGGCAATGTCTGCCTTGGTTATATAAAGCGTGCATTACTCAGCTGCACAGACAGCATCAGCTTGTAGATCTAGGACCGAGGCCAGTGTTGCCGCTTCAGTCCCCTATGAACACAGGTGTTTCTTTCATTAGCACAGGTGATTTTGTCAGGATGACTCATCCGCTGATTGATTGACCCCCTTCTCATGTGGATGCATTATGGGCAGAAGCAACTCTTTAATGGCCACATTCATTAATTTCATATGATAGATATTAAAGTGAAGACAAACGTGAGGCTAAAATATCCCTGCTCAGATTTCTCTCTAGCTAGTGTTTTGTAAACTAGAAATAAGCAGTGGTTCCTATTCAGTGGCCTGTAAGGCATTTGGCTTAAACATGACTGTTGTAATACTTTGCTAATAATTAACTCTCATCATATTCCTAAACAAGCAGCTGGAAACAGAGGCGACAAAACAGGATAAAATATGCTAAAACCAGTTTAACCACTTCACAACGGAGGGGTTTTACCCCTGAAGCACCAGCGCGATTTGTACTTTGCAGCGCTGCTTCCATTGATTTTTTTCTGTGATATGATTGGTTATTGGGGACTGGGGTCCCCATAACCAATCATTGCACTGCAGAGCGGGGGTGTGCGCGCGCGGGTCGCGGGGGCGCGCGATCGCGCGCTGCACATTTGTTTACAATTCATTGTTATCAATGGAGACTGCTTCTGTTTGAAGCAGTCTCCATTGTGTCCTCAATCGGCGCGTCTAATTGGATTTAGGAACGCTTGTTCCTAACATCCAATTAGTCACCTGCTGTGCTGGCTGGCTGGAGTGTGCGCGCGAGGTCCCCGCCCACTCCCAGCCAGTAAACAAACAAGTGCGCCTTTCTCCGTCCCTGGAGGTGAAGCAGTGCGCAGAGGGATGGAGAAATTTAGCTCTGGGGGGGTAAAGTGGTTAAAAATAGGAGGTAGTGGTGGACTTACCTCCCACAAAATATACTCAGGAAGTCAAGAGTAAGCATAAATTAGACTAATAAAAAAAAAACCCTCCAAACAAGCATTGCGTTTTGCAGGCTTTTGTGTGCTTCATCAGGCAATAAAAGGAGCAACTTCACTGAGCTCAAAGCGAGAAATAGCTCCTCCAAGGGTGCTATTTTACCTCCTATTCAGGGATTCCTGATGCATCCCCTATTTTAGGCTGCTATTACATATTCCCATTCCACAGGTATCTTTAATGCTCCCCTTTAAAGTATCCTACCATTTATAGCATCTCTTATTGTGTCACCTATCTTGTGCTCCCTTTACAGTGGCCTCTGTGCTATGCATTTCTTATGGTAGCCGTGCTGTCCCCCCTTTTTTTTGGTAGTCTTGTGGTCCCTTTAACCTTTCTTATACCTTTCCCCATTAGTATAGTGCCACCCACCCAACTTTGCAGAGATCGGCAGTGGGAAGTGATACTGGTAAGTATCTTTCACCTCAGGTGTAATGAGTCCTGGCTTTATGAGGTCATCATCATCAGGCACATGCAAGTACAGAAGACCGGCTACTGTCGGAGCCACGGGAGAGAGTTAACCAATCTACGACCGCCTAACACTGATCAGCGGTCGCAGAGTGGCTCCCGCAGGACCAGGACCGTCTAACGCCGATCGGCGTCAAGTTCTGGGGGCAGAGATTAGCGGGGATTGTGCTCCGATCTGTAAACCGCCTGCCAGCCGATTTTGGAGCTGGTAAGCTATTAAAAAAACCAAAATGGCCGCAAGTGCTTGTACAGCACTGAAATCTAGTGCAGCGCTGTATGGGGGACAGCTCTGTCATTGAGCTGTCCCCAGGAGAGGCTCACAAAGTAACCCCTCTCATAGATTGATGCTTATGAGAGGCTATTGCAGGGAATGGATCTCAGGGGGAGGGAAAATAGATGTTTTTAACTAAAAAAAAAAACAAATTGATAAAAAAAAATCACAGCAGCAATCAGATGTCACCAACAGAAAGCTCTGTTGGTGGCAAGAAGAGGAAGCAAGATTAATTTGTGTGCTAAGTTGTATGGCCGTGCAGTGAACTGTTAAAGCAATAGTGTGCTGAATTGTAAAAAATCTCTTTCTAGTGTCCGACCCCTACCAAAGGGGGATAAGACATCAGGGTGGATTACCCTGCTAGTCCCCTAAAAGCCCTGTTGGTTGATAAGCACGCTTGCTGTGCTCATCAACTTTACAAATGTTTATGTCCTTCTGCACAAACTGATGACAGATAGGACATAATATACTGTACTGTGTCAACAATGGGTTTATTTGAAAATGATCTATACTCTCGCAATCAATTTTTACATCCTTAAAACTGATTGGCCTTGGCTATTTTGTTTACCATAGCATAAAAAGAATATGAAAAGTGTAATCTTGAGGATTGTAACCAGGTAATGTCTATCTACTTTGCACTGATACAAAGTTATGTGCCATTTTATATAATATTATATACCTTTTTATGAAATTTGACAGACATGTTCATCAATTTTGAGATTTAGGGGATGTTTATCTCTTTACACTTTGACCCCAATTAAACTCCATCGTTCTAGTTATTTTAAACACAAAACTGAACTGGCTTTAAAAGGGACCCAAGGTGTGAGATCTATGGAAGCTGCCATATTTATTTCTTTTTAAGCACTTAAATAACAGCAGTCTCTGCCCCCTTAAGGACCTGAGACCGCTGGTACAATAACGGCGGAATCCCAACAAATCTCCGCCGCAACTGCCGTCCATCGGGATCCTAAGGACACCCACTCTGCCATCTTTATGATGGCAGAGTCATGTGAGCCGGTCAGGAGCCGCCTTCGTTGGCTCCTGACCGTGTCTATCAATGTAAGCTATTGGGAGCGGCTTTCATTGATAGACACGGCCAGGAGCCAATGAAATTGGCTCCTGACTGTCTCACATGGCTCTGCCATCATAAAGACAGGCAGAGCAAGTGAGCTGCGGTGAGAGACGTCGGGATTCAGCGGCGAGATGCAAAAACGGTGGATGTGCGCTGCGTCGGTGATTGAAATCTATGCCCTGCCAGCCTGGTAACCACCAAAAAAGGGCGTAGCTTTCAATCACCGTGGGCCTTAAGTAGTTGAACAATACCAATTGACTGGCAGTGCTGCTGATCTTTCTGGTTAGTAAGGTCTAAATTACACACCTGAAACAGGCATGCATTTAAACTTGTTAGATTTGTCACAGACCTCTGATCTTCACGCTTGTTCAGTGTCTATGGATTAAAGTATTAGAGGCAGATAATCAGAAGGACAGCCAGGCAATGTGCATTGTTTAAAAGGAAATAAACATGTTAGCCTTCATATCCCTCTCACCTCCCTTTAAAGAGAACCCGAGGTGGGTTCTAACAATGCTATCAGCATACAGAGGCTGGGTCTGCATATACTGCCCAGCCTCTGTTGCTATACCGATCCCACCTAAGCCCCCCTGCGCTCTGCTATGCCTCCATAAATCATCAGCCGAGCTGTCGACACACAGCGTCCCTTCCCTCTAATAAGCGGGGAGGGAAGGGACGCGGGTGGGCGGGGACCAGAGCTATGGAGGAGGCGGGGGAGTGGAGAGATTGACAGATGCAGAGAAAACAGCCGGCTGTGACACGCTGTGTGTTGACAGCTCGGCTGATGATTTATGGGGGCATAGCAGAGCGCAGGACTTAGGGGGCGATCGGTATAGCAACAGAGGCTGGGCAGTATATGCAGACACAGCCTCTGTATGCTGATAGCATTGTTAGAACCCAACTCGTGTTGAAAGAAAGATTTCATCCAAAGACAGGTTGTTACAGTGACAATCCTTTCATTTTTTAGTGTATTGATCATTATATTATTAATTTATAAAGCACCAACATACTCTGTGGCAATGTACAAAGGGCCAGTTCAAAAATTGTAATCGTAACTTTTCATCGCGATTTAGCTGCAAATCATGTATGGATTCCTTTTCAACAGAACGAGAATCACACCGCAATCGTACCCAAAGCAATGCATGCAGCGCTTTGCGATTTATGCAAATGCCGAACGTTGCAGAGAGAATTATCCCCTAAAGATGCATTAGCAGCAGCTCTTTGCTGATCGCGGGTGATCAGTAAAGCGCTGAAAAGCGCTCAAGTGTGAACCATGCCTAAGAAACATACATAGGGTACAGAATAATACAGACAATGGTATACACCAATATACAAAATGCACAGTCTGTACAAAATACAGAATTGGTAGTTACAGTGACAAAATTAATATCAATAAACGTGTAACAAATTACAAGACACAAAAGGGTGAAAGAGCCCTGCCCTTTGCGAGCTTATATAAAACAACTATGTTACCTTAGTGTAAATACTATATAGCACTTCCTTTTACGATTCCCTGTCAGAAATTACATTGTAACCACATCACAGACAATTTTGTAGTTTATATGGCTTTTAGATGTACACGAATCTTTAACATAAAGTGAATGATTTAAGTTTCAATTAACCTTTGTCTGAATGACCAGCCAGATACCCTTGTAGTTGTTCAAAGCGCAGATATTACACATTCAAAACAGGACCTAATGTTTCAGAGATTCATATTCTACTATAATTATATGGTTCAATGCAAGTGATTATATCGCTTCTTCAGAATCGGCCTGCAGAGTTTTGGTTTGCTGGCTTCTCATAATTTACTGCCTTGGCATAATAGGCCAGTCTTCCCAGAGAAAAAAAAAAAGATGATAAATGACACTGGCTAGGATTCATAGATTTATTAAATTTCTATCAAACAGTGCAACAAAAAAATCTGCTTAAGTTAGAAATGGGCTCGAATTTTTTAATCAAAATTCATGAGTCCTGATGCTTGGTTCAGTAGGCCCACGGAAGGCTTGAATTGAAGACTGATTAAAGAAAATAAAAGCCTTATTTGAAGTAATTTTTCAATGACGGCTTTTAATTGGATGTTAAATCAAACTCTTATCTGCCTCTCTGCAGATAGCACATTATATAAAATACAGTTGGTGGCACTGCCAGTGTAACCGATACACTGAATAACAATTGACTTTTTACTTTCCACCGAGAGGATCAAGTGAGTGCAGTTGTCACCCTGTCAGGAATTAACGATGGAAATGTATGCTTAAGTAGCAGAGTGTGATGTGCAGACGTTTTAGATCACTGCGGGATGTATTTTATGCTTCAAGGTTAACAGTTGCTTACTTACCTTTGTGAAACAGCTTTGCTAAAACAGAGCATTACCATATTTGACGTGGGACTTTAATGAAAATGGTGACTACAGAATACGTACTATATTTCTGTTTTGGTAGGTAAACCAATACCATGTTCGTTGGAGCGAATCCAAAGACTATGGGCCTCATTTACTGAAATGTGTAAAATAAAAATGGGCTGTTTTGCTCGGTTCCTTCATTTTTCATCTCCTTTTGTCATGGTCACTGGATTTGATAAGCCATGGTCTGCTCTTCTTTTAAAGTAGTGTTTTTTCCTTAGCTCTTCCAGACACATATGTACCTTTATCCATTTATTTCTCTTACTTGATTATCAGTAGTGATTTTAGTCTATGTACTGCCACACATCTTTGCTTGATGACTTGTTTGGATTTTAAAGTGCTTTATGTTTCACTTAAACCTGCTATAACATTTTATGAATATTTTGTACAAAAATCAACATGCACAAAAATGTCTGCACTCCCATATCAATCTTTCTAGATGTTTAGGAGCCACAAAGTCCTGGGTTCTCTAAAGGTGGCCACTAACAGTCCAATTTCTAGTGAAAAATCGTTCAAGCAATCAGATAATTCTGTTCAGATTGGTTGTAAGTAATTTCTGTTGATGGACACAATCGATTAGGAATGATTATAAAAAACGTTGTCCAATTGGATTTACATTGAACCAAAATGTGGATGTTCTTGTTTGTGATAGATCGGAAGTAAAGATTAGTTTGATGATGGTGCAGTAAAACAATGTATTACAATCTTCCACTTCCAATCAGAATTATCTGATCGCTCAAACAATTTTTCGCTAGAAACTGGATCCTAAGTGGCCACCTTTACAGTGACCACCCTTGATGCTCAGCGGTTATTCATTCACCCCCATCCTTTCATGGTAAGCTGCCTACCGTGTCATACTTGACATTGATATATCACTGCAATTGGAAACTTTACTAGTGGTAAGGGTAGTGAAAAGTATGGATTGCAGCTAAGTGTAAAAAACAGGACAGTCGTTAGTGTGTCCATGGTTATAGAGCCTGTCCACCATACAGAAGTTCTTTAAAAGCAATATGGTTTGAGTAATCTGACAGGAAGTGTGCCAGCAACAGCTCTCCCAGTGTGAGTAACGATCACATTAATTTATGCAAGAGATGAGAGGTGCGTCTGTTTGCTAACATATTTTGTACATAACAGATTGAGACAGCTTCCCTAATAGTAAGATAATGCCTTACATCACATTGCTAGCTCCTCTTATCTTGAATTTGCTGCCACATGGATGGCTAAAATGCAAAAGAATGTTGCCAGCACTAACTTGAATGTGAAATGGGGGAATTGTTCCATTTACATTGATTACTTTGATCCAAAGGCAGGGAGGACAACTATATGGGCTACAAGGAGCATACATTTGTAATAAACCTAGTTTGTGTGGTCCATATTTCTACTAGCAACCTTCTCACTTCTGGTAATCACCTCAGCTCCAGTACGTAATAGTGTATACCTACCGTATTTAGACTATATTTGCCACCTGCCCTGACCCAATTTCTATTCAAGACTTTGGTATTCCACTTAGTTTATTATTCTGTTCATAAAACATCCTTTCTGGCAGTCTGCTGAACGCTGGAAATGTGTTTGTGTTCCAGATAAATCAGTTTCACATAAATCGTCAGACAGATCAGATGTTTAATAAGGTTTATAAACAAACGTTTCAATGGTTGTAGTCTCTCTTGATCTGGGTTAAACTATCCTATATAGCGACGATACAGAAATGTAGAGTACAGAGCTGTTATAGGTTTAATGTATGGGATTTAAAGAGAAACTACCTTCAGAACTTCATGACAGTACTCCCAAAATCAGGTGGTATGAATTGCATAGCTAAACCAGCGCTCAAAAAACCTCCTCTTACCTGGAGTCCACCCCTGCGATGAGCTACATTAGCTAAATGTTTAAAGCCATGTGGTTATGTGACAAAGTAAAAAGGTATCAGATTTTGACTGCTCAACCCCTAAAAGTGGTAGTTCTGGTGCCCACAAAAGAGCTAATGCATCATAGCATTTTTTAATAGCGGCATTTGAAGCAACTTCTTATATTTTTATTGGATTTATATAGCGCCAACATATTTCGTAGTGCTGTACAATAAATAAGGTTACAAACGATGATAATAGGGCACTAGACAACACAACAGTAAGCGCTTTTCTGAGCGCTTTTTGGCCTCCAGTACTTTGAGAGCTTTCTAAAAAAAAAAAACGCTCCCATTGACTTACATTAAAATCGCAGTCAAATCGTATGATTTTACCACAATTTTAATGTAAGTCAATGGGAGTGTTTTTTAAAAAGCTCTCAGAAAGCTCTGAAGGCCAAAAAGTGCTCAGAAAAGTGCTTATAGTGTGTCTGTGCCCTTACAAAGATACTGATAAAAATGTGTCTGAATGAGGGATAATGGCTATGTTCAAGCAAGAGTAGCTTACACGGTGACCGACTTAATAGTAGGCTGACTAGAAAACAATGGCATAAAACGATAGCGGTACTGGGTAATGGTGAGATCTCTATAACTGCTAGCTTGCTCTAATTACCAGTATACTACATGAACTACACTACATGAACTACACTACTTGAACATCACATTGGCAAGGACAATGGAGGACATATAATAATCTCTTTAGGAAATGCAAGTTTATGGCATAATCAAACAATGGTAAATTAAAATATCAACTAATTAAAAAATGAACTGCAGGTACAAGTATTTTGATAAATGGGGACCCTTGTGCTTCTGTAATGTCAGTAACCATTAGTCAATTAATAGTATGTATTCTCATGAATATTCATGCTTAGATAAGGCATTTTGGCACCTGCGAGAGACCAGGCAACTCTCAACGTAACACTAGGCATAATTTACTAATAAATTAGACCATGAATAGCCAAGGGCTAAACAAAATACATTCTTCGTTATTGTAGTCCATCCATACTCCCTGGACTCATCTCAGCTCAACAAAGACTCATTTGTGAAATCGGTTTTGCTGCTGAGGCAGGAAGACTGCGTACTATATACAGCCTTACTGCCAATTAAGAAAGCACTGATCCATTTCAGGGTCACTTCTCGATTACTGTGACTGGCTCAGAGTGATCAGGAGGTCAGGAGCCAATGAAATCTGCTCCTGACTGAGATACTGAGCTCAGCTGTTTTTAGACATTGCGTCCTATGCTCGGGAGCCAGCGACATGAAAACTATGCTGCATCAGACGTAGTTTGTGTAGTTTTAACTAATGGTGGTCTCAAACCAGTTAAGGAGGAGCTAGGTTGTAAAGAATGTAAAGTGGTTTCACACTAAATTCAATTTATAGGTTACAAATATCACCAATCATATAAAGGTGTCAGCAGTCATACCAATACTTGCACAATGATATACCACCTAAAAGAATGTACTAGCATTCAACCTGTGTACAAAAATGCAAAACTTTATTTAGTCAAACACTGCATGAAAGTACAGGTACCACAATACCTTCTAATCCCACTACAGCTACCCCACCCTACTAAAACCATAACACACCCACCAATTATGTTCTCAGCAAGAACTGCCAACTAACAGACTATAAGCTACAGACTGGGACAGATCCCACATTCACTCTACCTGCCACACACAACCAGGCACACTCAATGCAGCCCCTAATGGTCAGCAGATGATGCAATTACAAACAGGCCAAGAACGTAGTGGAGAAAGACCGTTCCAGAGTTATAGCTATAGCTTACAGTCTAGTTTTCAGCTCCTACCCAGCGCATCATTAGTGTATTATGTTTTAGTAGGGTCCGATAGCTAGGGTGGGATTAAAAGGGTTTGGGTACCTGCACTTTCATGCAGTGTTTCAATAAATAAAGTTTTGTATTTCTGATTGCTGTTTGAGTGCTGATGCTGGAATGACAACTTGGCTTGAGGAAATTAGCCAGACTGATTCAAAGCAGAACTACACTGTAAGACTACTTGACGCTACATCACAGTGAGGGAGGTGTTTAACCACTTCCGGATTCTCGGTGCGTATATGTACGCCCCTGAATCCTGAAGTGTATTCCAGACCGTTCCATGTCAGTTCAAGGAGGGTGTCTCCGTGAACACCCTGCGAGCCGATCGGCGGCTCGCAGGGTAAATGTAAACACACGGGGAAGATCTTCCTCGGTGTTTACATGTATACGGCGCTGCTGCGCAGCAGCGCCGTAGAGGAGATCGGCGATCCCCGGCCTCTGATTGGCCGGGGATCGCCGGCATCTGATAGGCTAAAGCCTATCCCTTCAGGCGCAGGACGGAAATCCATCCTGCGCCGCTCACAGGGGGAGGGAGAGGGAGGGAAGGGGAAGGAGGCCAGGAAGCGCTGCGGAGGGGGGCTTTGAAGAGCCCCCCCCCCGCAAGCGCAAGCAGCCGGCGGCGATCAGACCCCCCCCAGCAGGACATCCCCCTAGTGGGGAAAAAAAGGGGGGGGGGAAAGTCTGATCGGCCTGGCTGCAACCTGATCTGTGCTGTGGGCTGGAGAGCCCACGCAGGACAGATCAGCACAAAATAGCGTAGTACAGAAGTGGTTAATATACAGACTCTGTAACATGTCTGGCAACATTATCCACTTATTGGAGATCAATGACTGATTATCTTAAAATTGGCACTGAATAAGTTACATGTGACAAAATAATTCTTCAGTCAGTAGTTGTATACTGTTTGTGACATAAAAAAATATTTACTCCAATAGGACTCCAATATTCATTGTTTTTTCTTTTTCTGACAGTTTAAATATAAGTTTTCCCGTTTTACAGTCAATATGCAGAGTCCCATCACCGTAACAGCCGTGACATACAGATAATGCTGATGTGATTCTTTAAAAAAAAATGCATTCTTAAAGAGAACCCGAGGTGAGTTCTAACAATTCTAACAGCACACAGAGGCTGGGTCTGCATATACTGCCAAGTCTCTGTTGCTAACCCAATCCCCCCTAAGTTCCCCCTTCGCTCTGCTATGCCCCATAAATCATCAGCCGAGCTGCGCCAGCTGTTTACTTCTGTAAGTGTCAGTCTTGGCTGCTTCCCCGCCTCCTCCATAGCTCCGGTCCCTGCCCGCATCCCTTCCCTCCAATCAGCGGGGAGGAAAGGGACGCAGGCAGGGACCAGAGCTTTGGAAGAGGCGGGGGAGCAGCGAGACTGACACTCACAGAGGTAAACAGCCGGCAGCGACACGCTGTGTGTTGACAGCTCAGCTGATAATTTATGGGGCATAGCAGAGAGAAGGGGGAACTTAGCGGGGATTGGGATAGCAACAGAGGCTGGGCAGTATATGCAGACCCAGCCTCTGTGTGCTGTTAGCATTGCTAGAATTCACCTCGGGTTCTCTTTACGGCATATATGTCTATTGAGGTCCTTACTCAATGATTATGTTGGTTCACTCAAGAAATGTCAAAGTTAAAAACAAGGTATTACACAGCATACACATGAAGCATTAGTTATATGCCACATAACAACCACTTGAGGCATTTGTAAACTTCCTGTTGGCTACCAAAGTAGGATTCATAGTAAGCTTAAATAGGCAAAGAAAGTTATGCTTAAAAAATAAGCCCCGAACAAGATGACAGCACTAAATATTGATGACAGAAAAATGGCATCTAATTTCAGACAAGTCTGTCAACCATGTCAAATAGTACAAGGCACAAAAATGATGTATGCATTTCAGTTTATTTTTGTGTAACCCCTGTCAAAAGTGTTTTTCTTAGTTTGAGGATGTAGAGAAGGGTCAATCCCCCAACTGCTGTCTGTATACCCACCGAAGAGACTTAAATTACTATTTAAACTTCAATTTTTATAATTGCATTTTACTGGAATGCAATTCTAAAAATAAAAAAAATGCTTTACACAAATTGGATATATGTTTAATTTTTGCAATAGAAGATTGTAAACTCACTGCTTTAATAAACTACAGAAGACAAGTTTCTTATCAAGGGCAGTGTGCAGTCTTCTCTCTCTCAGTCACTCACTCTTTTTCCTATCAGTCAGGCAAGGTCATGTGTACTAACAATAATGTAGTCCATTTCACTGGCACCCCCATCAGAGTCACGCCTTCCTAGTAGCAGACAACTAGTGGAGAGGTGGTCAGTCATGGATATAGCAGCATCTACAGTCGAATCCAGCTACCATAACATAGGCTGCATTACAGCGGGTACAAAATTACATGGGAACCACAATTTTTGCTAAAGCTAAACAGGTCATAATAGCTGCCTTCATTCCCACAAGAATAGTCCATTGACGTCAACGCCTGTAAAGATAAAAATAAGCCAATAAACACTTTTTCCATAGTTCACAGATCCCCTTGGATGGAAAGACAAGTACCAGCTACATGATTATCTGTCCGTTGTCCTACGTTGTGAAATGACATCACCTTGCAGAAGACTAACTTTAATTATTTTAATCCTTATTTAATCATTACAGGACCATCTCATCTCCAAAATACAAAAAAGCCCAACAAAGAGAGTAAGGGTCCTTTTCTACAGGTGAATGAACAATGCACTCAGTGAGCAGTTACCAAGCAACAACGAGCAGTTACCAAGCAACAGCAAGCAGTTACCACTTTTCACTGCCTATCAACTGCTCAAGGAAAATGGTCTGTTTTGAAATAGCAAACAATACAGCAGCATACTAATCACACATCATTGTAATGGCCAGCTTAGCCATGGGGTAAACGCCATACAACTGCAAAACTATCCTTAAGCTGCAGGTTTTAAAGGAAACCCGAGGTGTGAGATATATGGAGGCTACCCTTTTTATTTCCTAGCAAACAATGCCAGTTGCCTGGAAACCTGTTCATTTTCTAGCATAGGTAGTGTGAGTCAAACCCTGGAACAAGCATATAGTTAATCCAGTAAAACCTTAGTCAGCTGAGTCAGAACACCTGATCTGTTGCATGCTTGTTCAGGGTCTATGGCTAAAGGTATTAGAGAAACGGGATCAGCAGGAATACCAGGCAACTGGTATGGTTTAAAAGGAGATAAATAGGTCAGTCTCCATATGCCTCTCACCTCGAGTTCCCTTTAACTTCTGCTCTGCACCAATGAGGAGGAACTGTAGGCCCCAGTAAAGTGCTATCAAGTTTCTTATACCAGTGCCCAGCCTTTGGGAAGATCATTTGTGATGTGAAGTAGATCCTGAAATGAAATACACATTTTTGCTGAGCTACATGCCAAACACTGTTCCTGTCCTAAGAGATCATTATTCAGCCACACTGTACTGGTCCTGAAGCTTGTTCGTGTTCTGCTATGCCTATAGTTGGAATGGAAACATCCTACTTAGGCTGTAAGCCAGACGGTTCTTCTACTTACATAATAAAATGGATGTATAAACTTGTAACTTCCTTGCATGTTGTAAATTAAAATACAAGGAATATGAGTGAGACATAGTGCAGTGCAACCCAGTGCAGTTACTCTTGTCAAGGAAACAAGGGCATGCTCGAGGCCCAGATGGAAATCGACTTCTCCAATTTTTGTCACCACAAATTAAGCATCTTGGGCTCCCAGCTGGAAAGACTTTACTGGCAGTAATTGGCACCAGCTGTAGCCAAAAGACCTCTACTTGGAATTCCTGCATTTCATCTTAACAGTCAGGACATTGATCACTCTGCCCAAATCCAGCCAGCTGACAGTGAAAGAAGAACCTGCATTGATTTGTATGCACTTGTCGTGAACTATGGACACACTGAGTGTTTCTGTTTTATATCCTTCAGCACAGTGAGATGTTTAAAAGCAGTTACCATCTTGATGGTAATTTATTTTAACACTAATAATTAGGCATACGGGTTATCTGGGGTAAAACTAAAATATCATCAAGTTGACCACTTAACATAATTGGCATTATTTTTATTAATCATTTTTACTTGCGCATCCTCATAAAAATACAAGAAATTAATTGCTGTAATAATGCAGAGTGTGAATAATTAAGTACTAGGAAGGCATGATCTATTAATATAACAATTACTCATTTTTTTAACAACTTGGCGTAGACATTTTTTCAAGCAGCTATATCATCAGATATGTACTCAACACTGGTAATTGATGCATTCAATTTTATGCTCACTTAAAGTGAATCTGTGCTGTGAAAAAGGCATGAAAACTAACACTAACAACAGAGACTGGGGATGGCTCACAATGCCACGTTATGATGTAACGCATAGATTTACACAATATTTTACCCAAGTAAAAGCTTGCATGCATAAAATCTTACCCTTGAAAACCATACACTGAAGTCTGGTAAAGTTGCCGTGCGCAGGGAGCGCACATCAATTTTACTGTTACTAGCCCAAGGGAAGCACCGGCCGTTCACCCATTTATGCCATATACCAAGCTGCAGTAACAACCGTTGCTAAGGTAACATATTACCATAGTAAGGCACGCAGTACCAGGTGGCACTAAGGGTCTATATACAGGAGGTTAAAAAAAAATGATAGCAACCTGATTACTAATGCTGCCACTTTGCACCACTAGATACTGGAACAGATGTCAGTAGAAGTCTGAAAATCAATGACACTGCTAACTTTAAAACTGCTCAGTGCCATCAACCATACACAGCTCCCCTATGCTCCTAGCTCATGGCGACCTAGAATCACCTTGAAGGTATTAAGGGCTTAAAAAGAGACCAAAAAGCCCTCTATTAAAAAGCAATGCTTAATGTAATTTTGCGTTCTTCAAACAGAAGGTATTTGCGATAATTCAGCTGTAAGTGAGCAACTAATGCATCACTCTTGAATATGCAAATCATCTCTTTATGACCTTGAAAGCAAGGCTCACATCCAGAAACGCTTGGGAATAGTGAGTCTGTAGCTTATAAGTTTTACAGAGCCACACCAACCCAACGTGCATACAGCCTGTTTAGGACTTTTTGGTCCTCATCAGTGCATGGTATGGATTGATTTGCTCCTACTGTGACGGATTGGCAAAGGAATAAGCATTCCAAGTTACAATTGACACACTGATTGAAAACCAATTGGAAATGCTTTAGTTTTTATATATTTTAGTTAAGTGCCATGTTCTTGTTGAACTGAACAGCTACTCTAATAAAAACACCTTCTTGCATATGGTCAACTTTGATTAGATCAATATTCTTTTGCCAGTAATGTGACATTTAAAGAGCAACTCCAGTTAAAATAACGTAATGAACGAAAGTGCTATGGGTGGGCCAGGCCTGTTGGTAAAGTGAAACTAGCTGGCGACGTGAGACAGGAGGATCTGATCGTGATTGCAAGGGCATGGGACAGCTTCAGGGGGCTGGTAAAAGCCCCCAGGTGAGTAAAACTTATTTTTTTCCACAGGCTTAAGGGTCACTTTAAGCAATATCTTGGACACGTTAGCTAGCGCTATACATAACAAGCTTAATTCTGTCTCCTCCTCTTCCCTGTTCAGTATAACATCAAACACACATTGCAAAGTTAAAGATGAAAAAAACCTGAACAATGAATCAGCTTTATATTAGAACAGCTAAAGTAAGCCATAAAATGGTTATTAATATTGACAATTGCAACCCCTCGCTTGTAAACCATAGAAAAGTATCATTCCGCATTTCTGCAATCCAGCTATAAAAACCTATAAAACAGACTTTCAACTAGAATTAGACAAATATGTCAGTAAATGTAAATGATAGTCTGGTACGGCAATATACTGGTGTACAAATCTGCCCAGTATAGATGTATAATTTCCCTACAGTTTTAGACGTAACCATGTAATATGATATAAGGGCTTGCAATTCAAGCAAGTTGATATTTTTATGAAAGTGTTAATTCCCTTAGCTCATATCCTTGCCAAGCACCAAAAAAAGTGCTTATGTAAGTTTTATATTGTTTTTTTCTGATTCAATCACGAAAGCCAGACCCTGTCACATTTATTCTGCAGTTAGTCAAGATATCTGTTCACTTATAAAAGCACCGAAAGGGAGCTGGCAAGACATGCTGTATCTATCGTGCAGGCTGTTTGAAAAAATAGATTCTATCAACGATGTTTGTAAGACTGAATGGAGGTGTTTTAGCACCTTGGCCATAGGCAATATATAAAGGAAGGGTCCGGTTACTTTCAAATAACATATTTCATTTACAAAACTAAACAAAACATTATTTAACCCTTAGAATGCCACTGCCATCTATAGGTGTTTTGTGTTTTTGCATCCACCTGTCATGGATGCCAAAAAGCTTTTTATCCACTTCATTCTATCACAACATTTAAATGTTGTGATAACCGGGACTAACGGGCAAATAAAATGTGTGGGTTTTATTTATAATAGCCATGCTTATTTTAAATCTATTGGACATGAAATTGGAGAAAAAGTGTATTTTTTTCATTTATTTTATTTTTGTTTTCCCCTACTTAATTACTGAAAACAAGCATCACCCACAAAAAGCCTAATTTGTCGCAAACAAAACAAGGTGTAGATCATTCAGGTGTGAGGAGCAGTTATAAAGTTACAGTATGGCCCAATGAGTGGGAGGGGCGCTGACAGGAGAAAATGGCTCTTGGCAATAAGGGTAAAATGGCCTGTGGCCTGAAGTAGTTAATAAAAAAACACTTTTGCCTATAGCAGATGCCTCTGGGTATTTTTGTGTCCTCATATTCCTGTGTCACGGCCACCATAGCATAGCACCATACCTTTTTTCAAAGTAATTTTCTTCAGGTTTTCTAGAAACACCACTTTATATCCAAGTACACCAAAAGCACGCTTCAAATGCCCATTAGATACCATTTCATCAGTTTAAAGTTCTGCATTAGAGCTTTCCTCTCTGGCAGGGACATATAGTTCAATATAGAATTCGTCCATGTAATAAACATGTAGGAAGCAGCTGGGGGCAGTCTGGCGTCCTCCGCAGCTGCCTCCATTCCTCTGCCTAGTGTGTCACCCGTGCCTCCGGCGTCTAGCACGCCGAGGACGGGTATGTCAGCCGTACATAGGGTTGCATTGTCGCGTGCGCACGCGCACAGACAGGACCTTTATGCGGGGAAGAGGCGCGTCAGCTGACCAGATGGTCGGCTGACTTCAGAGGAGACGTTCGCCGCTCCTCATTGGCTCAGAGGAGTGGGCATGCCAATTGGGTCTCCTCTGCTTCTTAAGCCTCTCTGCTTCACTCGCAAACTGTCTGCTGTTGCGAATGCTACGTGTTAGCGCTCAGACCTTAGAAAGATCCGGTGTGCTTTGATCCGGGAGGAAACCGGGGATTTCACACTAGATAGGAATATTATTGTTTGCATTACTCCTCATTGATATCTGTGTACGACTCTGGCTCGATGCTGACCTCTCTCTCGTTTACTGTCTCTGTACTTCTGCCCATCTGATCATGTTGCCGACTCAGCCTGTATAACCACCTTCCTATTGATTTCTGATTCTGTACCGTTATTACCTGTCTGTTGCCAACCTTGCCTGTCTGACCTCACCTCCCCCACCAGAGAGCCCTGATCTCTGGTGAGGGCTTCTGTACTGATAGTACCCACCAGCTCCTCTGGTGAGGGCCTATGTACTGATAGTACCCACCAGCTCCTCTGGTGAGGGCTTCTGTACTGATAATACCCACCAGCTCCTCTGGTGAGGGCCTCTGTACTGATAGTACCCACCAGCTCCTCTGGTGAGGTATAGCTATCTATCAAGTACTACTGTTGCACCAAGCACTATACATTGTATATCTTCTGTGTGTGGCTACACCTGTTACATCATCTGTATTTGTTGTCACGGCAGCTTCTGATATACCAGTATTATAGGTGATTCTGCAGATCACCTTATAATCAGTTATATATCTGCATTATAGGTGATACTGCAGATCACCTAATAATCAGAATTCTGCCTCTTGCTGACACTGATCGTTACAGTCCAGACTTACTTAGCGCTTTTTTTGTTGTTTCTATAGTGTCACATTTTTCCTTTCTTTTCTTATTACCGACCACAGCACCATGTAAAGGTGCATACACACATACCACAACCATCGTGTGTAATAAGCAAGCAACAATAGGTAAAACAGAGATTGATCAATAGAGCAAAGTAACAACTTTCTTAAAGGGGCACTATGGTGAAAAATTGTAAAATTTGAATTATGTGCAAACATAAACAAACAAGGAGTAAGTTTTTTTCCAGAGTAAAATGAGCCATAAATTACTTTTTTTCCTATGTTGCTGTCACCTACAGTAGGTAGTGGAAATCTGACAAAAGCGACAGGTTTTGGACTAGTCCATCTCTTCATAGGGGATTATCAGCAAGGTTTTTATTCTTTATAAAGCTATTCCCTAAAAAGGATTTAAACAATGTTGCTGGTCAGCTTCCCTGCTTGCTACACAGTAGTTTGGCAGTTGGACAGAGCAACTGCCATTCACTAAATGCTTTTGAAAATAAATAAATCCCTGAGAATCCCCCCATGAAGAGACTGAATAGTCCAAAACCAGTCACTTCTGTCAGATTTCTAGTACCTACTGTAAGTGTGAGAGCAACATAGGAGAAAAGTAATTTATGGCTCATTTTACTCTGGAAGAAACATACTTCTTATTTGTCAATGTTTGCACATATTTTAAATTTTACAATTTTTCGCCATAGTGCCCCTTTAAGTGGCCAATGATGCAGTCGTGGAAAAAGCAAATGATGTGGAAATAATATACCATTTAAAATTTGTTTTTAAGCATGCGCTGCAGTTTGTGAACATTCGTTTCCTTAACAATCTCATTTCTAATGAGGAGAATTATTTAAAAAAATCTGGCAGGTTTGATCAGGCTATTGGAAAGATTTGCTTTCAAGTAGAAGAATAATCCAGAAGTAACCGGCAGCATTAAATGTTAAAAAAAACTTCCAACCTTTAATCCAATCTTCATAAAAGTGAAACCGCATATAAAATAAGTATACTTCTCAGCACATGCTGTTTGAAGAGAGGTGCAGAGGAGTTTCAACGATTGTTTTGCCCTATAGTGTGGGCTTTCTCAAGATTGTTTTGGAAATACTTGGCTCATTGGTAGTTGGTTTTAATGATTTTGTACAGTTTTACCATCAATATTTGGCCGATACCTACTGGAACGATCCATAGTATGTGTATACAAGGATTCAGGGACTGACTGGCCGGTTGCTAGTAAAGAAGATGCTCAGCTTTCATGCATGAAGACCACAAGTGGTATATTGCAGAACAGGCCACTGCCTGGAGAACACATTGTATTCTGGCCTAGAAGAAATGTCAGGTTATAATAGCTGGAAACAGTGTTTTAATAATGCTTCTAGTGAAAGCTGTCAGTAAGATGAATAAATGAGACAAGCTGGAAAAGTGCATTTAATACACAAAGGACAGCGTCTTTTTTTTTTTTTTTTCTTTCATAGGTTCTGGGTTTTATTAAAAAGGTCAGTAATGAAACTTTGTGATTATATGAACAAAGCTGCAGCGCCCTCTTAATACCAGTTCTTTAATGATCTTCATACTGTTCCCTGGAGAGCAATCACTTTGATAGTGACAGAAAGCCAATATTATGTGTACAAATATTTGTCAGGCAGGAACATGCTGGCAAAAGGGTTTCAGAAGACTAATGTTTTCTGAATGGAGTGATATCAGCAAATATTTTCAGCATGTGTTTTGAACGCTTTTCAAGCCACACTTTTATGGTCAATAGACTGACAATGTCATGTTTATTATAGTACTTAAATACATTTCATCATGAAAGCAACTGGGGAACAGACTGATCTCGGTAATGTGCAGCCCAGATGAAAAAGTGGTTTAAGGAGAACCAGTCATAAGTAGTATCTGAATAAGCAAAATCAGTTTACTGTTAAAAAGATTTTATGATTATAGATTAATATCTGGCTACAGTTTAGGATTACCAACCAAACAAAAATTGCTGGGTCCCATTCTCCATGGTGGCGGAGAGATCACTTCCCTGGAGAGATGACACCAGAAAAGGTAAGTATTTAACTCCCCACCCCCCTTCTCCCTCCACCCAACCAGTCCTCATGTCATGACAAGCTCTGTCATTTTTACCGTAGGTGCGCTTTAATATAATTATGTAGTGTTGTCTTATATGCTTTTATTTGTTCTCCTGTGCTGCCTGTTTCCCCACGCATCACTTCAACTCCCGGTTATCAATCATTCCTTAATTCAACTGTGGGGCAATCAAATCCAACTGCCTGGAAGTGTCCCCGCGTCCAGCAGCACAGCTGCCACCATGAATAAGCGTATTTGTACTGCGCATGCATGCGCTCTTCAACCGTGATACCTAGTAAAAGGAGTTGCTAATCCTTGGAGGAAAGAGGATGTCCACAAGCAGTTCCTCATACTGGGCATGCATGGTTTGTACTACGCATGGGCTGCTGTGCTGCAGAAGCATGGCTAAAGACGTGACCATTTTGCAGAAACTGAACAAGAAAAATGACTGATAAAATGAATGAGACTACCGCTGAAGCATACAGAACACAGGAACTACAAGGGACAACACTACGTAATTACTTTTAAGGATTTTTTTTATCAGTTCAGATTTGCTTTAAATAAAACTTATGTAACTTTTTCTCTTTTGGCTCATGTAATATCAGTATGGTAAGTGTCCATGCAATATTTATTAGGGAATTTGTTTAAAGCAGAGCTGAACTCAGAACTTTCCCATCTGTTTTAAAAGATAAGCAGCAGCTTAACATTTAATGAAAAAAAATATTTGGAAGCAGACATAGGGTTAACATCCTGTGTTTACTATGCCGCAGCTGTCAGCTGACACAGCTAAGAGATCAAGTTACACTGGTGATTAGTCACAGATGAGAGTGAATGAGACACGTTAGACTATTTAAATATATAGAGGGTGCATTTCACTCTGTTCCTTCTGTCCTGTGCCAGAGTTTAGGTCCACTTTAAATAACTTACAAAGAGTTGCTTCACTGACATTCTTTTGGTTCTCTTATTCACAGACTTCTGTGGAGGTGTAATAAGAACAGAAAAGAAAAGAAGCAGACACCACTGACAGTTGCTGCCTATGAATCAGCCTAACTATTAAAGTATGGGATTGTGACAGCAGCATTCATTTCCAAAGATCTGACTACTCCCAGTCTAGTCACATCACTCATCTGACAGACAAAATATCATCTAGAAGTTAGGAATCCACTAACAAGATAATGCTCACTAAAATCTTAAATTCATGACTCATAATAGTATAAAAAAGGATTTGTGAAGAAACATTTTAAGGTGCATCAACCATGTTTAAAAAAAAATGTTCACCTTAATATAAAGTCAAAGGGGATAATTCACAAAGCTTTTTCATCTGTTTTCCTGTTTTCACCTTATCTTTGTTATATTTTTAAGCTCTCAAAGAGCACAAAAATATCATTAAAGCGGTTTAACACCCAGCATTACAACTTTGCTTTAAAAGATTGCTTACAGCTTACAAACTATTATGCCAGATTTTTTTTTAAGCAGAAATTCACTGAATGGGTTAAACATGACATTTTAGTGTTGGATTTAACTAGGAATCCGCATCCGTTCTTATCTTTAGTTACAAAATGTATCTTTATTTGGAATACAAATTGACCTTTCAAAAGCCTGCCGGGGAAGCCCTCTTTGTTCTCTCAGAGCAGTGTTTGTTTGTTACATTGTAGATAGATACATTTGTAACTAAACAAGCAAGCACGGAGGAGAATTTCTAGCTAAATGCAGCACTAAAATGTCATGTTTAATCCATTCAGTGAATTTCTGCTAAAGCTGTAAGCAATCTTTTAAAGCAAAGTTGAAATGCTGGGTGTTAGACCACTTTAAGGTAATGCCAGGTACACACCATACAATTTTTGTTAGATAGATAGTTTGATAATTTCCATCATGTCCGATATTATTATCGTTTTTCTGTCCGATTTCTTATAGAAGTGAATGGAAATCGATAAGAAAAGATAAGAGAATCGATCGGGAAAATTGAATCCAAAATTGATCAAACGGAAAGATGACAGGATTCTGTAAAGTGAACCAGATTTCTAAAGCTATCAAAAATCGATACTTACCCAGGGCTTCCTCCAGCCCCATAAGCACGTCTGAGTCCCATGCCATCCTTCCGTGGTCTGCCGTTCAGCCCCGGTAACTGGTTCAGTCTGGGTCTTCTGCGCATGCACGGACCTCCTGCACATGCGCAATAGACCTGGACTTTTGAGCCAATTACCAAGGCTGATTGCAGCTGAACTGCAGGCTGCGGGGTACAGCGAAGAACTCACATGTGTTTATGGGGCAGGAGGAAGCCCCGGGTAAGTATAGCTTTAGATCTCTGGTTTACTTTAAGCAACATAAAAGTAGACTTCTAGCAACATAGATGCCTTCTAGAAAAATGCAAGTGGCGGATTAAGCAGGGTGTCCAGGAGAAAAACTCTGAAGATTTTCATCATAATAAAAAAAGAATATAAAACATTAGAACCACTCTAATGTTCATTATTTTAAACATAGGGTAAAAAGTTTGAGTGGTCTGCTGGAAGACTGCTTTTAACTATTTACCTGATAAAGGGTGGCTATTTGGTCACACCTTTATTAAGTGGGCACCACTTAAAGTGACCAGATAAGGATACATCTGTATGAGCTTGTTCATGTTATAAACTGTCACTCAAGTAACTGGGTCCCGATCCCTATGAGTAATAGTTATTGTCAGTGTGTACGCAGCTTAAAGACTACCTCCAGCCAAAAAAAGGTTTGAATGGCAATACATAGTCTATGCACAGTCTACAGTTCGATTAACATATAAAAGTTTACATCTGGTACATCATAGTGGATAGAACAGACTCGCATCTACTGTATATCTGTAGTAGCACTTCCTTATTTCTTAAAGGGAAGGTTCACGGTCTGTCTTAAAAAAATAAAAATACAAATCCACTTACCTGAGGCTTCCTCCAGCCCGTGGCAGGCAGAAGGTGCCCTCGGCGCCGCTCCGCAGGCTCCCGGTCTCCTCTGGCGGCGCACCCGACCTGGCCAGGCCGGGCTTCTTGTGTGCTCCAAAATGCGCCTCACGGCGGCACGTTGACGTCATTGGATGTCCTCCGGGCTGTACTGCGCAGGAAGCCCCAGGTAAGTGGATTTGTATTTTTATTTTTTTTAAATTGACCGTGAACCTTCCCTTTAAGTACACCCTCAGCATTGTGTCCTCCCTTCCAGCCAGGTTCCCCTATCTGCTTCTCCGTACCCTGCCCTCTGCCTGCCTGGATCGGATTACTTCTCTTTTCACAATGTGTAGAGAGAGGAGAGACAGGAGAACTTTTGTAGCTTGTCTTATATCTGTTTGCTATAAGTCTTATTTCAGATGTCTGCCTGCCTGCCTGCATTAGATCACATGAATATGAGGGGTGGAGTTATGACATTAAACCCCCAGCTTCCTTTGCATCTATGGTTTGGAAAGAAAAAAAAATGCCAGGGCCCAATTTCCCACTAGGGGCGGGATTTCAAGTCCATTTGTGGAATACGGATCCTGGGGGTGAGAAAATCACACTTTATTATGTGTGATTTTATATATCTTGGCAAGTTATTAGGTTTAAAGCAAACTGTAATTTATAATTTAGGTAATCTTATAAAGATTTTGTATTGGATTCCATAAATAAGTCACAATGGTTTTTCTAGAGCACCAAATTTCAGTTTATGCCTGAAGTGTGCCAAATGTCTGACTATTCTGGCAAACATCTTATCAGCGACCTTCAACAATTTTAGGAAACATCTCAGTAACAAAATTGGGAATTTTCCCACAATTAACTCAGATGTAAATGCTAACGGTGCATCCAATCAACCATGCTTCCACGAGGACAATTGCATTGAAACGTACAGTTACAAAAGGGCTATCAATGGAGGATGACTATGAGAGTTTCTAACTATGTCACATTACAATGCAACTGATTGGATTATAAAATGTATCTGTTTTTATTGTCCATCTACTTTAGTTATTACCAGTAACTACCATTCCTTTGGAAATTATTCAAAAAAAAAAAAAACAGCAATATTCCCAGCACATACTACAGCTTAGTTGTACATTTCCAAGCCTATGAATACTAACCATTTATAGTCACCAAGTGGGCATTGTGGAACAGTATAGTCAGTACTGGGGACTCCAGAGTTAGTGCCCACTGTGCTTCTGTTTAAAGCAGATTTTGACAAAATAAGCTTGAAAATGTATTTTTCGTTTAATAGGATCAGATTTCATTGAGCCGCCCATTGGCTGAATCTAGAGAAACAAGGATATTACCTGTAGTGCAGTTTTACAAGCACATCTGGCCCACAAATCAAAAGTCTTTTATCCACCAATTAGCTTCTATATACTGCTGATATTTACTTATCAACCTGATTGCTATTAATTATTGCACTGTTGAGGTTTGGGTTTAGTTGAGCTTTGCCAAGACAGTGGTCCATTACACTGTGACTTATGGGAGGGGCCAGTTCTGCACTGAATGGATGTCAGATGTTACTTATGAGTGTGGGACAGAAAATGAGAGTGGTCAGATGATTGCTTTTAGTTTTCTTTTTCTTTTCAATTTGTTAACCATGTTTTTTTTATTGCTATGCAGCTGTGGAGGTTGTTGAAACAGGTAAATGTTTTTAACCTCCTTGCCTGTTATCCCGAGCTCAGCTCGGGGTAACCTGCGTAGGAGGATTTCTCAGGCTCCGCTGGGCCGATTTTCAAATTTTTTTTTCCTGCACGCAGCTAGAACTTTGCTAGCTGCGTGCAGTTTCCGATCGCCGCCGATTCGCCGCTACCCGCCGTGCTGCCCCCCCAGACCCCTTGCGCAGCCTGGCCAATCAGTGCCAGGCAGCGCTGAGGGGTGGATCGGGATTCTCTCTGACGTCCCGGCGTCCATGACGTCGGTGACGTCATCCCGCCCTGTCGCCATGGCGACCGGGGAAGCCCAGCAGGAAATCCTGTTTCAGAACGGGATTTCCTGCTTACTCTGATCGCCGAAGCCGATCAGAGTGGATAGGGGGATGCCGCTTGTCAGCGGCTATCATGTAGCGAGCCCTGGGCTCGCTACATGATTTTAAAAAAAATAATATAAAAAAAAAGGGTTGCACTGCCCCCTTGCCGCCAGAATTGTAACGGCAAGGGGGTTAATCATGCTTGGAACTCAGCTCTAACACATAATATCATGTTACCAATGGATAGAAAAACGAAACCGACACAGAGGAAAAAAAAAAACTTTGTCTATTCTGAAACCACTGTTACCTGTGCCAAAATAATCTTTCTGTGAATGCCAACATGCTTCCCCAATGTTTATTTCAGCAGCTAAAGAAAATGATGATGATGGTTATAGAAATGGATAATTATAACCTAATGTCTTGCAAATCATTATTCCCATAGTTAAAGCAATCTTTAGGGGGAACCTGGAGTTAGAGTGATATGGAGGCGGCCATATTTATTTCCTTTTGAACAATACCAGTTTGCCTGGCAGGCCTGCTGATTATTGGCTGCATTAGTGTCAGAATAACACACCTGAAATAGGCATGTGGCTAATCCAGTCAGACTTCAATCACAAAACACCTGCTCTGCATACTTGTTCAGGGTTTATGGTAAAAAGTATTAGAGGCAGAGGATCAGCAGGACAGCCACTGCATTGTTTAAAAGGAAATAAATGTCAGCCTCCAAAAAGCTCTCACTTTAGGCCCCCTTTACCACACACACACTGGGAAATGTAATGCACAATAACAACAGGTGGCACCACACGGCGTCCAAATGCACAGCCACCTTCTTCCTATGAGCTGAATCTGATGGTCAGTTAGAGCTGCAGCAGGGAGAGCAGTGGCATAAATAAGGTAATAAAAGTTTCCCACATCTGTAAAGATGCATTCAGCTTCCGCTTCTAACTGTAGTATGCATGGCTCCTCAAACATACAACATACAGAGATACAACAGCAGCCACCTGTTCCCTTCTCTCCTCGACCTGGATTCTTTGTTGTTTTCTCCTGCAACTGGATGTGGAATTTAGTGTATATTTGCAAGCAACAGGGCAGAGATAACAAGGGCATTCATTATTCATGTCCCTGCTTTTGCTTTAACTGACCATGAGATGTAGGTGGTGAGTAAAGGTGACCTGACATAAGGTTGGAAGGTGCCGGTTGCACATGTATTTAAGGCAAAGAGCACTGAGCCTATGGTATTTTTTGTTCTTTTATAACCTGTACATTGTTACTGATACAGGATTACGCTGTGCATGTCTGTATGTTTCTTAGATTCTTTATTCTTGTTGTAAGCGGAAAGTATTCAGGTATGTTAATTACACATGCGCTTTAGTTGACTTGAGTTGGACTGTAGCCCAGCTCGCAATGATAACTAACTAGAAGCCATAAAACTCATGGATGTTAAACACACACTTCTGAGTGTAGGTTATAGATAAAAATAAAGTACTGTAAATAGTTCAAGGCGTGACTAGTAAAACATTAAAAATGAATTCAGTAAAAAAAAAAAAAAAAACATCAAACTTACAATTTTTGTTTCTTAACATAAAACACAATGTAGAACTTGTCACAGTAATGAAAAAAATAGGTTAAACTCTAAAGTTAAAGTGTACCCAAGGCAACATGTGACATGATAAGAGAATGTGTATGTACAGTACAAAACATATTTATAACAAGGCTGGTTTACGTGTTTTATTTTGCTGCCTGAAAGTGGCACGAAGGTGACAGCTTCTTTCTTGTCAGTAGCTTGTCAGGAATACAGGAAACATCACTGATAAGCAAATTACAGTCATAAAAGTTTTCCTGTCAGAATACAACTTCTGAGGGCAGGGAGAGATAAAATACATGAACTACTGACCTTTTTATAACTTTGAGACACTTAATAGACTGCCACTGATTAGAGACCTTAAAACATTCAATCTACTTTGTAAATGTTTAAATATAAAAGAAAACCCTGGGATACTTAAAAAAAGTCACTTTTAGGAGTAGGCGGATATATCGCATCAGTTTATTTTCACCTCGGGTTCACTTTAAGGGCTAGTCCACACTAGGTCTGGAAACGTATCTGTTGCTGCGTTTTTCAGCCCTGATGAAAAACTGAGTCCTGGATACTAATGTTAAAAATAGCAGCCGTCCTCACCCAAAGAAAAAAAAACGGATTCGTCTGCGTTTGCAGGGACCCGTTTTCAAAACGTGAACGGAAGGTCCGGAATTGCTGCATTTTTACGGACCACGGATACACGGATGGGTAGTGAAAAGCAATGAGAAAACGCATCTCCATCTCCACAGGCAAAAGAGCACCAAAAACTGATGAGAAAACAGATAGCCTGAACTTTATTATTGGCCCAAAAAATCCTCCCACTACCTTCCTAATGATAGAGACGGTGTCTGTCAGTTTTTGGGGTAAAAAACTGAACGGAAACTGATGCAAAACTGATGCACTTTTTATGAAAGCGGATCAGTTTGCGGTCTGGTGGTACTTCCCCTAATCTTCCCCTGTTCCCGGACTGCAGCGTCCGTCCTGCAACCATGCCTAGTGTGGACCTAGCCTAAGTATGAATACTGGTAACACCCTGCCCCCTTTCCTCAAACATCATTCCATCCTTTTTTAATGTGTGTTTGCCATCATATTCCATTAGGTGGAATACTGCAGTGTAGCGATAGTACACAATCTGACTTTCTTTTACATATAAAATGTCCAAGAACAGTCACCATGAGTCATTTTTAGAGTTCAACAGTAGAAATAAATCATACTGAAGGAGAAATTAGGAACAAAGTGATGAGTTGTGAAACAAAGTGAACTTGCAGGTGTGTTAGAAAGCATTTGTTAAAGATGGGAAATCTGTCTTCTTGAGCTAGTGACAAATGGCTCCATGACAGTTTTATAGCTAATGGAATAACATCTGATACCGGGTTTTTTAAACTCCAAGACCATGTCATTATTTGACACATTCCCATGTACTAATTTTAAACTCACTCTGGGACAAAGTGTGGGAAATAAGGTGAGAAGCCCCAAAAACACTGCAGCTAATAAGGTTTGTATAAAACGACAGAAATGCTAGAAACAGCCCTCTAAGGGATTGTTTTGTGCAGACTATGACCATAGTCTTATGGGAATCTTATTTCACTAAGTCTCATGGGTCCAGTGAATAAGATCACATCTATAAACTCAAAGTTCATATCCAGCTGGGCAAATTCAGTTGGAAACGCGTATATATTTCACCATATTGCAGCATTTTTGCTTAAGGAAAATAAATTACGTACATATTGCTGTTCAGCTATTTTAATTAAAAGCAAAAGGAGTGCAATACCAGAAAATGACCGTTACAGAGCTGGATTCTAGAAGCAAGTTGAAGCTGAGTTCAAGAAACATCTAGCAAAGAGGATTTTCGGAAAGTAGTTGTGAATCAGCAATAGAAGAAATAAGGTCCCAAGGGCCTCGAGAAGAAAAAAAAAAAAAAAAGGATCAAAATAAAATTGCAATAACCATTAAATATAGCATTTAATAAAATGGAACAAATTGGATAATATGAAACCTCTTCCAAACAATACAGGCAGTTGGGACTTAATGAATTTTTGTAAAACTGGATAAAGTCAACATACAAACAGTCGGTACCCCCCCCCCCCCCTCCCCCCAAAAAAAAGAAAATACCGAAAAATATTAAGAAGTTCAATTCAATTTTTTCTATGTTTAATTTTGGATGCCTACCTCCTCCATGTACTTCATTCTGAATTTGTTGTGATCATGCAAATATCCCCCATTGTATGTACAACACATCTATCTACATATAACCTAACCTATGCAATTACGCGTCCAAAAACAACATGCAAATTTGCATTCTTCTAGTGGAAATGTACCCTCCCATTACTCATTTACTCTGAGTACCAATAACACAGACAGTGGCAGAACAATGCAGCTACCTCAGAACACACTGGGACATATTATTAAGGTAGGTACAAAAAATTCTGGAGCCTAATCAGAACAGCTGCCGTGAGAAACCAATCGGAATTAATGTAAAAAATGAAAACAAGTATGCTGTGGCCACATGTGTTTACAAAGCAAGCTAAATATGACAGTGCCGTTTCTAGAAGAAAACAAAGAGTAAGGGAGGAAATTACATCAGGATTGGCTTCAGCCAGAGGTAGCAAAAATGCAAATGCCTGAAACTGTTTTCTCTTTATTTACTGTATAAAATTAACTGAAATAAAAATATGGACAGCACAATATACAAGGAGTGCAGAATTATTAGGCAAGTTGTATTTCTGAGGAATAATTTTATTATTGAACAACAACCATGTTCTCAATGAACCCAAAAAACTCAATATCAAAGCTGAATATTTTTGAAAGTAGTTTTTAGTTTGTTTTTAGTTTTAGCTATTTTAGGGGGATATCTGTGTGTGCAGGTGACTATTACTGTGCATAATTATTAGGCAACTTAACAAAAAACAAATATATACCTATTTCAATTATTTATTTTTACCAGTAAAACCAATATAACATCTCAACATTCACAAATATACATTTCTGACATTCAAAAACAAAACAAAAACAAATCAGTGACCAATATAGCCACCTTTCTTTGCAAGGACACTCAAAAGCCTGCCATTCATGGATTCCATCAGTGTTTTGATCTGTTCACCATCAACATTGCGTGCAGCAGCAACCACAGCCTCCCAGACACTGTTCAGAGAGGTGTACTGTTTTCCCTCCTTGTAAATCTCACATTTTATGATGGACCACAGGTTCTCAATGGGGTTCAGATCTGGTGAACAAGGAGGCCATGTCATTAGTTTGTCTTCTTTTATACCCTCTTGCCAGCCACGCTGTGGAGTACTTGGACGCGTGTGATGGAGCATTGTCCTGCATGAAAATCATGTTTTTCTTGAAGGATGCAGACTTCTTCCTGTACCACTGCTTGAAGAAGGGGTCTTCCAGAAACTGGCAGTAGGACTGGGAGTTGAGCTTGACTCCATCCTCAACCCGAAAAGGCCCCACAAGCTCATCTTTGATGATACCAGCCCAAACCAGTACTTCACCTCCACCTTGCTGGTGTCTGAGTCGGACTGGAGCTCTCTGCCCTTTACCAATCCAGCCACGGCCCATCAAGACTCACTCTCATTTCATCAGTCCATAAAACCTTAGAGAAAAATCAGTCTTGAGATATTTCTTGGCCCAGTCTTGACGTTACAGCTTGTGTGTCTTGTTCAGTGGTGGTCGTCTTTCAGCCTTTCTTACCTTGGCCATGTCTCTAAGTATTGCACGCCTTGTGCTTTTGGGCACTCCAGTGATGTTGCAAATATGCCCAAACTGGTGGCAAGTGGCATCTTGGAAGCTGCACGTTTGACTTTTCTCAGTTCATGGGCAGTTATTTTGCGCCTTCGCTTTTCCACAAGCTTCTTGCGACCCTGTTGACTATTTTGAATGAAACGCTTCATTATTCGATGATCACATTTTAGAAGCTATCTCACTATTATTGACTTTTCTGAGCCTGTCAAGTCCTTCTTTTGACCCATTTTGCCAAAGGAAAGGAAGTTGCCTAATAATTATGCACACTTGATATAGGGTGTTGATGTCATTAGACCACACCCCTTCTCATTACAGAGATGCACATCACCTAATATGCTTAATTGGTAGTAGGCTTTCGAGCCTATACAGCTTGGAGTAAGACAACATGCATAAAGAGGATGATGTGGTCAAAATACTAATTTGCCTAACAATTCTGCACTCCCTGTATATGTAGAACAAGTGTTTATCTACTTGTATTTTTTTCCCTGGAATAGTATGGCTGTCCCTGTTGCTTTAAAGGGACACCGAGCTCAAAATAAATAATTAGTACTCACCTGGGGCTTTCTGCAGCCCAGCGTAGGTCGGGATGTCCAGCGGCGGCCTCCTGGCTCCTCTCCCAAGGCCTGTCCATATATGGCTGGCCGGCGAGTCCCCCACAACACTGGGCCGAGTATCGGGCTCCTTCTTCCGTATAGGTCACTGCTGACGTCACACGCCGGCCGCCTCGTGTCATCACGGAGGCCGGCGTGACAGTACTTTTAATTGCGCAATCGCCGTACTGTCACGCCGGCCGCCGTGATGACGCGAGGCGGCCGGCGTGACGTCAGCAGTGACATATACGGAAGAAGGAGCCCAACACTCGACCCAGTGTCGTGGGGGAGCCGCCAGCCATATATGGACAGGCCTTGGTAGAGGAGCAAGGAGGCGGCCGTGGGACCTCCCAACCTACGCTGGGCTGCAGAAAGCCCCAGGTGAATACTAATTTCGTATTTATTTTGAGCTTGTGTCCCTTTAAGGAGAGGGAAGCCTCTGGATCCTAAATGAGGCTTGCCACAGTGTCCTCTGGTCCCCCATTGCCCTCGTGGGACCACCAGCTGATCAGGCCCACACTCTTCTTCTTGCAAGAGTGCAGCCAAACTGCAGCCACGCGAGTACAGCTTTTACTGTGCAGTAGCTTTCTGCCCAGGTGTGGCCATACTTGTGCAGTTGCAGTACAACAGCACTTCTGCTTGAAGAGGCAGGTGGCCCTGATCAGATTAATGACAAGCCCTTGTATGTAATTTTTGGAGGGTCCCTGAGAGGCCACAGGGGATCGGAGGAAGCCTTATTAGAATCGAGAGGATTTCCTCTTCTAGGTAAGTATGTGATCTTGCACCAGAGCTTTGGCTTGAGTAAACTTTAAGTTATCTCTGCCCTTGATTTCATAAATTAGCTGCGGTCTTAGGATTGACTCATACAAAAACAAATTTGTATTATATGAAAAACTTAGACTAGGGAAATAATTTTAATACTACATAAAAATATCAAACTGCAACTCTTTCAGTCTTTGACTAATAATTTCCCTTCAGGGCATAGTTTGAGTGAAATGGCGCATTAATGTTTATTTCCTCAATAAAATGTATTTTAAGAATGAAAGGATTTGCTTATAAACCTGCTAAGATTTCATTATTACAGAACGTAACAAGCGTTCTTTGAAAAGAGAAGAGATCATCTGGCTCCAAAGAGAAGAATGACCAGTTCTTAACATACACTTCAAGCCTGGATGGAGCCAACAGTATCATTCCACGGCCTCAAAAGAACACACTTCACATCAATTGCAGCAGAGGTAATATTTTCTAAGCTAGAGTTTCCTGTTTTTTGGACTGTTGTTCGACGATGATTAATACTGCATGAGGCAATATGCCAGATGAAACAGGTTTTTTAATTCAACTTTTTATCCGTGTTTTTTTCTTTTCTACTTTTAAACCTCAAAATAGCAATATGAATTTTGTGGTTTGAGAACTTTATGTGGAAAATTCCAAAGTTCACGAATGAAGCAACAAGAATGAAATCAGGGTCAGGTCACTTTGTTGGCTATTATAACCAGAAATTCAAAAAAAAAAGTTTGAAAAAGATGCACGGCGGCTGAGACATAGAAAAAAAGGCCTGATCTGGAAGGCAACTTCTGGACCTTTTAAAAGTTTGGTCTATTAACTTTAAAGAGGCGCAAATGCCTTTGAATGAGCGCCTTCCATCATATAACTATATGGACTGCCATTTTACTATTTCCTACTAGAAATGTAAGCAGACCTTTATATCGTCCTTTTAGAAAAAGCCTTTATTTTTAAATGGACTGAGAAGCCTTTTTCTGCAGCCAGATGTAAGTCAGTTGCTGCTTGCCTTCAGAGTGATTATTCGTGTTTCCCCAAAAATAACACCGGGTCTTATATTAATTTTTGCCGCACTTCTTCTACAGGGTTAAGTTGACTCTGTATCGTTAGACTTATCCTTCTATTGATGTGCTAATAAAATCTGTAAACACTTTGTCTGGAGAATAGGCTGCTGCTGAGTCATTTCTGCAATGTCAACAGAGGCAGTGGAGAACGGTTTATGATGGAGCAGAAGTAAAATCCGTAAAAAAAAAAAGTATGCTGCATCATTAATTAAAAGCTCATTTTATTTTAAGCACACTTAAGGGTATATACCCCACCATTTTAAAGAGTAATTTACAGAACTACTTCTACAGCCCCCCCCCCCCCCCCCCCCAAAAAAAAAAACGGTTCAAGAAGCATTTTTTCGATTTGTAGATGATCTGTGATGACACAAAACCACGCTTGATCCAGTGACTGGATCCTTGGGTGGTACCGGTGTGGGCACTCTGCATAGAATGGAGAAGAATGTGGTTATCTTTCAAAGAAAACCTGAAAGGTAAAGGAAAAGACTTGGCCTCAATTCACTAAACTTAAGGGCTCCTGCACACTGCAAGGGATTCCGATTCAGATTCCGCTTTTTAATCAGTTTTTACATCCGATTCAGATTCCGATTTGCAGTGTGCAGGGAGCAAACTGCAAATCGGAATCTGAATCAGATGTAAAAACTGATCAAAAAGCGGAATCTGAATCAGAATCACTTGCAGTGTGCAAGAGGCCTTACTCCTGTCTTTAATAACTCTTCTGAGCTGTTTTACAGTTATCACAATTATATCACCATAGTGATAACTGTAAAACAGCTCTGAAGAGTTATTAAAGACAGGAGTTAAGCTTAGTGAATTGAGGCCAATGCCACTTACTATGACTGTGCCCCATCTTTTTCGGCCAATGCTATGGCTGATTTTTGTATTAAGCCCCAGGGAAGCACTGGGCAGATTTGGAAGGCCTGATGCTCTGGCTAGCACCTATTGTCGCTCTACACCATTCTGCTCTGTGATTGGCTGGTTCAGAGTCACAGGTAAAAAGGACAGAGGTACATTTACTTGAAGCAGGTCATTCCGGCGTGCGCTCTTCCCCGCACTGCGCTGCCATAGATATAATGTGATGTCTAAATTTGCGCAAAAGTGTAATTCAGGTGCCGGCAATTGCCAGACCTCATATTACTTCCTACTCTAATTTGGTACGACTCGGAGAGGGAATAGTAATTATCTCCTATCTCCTCTATTGGCCTAACATCACACCCTCTACAACAGTGGTCCACAAACTAAGGCCCTCGGGCCAGATGTGGCCCCCTGAGGCTTTTTTACTGGCCCCCCACACACAAAATGTATTACTTATAGATGCGGTCAGTTACAGCTTTAAATATTGGTGGTCTGCATATGGAATAGCAGTGCTGGCACCACCAATCCACATGGAAGCCAGAAAGCAGTAATTTCCCTGGTTTCCAATCAAATTCCACATCAGGTGACACTGCTGTCCGATTGGATTGTAGGTTGTCACCTGGATATGCTTCACTGTCTGGCCCACAAAGACTTCTACATCATTTTATGTATACTCACACCCCCCAGCAGTCTGAAGTATGATGACCCGGCCCTCGAGCCAAAACGTTTGGGGACCCCTGCTCTACAACATTTAACTATCTACACACCTGACCAAAATTAACCCTTCTCCCCTAGACCCCGAGTTTTCTCCTAAGAGATAACTTTTCAACTCTTTTTTTTTTTTTTTTTAAATAACTTTTCAGCACTTTGCAACTGAAAAAGTACCAAAAAGTAAATAAAAAGTACTGTTGAAATTATTTGGAGTATTTTCTTGCTTGCTAGTGGTTAAAAGGAGCACTTTACTGGTGAGATGTGAAAATGTCACCTACCGTAGGAGGAAATTCAGGAGAAAAAGTTAGTAGCATACGGGCCATGATCTCTTATCAATGTTTAGAACAGAACACTGCCATGACAGTTTTCAGGAAGGGGCGGCACTAACTAAAAAAATATGTATTTTGTAGCAGTTTTGAAACATTCTTTGTTCTACTCCATCATAGCTTCAGGTTCCTGTGCTTACAACTTGGATGTTATGTTTATGCTTGAGGTTCACTTTTGTTTGACAGAGTTTTTTTTACAGGAGTGAAATGAAAGAATGACTGAATAAACAAAAGAGCTAATATTTGTGAGCGGTATCCATAGCATAACAACTTGCCCACTTCCTACTTTCAATATCAGTGTCTTAGTGGAGTAAAATCACTGGCATAGCAATAGGGCATGTAGAATGTGTGACTGCATCTGAGCCCTTAGATCAGGGGGGGGCCTCCTTCAGCCACTGTATTAACTCTTTATTTGTGCTGTGCTGCTAATGCTGGTAATGATCACCCCTGTATGTGCATAGCATGGCAGTAATCATTACAAATTGTTCCCCCTCCCCTGCTTACACCTCTCTGACACTGATTGTCTTTCACAGTTTTTGGTGATTCATATCAGTTGTTATATATGGGGGCATTTTTATTTCTGCCAGGTGATCTGTACGGAATGTTTGTTACAGAAAGTTCTATGCACCTCCTAGGGAGATATTGCTTGCTTGGCAGTTGGAAAAAGTCGTTATTTCCCACAATGCAACAAGGCTCCCACTGTACGATGTCAGTACCCAGGTGCACATATACTGTGGGAGAGGTTTCACCACAATATCAGCCACACAGACCCTGATGATCTGTTTGAGAAAAGGGAAACATTTGTCGCGGTAAAGGGGGCATCAGCTACTGATTGGGATGAAGTTCAATCATTGGATAAAGAGACACTGAAGTCTCTTTTTTTACCTTATTTTCGTCGTAAGTCCTCTTTAGCATTAAATTCTAAGCGGATTTGCCGCATTCCCATGGCAAAATGAGTTATTATGGCCCAGAAATAGACCTGCAAAGTTCCACGACTTTGCAGGTTGCAGATTTTGTTGCCTGGGGGAGGCAGAGCTTTGCGCAGTCTGAGAGGGGCAGGGAGAGGGGCCGGAGCACTCACCGATGCTCCGGCCCAGCCTCTAGTTCACTTCTGGAATTTCAGACTTTAAAGTCTGAAAACCACTGCGCATGCCGATGTCACCAGGAGCGTACTGCACAGTCCAAGTATGGTCTGTGCCTGCGCAGTACGCTTCTGGTGACATCAGCGGGAGCGAGAATAGGGCAACGAAGGCACAGTGGTTTTCAGAATTTAAAGTCTGAAATTCCAGAAGTGAACCGGAGGGGGGGCCGAAGCATCGGTGAGTGGCTGCGCGGGCACAGGATGTCTGCGGGGGACCATGAGAAGCCCCGGGTAAGTTAAACTCATTTTTCCCCGACCCCCTACAGTATTCCTTTAACCTCCCAGGCGGTAAGCCCGACACAGTAGTTTTAATAAAATTAGTTGTATATTCTTCAGCTAGCACTTGGCTAGCTAACTATGTCCCCAAGTGCCTCCGGTCCCCACCGATCACCGCCGCAATACATACCCCCAGGGATCCCGCAATGGCGCAGTCTCCCAATCAGCTTCAGGCTTCGCAATGGGGAGGATCTGGATTGCGCATGATGTCATGACGTCATGTCCAATCGTCGCCATAGCAACGACTGAAGCTAAATGGTGACGCTGCGGTTCTCGCGGGATCGCAGCTGGGTAAATATTGCTGGCGGCGATCAGGGGGATCAGATAGGTGCCGGGGGACTAGCCTAGTGCTAGCTACAAGCTGTAAAACAAGTGTTATTCCAGAAATCCCTCCCGCAGATGCAGCCTCATAAACTGCGTACCGCCAGGGAGGTTAAGAAGAAAATAAGGTAAAAAAAGAGACTTCAGTGTCTCTGTATCGTTCCTCTTTAAGCTACGCCACTGTGTTTATTCATATAGGTCCTTTGTTGGTGTTTAATGAAAATTACCTGCTTCCTAGACGAACACAAAAGATAGAATTTCTAACACCCGTCTCTCTCTGAAAAAATGTATCGCTGCAAATATGATACTAATTGATGGCAACGCTCTACAATAGACTTACAATATACACCAAGCAAACCGGCTACGAAAGACAAAGAACATGAAATGCTCGAAATCTCCTCTTCCATTAATGTTATACTCTAAATAACACAGATTTATCTTTTTCAAGGCTCGCTGTTCAGAGTAAATATTGCTGCGCGCATAATTCAGGGGAGCGCGATATAATTCTCCATTCAGTTAGTCAATGCTTTGGTTTGGGCACAGACTATAATTAGAATTTATGTGTGCTTTTCCACCTGTGCCAGATACTCATATTATTAATTGGTCTCCCAGAAGACAAATAGGTCTTTTTATTTATTCCTGATAACCTTTATATTATGTATTCATTGATCTGCTTGCTGCTTTAAACCTCTCTTAAGATGTGAAATATTACAAATCTGCACCTCAGTATATAATTAACACAGGCCAGGCTCTGCTTGACATGAAGGTAAAATTTGCACTGCGGCGGTTTCATAACGAGCCACAGAAGATATTCCGGAGCGGCACGCGACATAAAAAATAAATTAAAATGGATAAAAGACCAATTTCAAGCCGCATTTCTTTGTGGCGGATTGCCCGGAGTTATTTTACATTTCCAGTCGATAAACAAAAAGTTGTCCTCGTGACAAACTGCCATCTGTTGGAGAAAAGTTATTAAGTGAAAAAAGAAATATTTATTGAGGTTACTAAAAGTTTAAAGTGAAATTCCATCAATGCTTTTTAAACCTGTGGCTAGAGTGGAGAAAGACTGAAACCTTTGTAAGATTTTATTGCTGAGGATGTCTCTATTAAGGCATTTCCCTTTGCTGGCTTTCTCAACCAGGGTTACCTGGAACCCCAGGGTTCTTCGAGTACTCTGCACGGGTTCCTTGGCATGTTCCCCCATCGTGGGGGAAGTATGATAGAGCACACTATAATAATAATTAAAAACTAACTAAATTGGGGGAGGGGGGGTGTCAAAAGAATAATTAACACATCAATAAAAAGCACCAGGAAAAAAAAGACAGTATAAGGGACACAGTAATAGGTTGTAGTGAAATAAACAGGCACACCTACTTTTAAAGTCTATGCCTCCTGCAAAATAAATGCAGGGGTTCCTTGAGATTCAAAAAATATTTGCAGGGTTCCTCCAGGTTAAAAAGGTTGAGAAAGGCTGGCCTATGTAATAATTAATGGTCTTTTAGTAAACTCTTTTTTTTCACAGGAATGTATGGATAGCACTCTTCAAACAACTGATGCCTATTATAGAGGTGAAATACATATATTCTGTATTACTGTATTATATTCTGTATTACTGATACAGGAAATGAGGTCAATTGTACCCCTACAAACAGACAAGCCTGCTGGCTGTTTTAACCCCCCCCCCCCCTTATATCTACTACTCTATAAAAAATGAAAGAAAAGGACTGATTAAAGCTTCTCCTTAAAGAGGAGCTGTTAGGTATAGGGTCTCAGAGAAAAAAAACACATATATCAGTAGCTAAATATTGGCTGTACTTACATTACATATGCATTTCACTGTCCACGTTTGGATTTCACAGAATTTTTATATAGTATTTGCAGAGATTGATGCTCCTGACAGCTCATGGCAGGTTCCATGTCTCCTATGAAGCCAATTGTGATGTCATATCCTCCCTGCTTCCTGATGATTTGACTCACAAAAAAGATCCTAATGGACAACACTACTGTGCAGTGAATATTAATTAGCCATGTGGCTAGGAACAATAGCGGACTCATGCAGTATATTCTAATAGAACATGTGCCCTGTGATTTTTCAGTGCTGTGAGTTTAGGCTGCTGTTACAAGCTGTTACAAGCTGTTGTAACATGAGCCTGTAACTTCTCACTGTGAAAGCAGCCTTAGGGCTTGATAGGGAAATGAAGGGGAGGACCCAAGGTAGTGCACTGGGGAGAAGAAGCAGCCCCAGAATGCTTTGCAGTATCTGTTATGCGTCCTGCCGGCCTCCTTACGAGCTTGGGAATAACAGCCTTGCTGTTCAGCACACATCAAAGTAAGAGAGATTTTTAACTTCAGTATTGCCTTTTTGGCTTCCTTCTAAACTGTTTAACACAGGAGAATAGAGGTTTAAATTAGCTTTTGCAGCCTGACAGTTACTCTTTAAAGCACAACATTACCCAGGGGTCCCGGGTGAAAACAGGGCTCCCTCCTCCTATGATTTGAGTTAAAGAGTATCTTCAGCAGAGCAGGGACGTTTATATAACTATGCACACAGGCTTGTGGGTGGGGGGGCAGGGATTTGCTTGCCAGCCCACCAGATTCCAGTCATGCCCCTGTGCCCTGCTGCTAGGTTATTGGGCATTTCTGAGCCACCCTCTGCACTCATTTAAAGATGTGCGTGGGTGGGAACAGAGCCACACAGTTCAATAACACACTTCCGAGGATGTGGCTGTGTGATGAAAAGGGGGCAGAGCCTTAGGGAAAAGAAGATTTATGGGAATTTTTCTTTTTCATATAATCTTTACCCTCCTATATCTGAGTCTTATCCTCTAAGATGTGCATTTTAAGCACTACCACTTTAATGGAGCTTACACTAGCAATTAAACAGCTGAAAGCAAAGCCACATCTGTATGGGACTGTGACAACAGGCTTGCATGCCCACCATTAAAAAGTTTATATTAAAGTGCATAATGATTACATTTTGCCATGCACTGTGGTCCAGTCAATCATACTGTCAAAAATGTAAATGTAATGTAAAATGTAAATACAGTACAAATTATAGCAGTAGAAGACTGTTAGACAGCGAAACCGCCGTCTAATTAGACAATCTACAGCAGCGCTGTACTGGGGACAGCCGTGGGACACGGCTGTCCCCTCTGTGGGCTTGGAGGTGATCCGCTGTCATAGGCTGAATGAAGCCTATGACAGCCGATCACAGTGATCAACTGGTGGGGGGAGGGTGGGAGGGACTAGGAGGAAAAAATGTATTAGTAAAAAAAAAAAGAAGGAAATATTTACAAAAACAAAAAACAAACATGGCGGGGGCTTGGGGGGGGGATCACTTGTGTGCTGACATGTGTGCTGTGCGGCCCTGCAGCGAGCCCTTAAAGCTGCAGTGGCCAATTTATTGAAAAATGGCCTGGTCTTTAGGAGGGTTTAACACTGTGGTCCTCAAGTGGTTAAGGGATGGTTTCCACTAGGAGTCGCGGCCATTTCTGATTCGGCTGCGGCTCCCTTTCTGCTGTGCAGAAACACTAGGTCATGCCATGCACAGCTATAGGGATTCAGATGCACGCTACAGAAATCTGCAGCATTCTGCCCAGATTCGCACTGCAGTGTAATCTGGACAGCAAGCCCCTGTGGGGAAACGCTACTGATTCGGGCCTCGCTCCCTACCCCATCCCGCACCACCTTCACCCATCCCCTCCCTAGTAACCAAAGATTTTGTAATATACTTCACTAATAAGATTGCCAAAGTCAGAAGTTACTTTACTATATATAGTCCTCAAGGTCTGTCCATATCCCTCGTCTTAACTGCTCTCTGATAGACTTCAGTCCACTCTCTGAAAGACGACTTTCCCCTCTCATCTCTAAATCTCACCTCACTACTTGAGCTTTGGATGCTGTTCCTTCCCATCTCATTCTTCAGATCACCTCATCTTTTATCACTGCCCTAACATCTCCTTTAAACCATACTTTTTACTGGCATTTTCACATATTCTCTTTAAAAGATTGTTAGAATACCAATACTTTAAGGAAAAAAAATCTCCATATCTCACGTTTCCCCAGCTGCTGTCTTGTTTCATTTATCACTTCACATCCAAGTTTGCAATAACATATCCATACCGTCAGTAACATGACTGGATGGCTGCTGACAGTAATATAACTGTTTAGATACAATGTAGACCAGGGATGCCGAACTCCAGTCCTCAAGGTCCGAGGTCCTCACACATTGTTGGCACAGCTCAAATTAATTGACGGGACTGAATCAGGAAAGGAATGGTTCATCAACAAAAAACACATTCTCAGTCCATCTCAAACAATGGCATAGATATGGCCCTTGAGGACTGTGGTTTGACACCTGTAGTAGACAGAGTATGGGGTGGTCAATCAAGGAGTCCTCTAAGCCCGTTAGTATGTTGTGACCCTGGAGCAACTTCTCAGTCTACCTTACCCAGACGACAGCCGCGATGAACATGCACTAGGGTGTTCAGACTGATGCTTTATTTGTGGATTCCTTTCCAATGCTAGGTACAACACCATACAATTTTGTGTTAGATAGATGGTTTGATAGATAATTTCCGATAATTTCCGACAATTTCCGACATGTCCGATATTCTTTCCGATCGTATTTCTGGTCGATTTCTCATAGAAGTGAATGAAATTTGACAAAAGATAAGAGAATAGAGCGGAAAATCGATTGGACTGAAAATCAACCGAAAAAATGCATTGTGTGTACCTAACACAAGATCTTCCTTGTTATGTCTGCACATTTGATGGGGGTTGTCGTCACAGTTATAGCAATTAGTCAATGGCATCTTCACCAATAAAAGCCCAAAGGCAGAGAAATGTTAAAACTGGATACTATATAAATGGGTTAGTCTTTTTTGTTTATTGTTCTTAGCATTTCAGAGGAAATCCCTTACTCCATACCCAGACAGAGAGTGGGTAAATCTTTACAAATGAGACAGAAACAGCACCTAATAAAACATCTGCACAGTGGGGAGGAGTTAGGGCCCCCATCATTTCCTGAACGTCACTTCATAGAACTTTTTAGTGTTCAGATGATAGCCAGAGGATGATGGAAAATTTCCCAGCTATCTTAAACTAAAATGATTTGTTTTCCTGACATTGGGCTTTTATTAAGAGCAATTTGTAATAAATGGTGAGATCATCTGTGTACTGCTGTTTAGAACTATACTGAAAAAAAACCAGTCACAATAAGTGTCAGCTGCAGTCCACAAACCAGCGTATTGTTGTGCTGTGCATTTAATTCATGCCCATCATTCCTGAGTCAATAGACCTCAGCCACAAGCCAAAGCTTCTGTCCACATCAGTGAAAGTTCTTGAGCGTTTAGTTAAAAAAAAGCAATTGTGAGACCTACTAACAGCTACCCACACAAAAGGTGATTAAAAGCTCTCAATACACTAGAACAAAAAGCACTGTTCATAGAGAAACACTCCACAGCTCAGTAGATACAAGTTTGTATTTCAGTAGTAATAAGGAGTGCATCGAGTGTATCAAGTGTATGTCCACCCAGGTGAATGGTAGCGCTGCATAACATGGCAGTGGTGCAGCAGACAAGTATGGCAGATCAGTGCTTTTGCACACCAGTTAAAGCATCAGTGCCCTTTTTTTAGGACAGCAGATGTGCTGCCATACACCAACAGGTCTTTAATGACAAACAGGAAACCCACAAGCAAGTTGCAACGGTTTTCCTGGGGATCGCTGTTGTCCTCCCTGCCTCCTACACCTCTCACCCACACTCATGCTGGAACCCAGTGCACCCATGGGTGCACTGGGTGCCTGCATTGGTGAGGATGAGAATCGTGGAAGGCAGGGAGGGTAGAGGGAGCCGGCAGTATAGCGTCCACATAGGATGCACTCTCAGCTATACTTAAAATAGCTGAGAGCTAAAAGGATCTTTAAGATTCCCTCCAAGGCTCCCCATTGGTTCTGTTAAGGAACCAATAGGGAGTCTTGGAGGGAAATGTAAAGATGCTTTTAGCTCCCAGCTATACTTAGTATAGCTGAGAACAGTTCGGCAGGGGGTGGCATGTGTGGTGAAGGTGAGTGGTGATCTTCAATCAACTTAATGAAGATCGCTAGATAGAGGATATTGGCGTAGGACCTTTTCCGAGGATATTGGCGTGGGAACATTTTTTTTAAAGGTACAGGTAAATATTAAAGGACTGTTCTTGTGGTTGTTTTTTAATTTCATTTAACCCTTTGTGGAAATGGGTAAGGGGTACTTTGCACCCTTATACTCCTTTCTCCTGGGAGGGGGGCAGGCATCTGGGGTACCCTTTTTAAGGGGACTCCCAGATGCGACCATAAACCCCGCAGGGAGTTGTTGCCCCCACCTCCTTCTGGAGTACCGGAGGTGGGGAAGAGTCCCTTGTCCAGGTATTGGACAAGGGCTCCGGGGGGGGGGGGGGGAGGGGAAGGCTTGGCCGCCCCTGATCCCCCATACCATGGACCATGCGGGCTGGTATAGCTCAGGGTGCAAAGTACCAGTTGGCAGGGGTTTCACATTCTGGCTACCTCAGCCTGCATGGGGGACAAGGGGTTAAATATGCCCTGTAGGGGGTGTCACGGAAGAGCCGTGAGACCAGAAAACGCAATTGGTTTCCTGAACCAATTGTCGTTGCATTGCCAGATCAAGATTTCATGTCTGGGGGGGGGGGGGGGGTCTTCTTATGGAAATCTAGCTTTCATAGCTGCTAGAGGAAGTCTTTTCGTGAAGCCTTGTGTCTGTGACTGTCTCAAGGTTTTGTTTAATTAGCAAGGAACAAAGGATTTCCTGTCACAGGCAGATCACAACTAAGTGTGAGCTTGCCATTTGGAAAGGATGCCATTTGGAAAGGATGCCATTTGGTGAGACCCAGCAAAGGTTGCTTCCTAGCAAATCTCACTCAGATGAGAATTACCACACCAAAGGTTGCTTTCATCCAAGGGAAGCCAAAGGAAGCTAGCTCCACAGGGGGCTGCTGGAACGCTGGTATCCAAGTAGCCAGTGCGGCACCACTGGAGAGCAGATTTAAATGCATGTGTTTTATGAGTTCTGTCTGTGAAATGAAAACCGTGTATAGCACAGCTATGAAATTAATAAAGTCGTTAAAATCTGCCCAATGTGCTGATATAAAATTGATAACAACAACCTGTCCGGTTATTGGTGTACGACCCTTCTCGGGGACAGGACAGCCTAACGCACTCATGCAAGATGTCATATTAATTGGTATTTTCTGAGGAATATGAATCTGTGAATGTTATGTGTGTGCAGGAAGCGTAAGCCGAGATATGAAAACTGTCATATTTGGTGGGCACTAGGAACCCACCCAGGATGTTAACCGCACCCTGTCCAGCACCTGGGCTGAACCTGAGACTCCACCCAAAATTGTGGTTTATTCAAAAGTGTTTGCCAGGGCCACCTCCTTCAGTCCTCCCCTGTGTACCATCACCTGATCAAGCCAGCCAGAGGACCATGTGGCTGGTGGCCATTTAGCCTGAACTGAAACAAAGGAACTTTTTGAGTTTTCCCAGAAAGGACATATTTCCACCAACTTAAGTATTTTCTTCCCTTATTTTTATTTTCCATACTGTGATATTTGTCTCTATAATTGTTGATTTTAACGATTTTCTGTATATATTAATTATTTATATTGCATTTTTAATAAACGACCCTAACGTCATTTATTTGTTCAGCTACTCTGCTATTCAGCCGCACAAACTAACCATAGCTTCTGAAGAGTCGCTACTATTGTTGATAGCTAGATAGAATAGCATGTGTTTAACCATTTTATTTGCAGGTCTAGAATCAGCCAGTCAGTGGGTTCCTCTTTCCCATTAGAACAGAGGTGGTGGCAGTTATACCCTGAAATAGTGTGTAAGGTTTATTACCGTAACTCACAAGCTCCCTTCTAGTCAGTCTGCTGCCAAAATCCCAGCGGTTTCTGCGCACCGATTGCGACCACAGATTGCACGGTCTGTGTGCTGAAACCGATTGGAAGGCATTGTGCAGTCTGGCCACTAGGGGGCTTGTGACGGGGGACCCCACATCATGTTTTTTTGAATTTCCCACCTTCTGAACATAAAATTTATGTAGGAAAAGAATGCTATTAACCGCTAAAGTCAGCGGGTTTTCAGGTGATAATCATGGATATTTTTCTCATGATCCCAGGCGAATACTTGGAATAATGGCTGAATTCGTGATTGATTACCAAAATCGATTCCCACGCGGATTCGGATCACGATGTCTATCCGAGCAACACTGGTGGCAGCGGTTTGATCAATTGTGAACACATTTATAGTAAAATCTAATCAAAATCAAACCGTGCAAAGGAAGGAAAAAAGATTGACAGTTCTGGTCAGGGGGAGATATTGATTGTTTGCCAAATCAGGCACTTGACGCGTGGCTACTTTAACATCTGTACACTGCATTGCTTTACGCCATACACCTAATCTTGCACATGCTGGGAGACGGCACACTGTGCAGGTTGTGATCAGAACTGAAAAAGCTGATTTTTGTTGATACTGATAAGATTCCATGTCTGGGAAGTCAAACACCAAGGCTTATTTATAGACCTGTGATTTGTACACACTTTTCAATCCTCTCTTTGTTCTGTAAATACGCAGAGATTCTTCAGTAGCCAACATGATGTCTGAGACAACACACCAGGATCAATACTGTCATCATAAGGCAGAAACACTCAGATCCTATTATCTTCCTTAAGGGATTTGTTACGGAGGTACAGAAAGAGATACAGTTATATGTAACTATAAAACATCCTAAATCAATACGCAATACAATCAAAGTGCCATACACTTGCTCTCCTGCCCTGGTGACAAGACAAACATTGGGGAAAGGTGATAAAGGGATATTGCTCTGGCCGTTTTAAAGGGGTTTTCTAGCTCTTCCTCTTGCAATTTAGTGCTTCTGTGAAGGAACACAACGACATAGCCCTTTTGCACCACTGCGGCCGATACTGAATGTTCTTTCCAGCATCATTCATATAAAACCTGATACAAAAGCCAGATTATTTAATTGTAATAAATACACATGAACTGAAGATAACCCCAAGCAAAAACAACAAAAAAATGTGGAGATGTGTGTTTAGGTTACATAAACAGAAATGTCATGCTCGCCTCCTAGGTTCACTTCAAAACTCAAAAAATAAAGTTACTTAAAGAGACTCCGAAGCGAACAAAAATGTCTATTTTTACCTGGTAGTTCGTTTCAGTGGTCTCAGTAGAGGTAAACCGCCGCATCCCCGAGCCTAAACGAGGGCTTTATACCCCCCCAAATTTCAGGGCAAAATCCCACGACTTTCTTGGTTGTGGATTTTGCTGCCCGGGGAGGCAGAGCTTTGAGCTGTAGCTCTGCCTCTACTGACGTCAATTGCCGTAAGGAACTCCGCCTCTCCCCGACCCTCTCTGTGAAGGATGAAACAGGGGCAGGTAGAGGCGGAGATCCGCGGCGATTGACATCATCAGTAGAGGTAGAGCTATAGCAGAAAGCTCTGCCTCTTTCAGGAATCATTCCCTGGATTTTCCCCTGGGGATTTGGTGAGTCTAAAGCCCTCGTTTTTGCTCGGGGATGCGGCGGTTTACCTCTACTGAGAGTACTGAAGCGAAATATGAGGTAAAAATAGCAATTTTTGTTCTCTTCAGTCTCTGCTGGCCATCACCTGATGAAAGAGCAGAATCACATTTCAGTTCAGGCATTTTGACAATTTGCATTTCCTTCAACAACTTCTGGGGTAAAATACAACATACAGCAGACAGGCAAGTGTACAATGATTACAATTAAAATACACATACACAAACCTTTTTATAATATAGTAAACCTCTGGCTATAGTAAACCTACTCCTTAGGTCCAGATCATGTGCGTGTTTGAATATACAATATATGACCAAGCCTGATATCTTGTTACACTGGAAAGGATTAAAGGACACCTGGAGAGAGAGGGATATAGAGGCTGCCATATTTATTTCCTTTTTAACAATACCAATTGCCTGGTGTCCTTCTGAGCTGTCAAGCATCAGTAGTGTCTGAATCACACACCTGAAACAAGTATGTGGCAAATCCAGTAAAACATAAAACACCTAATCTGCCTAAAAGCTATTAGAGGCAGAGGATGAGTAGGACAGCCAAGCAATGTGCGTTGTTTACATGGAAATAAATATGGCAGCCGCCATCATGTTTCTTTTAAAGGGAACCTGTACTGAGTAAAATTATTTAAAATAAACACATGAGGTAAGTTCAAATGAACATTACATAGTTACCTTGCCATCAGCTCCTCTCAGAAGCTCACCATTTTCTTCTGACAATGATCCCTTCCAGTTCTGACAACATTTTGTCAGAACTGAAATATATCAGGGCTCGTTTCCACTAGGGCGAATCCGCATGCGGGCACTGCATGCGGATTCGCATAGCTAATGTTAGTGGATGGGGCTGTTTCCACCTGTGCGGCGTGCGGGAGCGATTTGGCGGCGGGCCAAATCTGCACGGCGGGACCCGCAGAATTCGCCTGCGTCGGGAATCCGTGCGAATCGCCGCTAATGTATTTAATAGTAAAAACGCATGCGTTTGTTACATGCGTTTTTACCCGCGATTTCGCATCCTTCTCAATGTTATTTTGCCCTGGCAGTGTCATGGTTAATTTCGCATGGCACCCTGCCATGCGAAATCGCACGCGAAATCGCGGGTAAAACGCATGCGGAAACGCACCCGCATGCGTTTTTACAAGCGTCGGAATGCCGGCGAAATCGCGTCGCACTAGTGGAAACGGGCCCTCAGTTGATGTCAGTTATATATCAGCAGCTGTCAGTTATAGCTGAGTGGACAACTGATGTGCCCGTTAATGTCCATGTTTCCCTATGGCTCAACTGGGCAATGTTACAGTTTAACAGTGTGCTGACCAGGAAGCTATTATGGGGTAATGGCCATTTTCAAAATGGAGGTCAGAGAATTCTTTTGATCACAGTGGACAATGGAATGCGGGAGAGGAGAAAGATTGAGGAGGTAAGTGTGACTTGTGTATGTTTATTTTGACTTTTAATTTTCAGTTCAGGTTTTCTTTAAGGCCACTTTCAAACTACATTCCACTAAACTTTGCATGTAGCCTTTAAAAATTAGCTTTAAACCACAACGTTTGAGCTCCTTGTTTAATCTCAAATATGCTGTAGATACATTCTGCAGGGCAGATGTAAGTAGTGTCAGAAAAATGACTGCATATAGACTGTGTGCAACAGATTTACTATAAGTACTCAGACTTGTGAATCTTTTTCGGCCTCGCAACGTGCCAAAGAAATGAAGTGCCATAGACTATTTCTCTATCACATTTTACCATAAGTTACCTCAGAATCAACACACGATTACTGATGTGTAGGTAGCAGAGGCACAGGAAAGCAGTCTTAAATGCTTACTACATAAGCAGCAGCATGATTTGCTCTAAAAGAGTGCTAAATTCTAGTGCAACCTTGCTTGATTAATCTCCCCCATTGAATCCTCATCAAATATTTATATACTCCTGACAAAACCTGCAGTGCTTTATAGAATACATAAAACTATATCTGTTCAACCCCAAAGGAGCTTATAAACGAACCCAGCCACAGTCACACAAGAACACCAAGATCGAGCCGGGCTCCATTTCATGTTCTCTTCTGCTGGAAGTGACAGATTAGCTTTCGGTGAATAAGAATGAAGGAAGGGTTGACTGCGACTTCCAGTAGCCACAGAAATGCATAGAATGGGCTGCACTGGAACCTGAAGGCTTTGATTTTGTGAGATTTCTGTCAATCCCACTAAAGCACCACAGAAATGTCTGCCTACCTTCGACCTTCTCCTCGTTCAACCTGCCATATTCTAAGGGCCTCATTCTTTTACATTTTAAAATACACTTGACAGCACATATTTTTGGGTTTAGAAAAAATATTAATATTTTTTCAATGGGGATGTTAAACACAGATAATGAAATATGGTACTTGATTAGAGCTCCACTAGCTCCGGAGAAGATTGCTTGGCAACACAGTGGATACCGCAGAAACCATCATTGGCCACAATGGTTGCTGTATTTATTTGGACGGGATATATATATAAGGGATGAATGGTTTTTAATCTTTGTACAGCATCAACAGGTACAAAGCTAGTGAGGGTAGTGTTTACATCAATTCTTGATCAGCTTTTGGTTGAGATGGAGTTATTCAAGGTGGTAAAATGATCACTTATACTCAATACATTTTCAATCAAGTATGAATACATTGCTGGATTGGGGTGTTATTGGAAGAGAGGGAGGTCTCGTTTGCATAGAGAATTGCAGCACTTGATTGTGAGGTTTGATTCATAGTCAGAGTATTGTTTATATAGCTTTATTATTCTCTCTGCGTTTACATGGGTTTTAAGCACACCGGTTTCCTCCAACATCGCCAAAACATAGCAAAAAGCTAACTAGCTTCATTCCAAACAATTTCACCTGCACTGTGGTAGGGACACTAGATTGGGTATCCCTGGGAGAATGATTTAGCAGTATGACTCGTTGAATGCTTTCTGTAAAATGCTGTGGAGATTGTGTCACAATAATAATAATAACAAAAATTTCTCTGCAGATAACAATACATTCTAGATTTTAGTTGCCAAGCCTGGGGACTTTGCTTTTGCAATATAAGGGAACTAATTATTGCAAAAATTAAGTAACATTTCTTCTGCTGACAAAAAATACAAGGTGGAGGTCAGGGACACCAAAAAAGGTGTAATATTAAATACGTATGCGATAATATTTTTTACCACATTTACTTTTAGTGCTAAATGGGCGTACCTTGATCTGTATTGATTGGTACTTGAATATATAATATATTGATATATAAAAATCCGTTAAATTAGAAGCTTTTAACTTCTCAAGCAAACCTATTAGATCATATAATAATGCAGCAAAATGTTCCTGTAGCTGGAGATTAATGATTGAAATGTTAAAAATATTCTCTACACACAGCAATATTCATCTCGGCAGTCTGGAATGATAACAGAATAGGACAGACACAGCAGACCTGACAGATTTATCTGATGTGATTTAATGGGGTCTGGAGTAGGTTGTGAAGCTAAGAGGGTAAAGCGCACACTTTAAAGACAGTTGCTGCCGAGCTGCTTTCTGCACACAAAGGAAACAGTAACAGCAGAAAGCATTACACAAAGATCTAAGAGGAAGAAAAACATTAGATGTCCATTGATGTACAATGCTCTGAAAGCATCTCAGAACCTGCATATACAGCATCAGAAGCATCATGTCAAACTGCCACCCGGAGCTGCTCAATTTCTTTGGCTGCTACACCTCTATTTAATTCATACAGAAAATTAAAAGCATTGTCCTATCATGTAAAGTACATAGTTTGCCTACACATAGACCTAGTTTTTCTAACAGTGCTCTTAGGCTCTTAGGGAGCAGCACAGCCTGGGGTGTTCAATATATATAATTATTGATTAATGAAGCCACCTAGCACAGTATTTCAGTATTGAGCCTTGCCCTATGGATTAAGAAACAGAAGCTTTAGCCTTTTCCACTGGTTGCAATCCACTTCAAAAAGCGTATCAAATCCGTTTTGACGATCGCTAGAACACCATGATTTATATGTAAATCGTGGTGCTCATTTCCCACTAGTGTACGTTGCTTTTTCCCACACACAATATTCACCTCGCGTGATTCTCGCCGCGATCACGCTCTGTTCCAGACAGTTAACCATTGCAATTGCGGCTAGTGGAAACAGCTTGCGTGATCCCAACGCGATCCCAACGGGCAGAAGCATGGCCGGCAGTGGAAAAGGGCCTTTAGTTTTAATGTGTGAGGATTTTTTTTTATTTTTCTTTTACCCAACACTACAAAAGTCCCCCTCCTCACGGTTTTAAACTCCACCATACTCAGCTATGGAGGTTGTTAACCTTGGGAACTTTTGACTAGATAGACTTACCTTCCAAGAAGGGTTTGCTGGTCCTCCCTGTCTTTCCAATTCCTTTCTGCCCCCCACCGATGCCATTACTATTGCTGAGCCACACCTCCCTCTCAAACATAAGAAGAGGAGGGAGGGGAGAATGGATGGAAAGCTAGCTATAAACCCCATCAAAACTAGATCAATGCAGCACAGCCCACACCCAAGCTGCACCTCTTTGCCAATGGACAGCTCCTTCAACATGCTGCTAAGGGGGGCATTGAATGGTGTATGCACCACACCCCCTCCCAGAATTGATTGCTAGCAGAAGTATTTTTAAGTACACGCAACTCAAGTAGCTCTTGTGGGTGTGCCAGCCATGCCAGGTGTACACCCTTGAATGTAACACTGATGTGGCAGGCCCCACTAACATGCTAATTAAGCACATAAATGTTTCTTGATTGTTCTGTCTTGACAGTCTAAGTGGGATGTATTTACTAATGGCTGATAAATCTTAAGTGTACAGACTGAGCACATGTAAATAGGATGGACTATTTCAGAAAAACCTATTAGAATATCTACTAGTAGCATGGTAAAGAGGGGATAACAGTAGTAGGGAAACAACCCTGACTGTGGGAGGCCATAGCACTGTGATGCCAAAATGACCTCAGCTGAAAGCCCCCAGCCTGACACTATTCAAGCCTCCAAGGGATCTAGAGAAAGCGTCACTTTGCCTGTTAAATCAAATATCTGGTCACATTTATGAAATTTCTTAAAATGAACCTTAACCCTGGGGGAAAAGAGTTTCACTTACCTGGCGCTTCCCCAAGCCCCCTGCAGCCGTCCTGTGCCCTCACCGCTTCTCGAATGTCCTCAGGTATACTGCGCTTGATAGCGGGGAAGGCGCTGGACCGGAGGACACTCGAAGAGCTGCGAGAGGCACAGGACGGCTGCAGGGGGCTTGGGGAATTCCAGGTAAGTGAACCCCCCCCCAGGGTTAAGGTTCACTTTAATTTACAACTTAATTGTTTAATTGCAGAGAAAACAATGAAAGGGAAGCTTGCTCACTCGCTCTTTATAGTACCTGATCATATACTGTATGTTTAAAATGCTTTATATAAAAAAAAAAAGACTTTAAACAGTTACTGCTACTGACTTTAACCACTTCGCATCCAGACCTTGTTTTGTACTTATTGACCAGAGCAGTTTTGACAGTTTAGCTATGTCCCTATTTAATCAGAAATAACTTTATCCCTACTTATGACACAGAAATGAAATATATATTGTTTTTTTCAAGACAAACTAGGCTTTCATTGTATGCCATTTTTTCCCTCAAACTATTTTGTTTTCTATGAATTTTAATGGGAAAACAAAGAAAAAAAATAGAAAAAAACATGTATTTTTCAGTTTTACCAATTCCAGTTTAAAAATAAAAAGTGCTACTGTAGATTAAAAACACACATTTTGTTTGGCAATTCTTACTGCTTATCACAAAACTTAGATTATGTTCCTGTCACAATTTATGGTGAAGATATTTGATTCTGAAATAGTGCTACAGAGTGTGTTTTTCACTATGAAATGAGAAAATACAAGTATTTTTCATAGTAAAAATCAATCTCATTAGCTCAGGAAACTTATATTCCCATTCACCAATTAGTGCTGCATCAGATAGTGCCAGAAATGTGCACAGGAGCAAGCCCAATCCTGCACAGCACTGCTTCTGCTACAAGACGTATATCTACTGACCTGTGGCTTAGATGAAGTCCCAGAGGACGTATATCTACTGACCTGTGGACGAAGTGGTTAATATATGATGTTCTGTGTGTGTTTTTTTGTTTTGTTTTTTTTTATTTACTTCAGCTGTGTTTTAAACGCCTTTGAGATTTATAAGAACATCAGACTAATATGGCTCTCTGTGCCAGTTTGAGAATAGAACTGTAAAAGTCTTACTGTTTAGGGCTTCCCGTCTTGATCTAACTGTACAATAAGAGCCTACAGAGGGCAGTGTTACACGTACACAGGGGGCCTGCTGTGGTAAGCAGCAATGACCCACAATCATATAAAAATCCAGTCTTGGCATTTATTTAAAAAAGTAAATAAAAAAAAAGCCATTGTGAGCAGGTGTTGTGACTTGGGATATCATATTGTGGATTTACTATCCATTTGCCAGCTATTGCTGTGGGGGTTTTGTGCCTTAGGCAATGGCTGCAGTGATCGCCAGCAAGTAGCAGGTAACACTTTATTATAGTCATGGATTTTTGTTAGGGAAAAATGCTCACAAGACATCACTGCAGTTTCAAATGAATATTGTGACAGTATTTTATTTTATACTAAATAAAACTATATATATTTTATGTGAAATATTTTGGCTTGATCAACAGACTATCAAGCCACAATTTGGACTTGTTGCATCACGGCACAAACTCACTAGAAATCCAAGTAACAGCATATTTGAATTATCTTCCAAAGCTTCCCATTGGTTCAGACAATGAATAGGGGAAAAGGTGCAAATGTGTGCATGAATTCCTATTAATTTCAATGAAGCGGACATCCATGAAGGGGTGTACACATTGTGGATGGATATCGCTTGTCAGGGCTCGATACCCTAGGGCAGGGGTGCCCAATAGGTCGATCGCGATCTACCGGTAGATCGCGACCGCCTCCTGAGTAGATCGCGGCCGCCTGGCCGCGTGATGTCATAAACTGAAGCCGCAGCTGCGGCTGTCAGATTTTGCTGCATTAGCAGCATCACCGAGAAGAAAGGAGAGGCGCGGCTAAGGAGGAGGCGTGACTGAAGTGTAGAGGAGCGAATGAGGAGACAGGTCTCCTCCCCTCCAGGCCATGTGACACCCACACACTGCATCTCCACCTCTCCAGGCTGCCTGCGTGAGCAGAGTCTTCTCCTCAAGCTGGTGTGAGGGTCCCTGGGGGCCACCTGAGCAATAGAGCAAGTATGCCAACATTCCCGGATCTAGAATTGTGCCATGTCCTTCAGGTGGCAGACATTAGCAGGCGGCATCCACTGTTCAGAGAGCTGGCGACACTGCCATACATTACCTAATGCTGCTCTCATCATGCCCAGAGAGTCGCTGTGCAGACACCCCACTTTGCTCTGCCCTGCCTCAGCTCGTGTGTGTGCAGCTGGTGGGGAGGCTGCTAGCTACCAAGGTGTGATACTGGAGCAAGTGAGCAGACTCTCTCCCTCCGTGCAAGCAGTGTCAGCGTCTTCCTGTGAAGTACAATATGCCATCTCTGCACAGGGGAGACAATGTACACCAGCACGCTTCCTTGCTAGTTAAGAGTACTGACATTTTAATTTATTGCAGCTTGGCCTCTGTCCTCGGAATAACAGCCACTCTCTGCATGTCTCTTTCTATACTGGACACACATAGCAGGCAGCGTCTGTTCACAAGGAATGTCAGCGTTGCCTCATAGTGTGCACAGAGGCTGCCCTGTAGTACCATCCCCCCCCCCCCCCAGCTCTCTGTGTGCAGGCTGATGTGGGGAAACTTCTTCACATGACACAAGGGGTGAGGAGGGGACACTATGGGGGATGCCAGCTTCTCCTATCTAGCACTTGGTAGTTTAGAGCTGGAATCCCCAAACCAATATTTGGACAATGTGGGGAAATGTGTATATGCAGTATATTCTTATATGTGCTTTGTAGCATAACTATGGCCAGCATAATACAGTACATTTGCAGTATGGCCAGCATAATGCAGTACATTTGCAGTATTTCATGTATATACATTTGCTCCTGCTGCTGCTATTTGCTAGGCTTGTGGGGGTGGGGCCTGAGAAGAATCCTTATGTATGCTGCGGGGGGGGGGGGGGGGGGGGTAGATCTCATGGACTCTGCAGGTTGAAAAGTAGCTCGCGAGCCGAAAAAGTGTGGGCACCCCTGCCCTAGGGCGACATTGCTGGGCCGGGTTACACAGATGCAAGTCAGCTGTGTAGCTGACAACGTGTACTGTTGCTGTGCGGAGAGGCAGATGGAACATTATTCGGTGGGCGGGAGGGAAACATGCACATAAAGGAATCCGCTGTTCCTGGGCGGATTGCTTGCACGTCACGCGTTGGGGATTGGATGCCTATTATCACCCGATTATCGGGTGAGGCGGTCATTATCGGCCGCCATGGCTTACTTTAGTCAAGAGTGTTTGCGAGGCTTTACAACAGCTTTGTTTCTTTTATCATCTTTTACTGCCTTCTAAAAGCTGAACAACAGGTCTTAGCATAGACAGAGAGAAATACAGAAAAGTGAGATGAATGCAATGTTTAGCTCTACATCCAATTTGCTTACTGAGGGACTCACAGCTAAGAGAGGTAATGAAAACATTTGAAAGCTAAGACAACACATACACAGGGGTCAATAAAACAGCAATCAAATATCTGTTAATATAATCTAACAATTCCATAAGGCCTAATTCACATTAGCGTTCCCTGTCCGGATCCGCCTGATCGGATCCGGACCGTATACTGTACAAACGGAACATACGTTCCGCATAGCAATGCAAAGTCTATGCGGACGTTCACATGCGTACGCTCCGTACAGAACGGAGCCGGATCGGATCCGGACACTTTTCCAACATGCGCTATTTTTCGGGTCCAGCTCATCCGGCCCACGCAGCCGGACCGGAGCCTGACTGCACCATTCGGAAATAGAAACCTATGGGGAACGGAAAGCACTGAACACACAGGATACAAACACCTGACGTTCTACCCCACTTCCTATGCGGATTCTAGCGGCCATTTCGGATGGGGACACATGGGCAGCAGTGGAGCAGCAGTGACTAACGTGCTGGAGCTGTTTGGCAGTATGTCGGAGGTGGAGGTGAGGCCTAAACAGCAGAGGACCTGATTCTACAGGTGCACCAGGTGCACCTTCTGCTGACCCCAACAATTTAATGGTAATTTTGTTATTTTTTACCCCACGGATCCGGATGGCAGCCTGATGCATGCCTGATGCAAACGGACCAGGTACGGTTCCGATCCTGATCAGGTCCTGATCCGATCCAGATCCGGTCCGTTTGCATGCCAAAACGCAAGTGTGAACGGGGCCTAAAATGCCATTAAATTCATGATAGTGGTCCTTTAGGCTGGTTTCACAGTGGGACGTTAAAGTCCCACGTTACAGCAGCCAGTAACACAGCCTAACTCATAGCACTGTAAAATCAATGTGCTGTTCACAGTGCACACGTTGCGTTACATTGTAACGCTGCATGTTCTGGGAAAGTGCAGCATGCTGTGCGTTATACTGGGCTTTAGCTGCTGTTAGGCTGCTTGCACATGCTCAGTGACTAGCCACATGGCTAATTAATATTCACTGCACTGTGGTGACTCGTGGTGGGACTCATAGTGTTGTCCGGATCATGAACGAATCATTCATTTGATCCGGATCTTTTTTGTGAGTCGAATCATACGGACCATCACAATGAAAGATTTGGTTCACAGTGGATGTCTGTCTGGAAGAAACAGAAACATACAGAATGTACAGTGCCGGGAAAGTCCTGTCCTGATAGTGATTTCACCCTCAGTCTGCTTCCCTTGTAAAATGATTCAAATGATTCGGTTCAAAGATCCGGATCTTTTCAATGATCCGATTCAAATCATCCGAATCCTTAAAAAGATCCGGACTTCCCATCACTATCCTGGAGCGGCTGCTTTGAGAGCTGCATAACGTGGCTCAATCTGACGTCCAACTTCAACACCACCATGCGTTGCGTTGCGTTAGGGGCACATTATGCGACCTTAATGTCCCCTAAAACGCAACGTCTTGGTGTGAAAGTAGCCTTAAAGAATAGTCATATATTAGTTCATTATTGCCAAGGAATCAATAGATTTTGTCACTGCACATCTGTATTTTGATGGTTGCAGGATGTTCATATTTCTGACTAGATAACTGCTTTAACAATAATTGAATTTATTAGAAATCTAGGGACTTTGCACTTCTGTGCAACCCTGAAGTTCTCAAGCAGATTCAAATTGTGAAGCAGTCTATTAAAAGATTTTTTCTTTAAACATTCATTCCCCATAGGTGGAATTTTCTGTTTACCTCTAGCCCTGACCATAGTAACTACAGGAATTCGGAGAAAGGAATCCTTTAGTAAAGCACCAGGTACATTTCAATAGTTTTCGGATTAGACTTGGTGGTAAATGAAAGCAATGGGTATGAGTTATTTCCAGATAATAGCTCCTGATCTATGCAAACGTTACCTTTCAAGAAATGCAACATTATGTCAGTTAATCCTGTTACAATGGGGTGATAAGTTTATATAGTTTTACAAGTGACTCCTTGGTGCAAAATAAACCGTAAAAGAACTACTTTGATTTATTAGATTTTCCTATTTTTAAACAGCAGCCTCCCACTCATGATAACTGCACACATAAGATGATACAGTAAAATGCCTTTATAGTAAACTTCAGGTGATCTGGCTAAGTAGTTTACTACTGTATATCAGAAGAATAGAGTCATATTTTCAGGACTTGAAGACCGCATTTACTATATCCAAAGGTTTACTGTATCGGGTTTACATAACAAGGTTCTATTGTATTTTTGTCTTTAGGGTCCTTGCAGACACTACCTGCTGACTACAGGGTAGGTGGTCTACCAAAGCTTGCCTTATTGCGATTGTTTTTCTGTATACGCATTGATGTATACTCTTAACGATCTACCTCCCATATCAGTAATACAGAAAATAATCCTCACCCAGTCTAGAGGTGCATCCACAAGCACACTTTGGCCACAATTTGAGTTGCCCGCCAGCATGGAATCTGGTAGGTGACGCAGCGAGCACCAATACTGCACTGATGCATTACTAGGCAACTGCCCAGCAATGTGTTTGAGAAGAGAGGAAGGGTGATGGTGTCGGGAACAATGCGGGCTTGTGCTTGCATCACTCATCTCCTTCCCTTCCTTTACAGCTCATTGCATGGTGCAAGGCAGGCGATGGAAGAGTGGCAAGTGGATTGCTAGGTCATGGCATCAGGGGTTTGGTAGTAGTACTAGTCAGGATACCAATGATTGGAGCCAAAGTGACTTTTAGCTGCTTTAGGATCATGACATTTAACAGTTGAGGATTATCATTGAGGAGTATAAGATTAGATAGAAAAGTGTATGTGTGCATGCGTGTTGGGGGAGAGGGTACATACGTAGGTTGGATGAGGGAGAGGGGTACACTTCAAGTAAAAAATCCTGAAAATTAGTCATAACCTGTACTAGCACACTTAAGGCATGCATTCAAAAAATTAGCAGCTCAATTTGTGTCAATATAACCCTCCCGGACTCGCTGTTCATTATCTTGGGGGATTTCAACAAGGCCAACCTCCGCAAAGAGCTGCCTCGTTTCCATTAGCACATCACCTGCCACACCAGGAGTGCCAACACCCTCGACCACTGCTACACGTCCCTGAAAGACGCATACAAAGAGACACCGTGGGCAGCCCTAGGCTCATCTGACCACTGCATCATCCACCTGGTACCTACTTACAAAAGGCGCCTGGAAACCTCAAAACCGGTCACTAAGTCCTCCAAGGTGTGGTCAAGTGAGGCTAAACTACAACTTCAGGCCTGCTTTGACTGCACAGACTGGAAGGCTCTGGAATCGCCTAACCTGGACGAGTGGGCAGAAAATGTATCCTCGTACATCAGCTTCTGCGAGAACTCCTGTATTCCAACAAAAACCTTCAAACTGTATCCAAACGACAAACCGTGGTTCTCAAAAAAACGACGACAACTACGGCGCAGCAAGGAAGCCGCACATAAGTCCGGTAACCAGGATGAATACAGGAAGGCAAGAAACGACCCAAACAGAGAGCTGAGGTGCGCAAAAAAGTGCTACGCGGAAAAGATGGAACAGAACCTCTCCTCAAATGACTCACGAGCCGTGTGGAAAGGGCTGAAGGCTGCCACCAACTACAAGCCCCCCCCCCCCTCAGCATGCCACACCGAGCACTGAGCTTGCAGAGAGTCTCAGTGAATTCTACTGCAGATTCGAGAACCAGCCAGCACCTGCAGGACTCCCACAACCACCACCACAATCTGCCACTGTAGCCCTGGGCCCGCACTCACCCCCACCGCCAGTGAGGGAGGCGGATGTACTGAAACACTTGCTAAGGTTAAATGCTAGGAAAGCCTCGGGTCCGGACGGAGTGTCACCAGCCTGCCTGAAAACCTGTGCTCGTCAGCTCGCTTCCACCCTCTCTTCCATCTTCACGAGGTCCCTCCAGGAAGGCAAAGTTCCCACATGCTTCAAGAGGTCTGCCATTATCCCTGTCCCCAAAAAGCAGGGCATCCTCAACCTCAACAACTTCAGGCCCGTGGCACTTACATCTGTGATCATGAAAGCTTTTGAAAGCATGGTGCTACCCCTCCTCAAGCACTCCACAGAGGGACTGCTGGATCAGCACCAGTTCGCGTACAGATCGAACAGGTCCACCGATGATGCCATCAACATCTGCTTGGAGCTCGTCTATGATCACCTGGATAGACCAGACTCCTACGCCAGGATCCTCCTACTGGACTTCAGCTCAGCATTCAATACCATCAGCCCTAAGATACTTCAAGACAATCTCGCTGCGCTAGGAGTCCACCCCACCCTACGCCTGTGGATCACGGACTTTCTCACCAACAGGTCCCAGGTCGTCAGGTTAGGCACCATCTCCTCACAACCCAGAATCACAAACACAGGGGCCCCACAAGGCTGCGTCCTGTCGCCATTTTTGTTCTCTCTGTATACGAACAATTGCAAGTCCACGTCAGACTCAGTAAAAGTAATCAAATTTGCCGACGACACGACCATTGTAGGTCTCATCACCAAAAACGATGAGAAGGCGTACCGCCACCAGGTCGATAACATATGCCGCTGGTGCAGAGAGAACGGTTTGGTCCTAAACACAGCGAAAACGGTGGAGATGATCGTTGATTTCAGGAGGCGCGCCTCTACCCCACCTCCAATCTACATTGACGGCAAGGAAGTAGAAAGAGTCCCCAGTGTCCGCCTACTGGACAAAACTATCTCCAACAACCTGAGGTGGAACGCCAACACTGCCTCAACACAGAGGAAAGCCCAACAGAGACTTTTCTTTCTCCGGCAACTGAAAAAGTTCGGTGTGGCCCAAAAACTTCTGACAAACTTCTACTCAGCCACAATCGAATCCGTCCTATGCTCGTCCATCCTGGTCTGGTACGCCAGCTCCTCCGCCAGCGACAGGCTCAAACTGCAGAGGGTCATCAGATCTGCGGAGAGGATCATCGGGAGATCACTTCCGACTCTGGACCTCCTCTACCACTCCAGGCTGAACACCAGAGCATTAAAGATCGCAAACGACCCCTCGCACCCAGGCTACCGCTTCTTTAATAAGCTCCCCTCGAGCCGGAAGCTTCGGTTCTGATCCATCTACACCAGGACCACAAGACACAAGAACAGCTTCTTTCCCTCGGCTGTCAACCTCCTGAACTCTCTCCATGGGAATGCCCATCCCCACCCTACAATACCATGACGCACTGTAGCACTCTGCACATAGACGGCGCTCCAGCTCAAGCATACCATTCGGTTGTTTCTTTGTATTGTAACTTATGCCACATTGTCTTCCTCTGCATAAATGTTATATAATGTTCTGTATTCTGTAAGTTCTGTTCCTACTGCATGTCCTGTCCTGTATCTGTAACTATATTGTGTATCAGTACCCTGTACGTGCCAAGCCCAATTCCGGGCACGACCCAGTCGTGCTTGGCGAAATAAAGATTCTGATTCTGATTCTGATTCCCCATTCTCACTATTGTGTTTTCTTGTGTTGTTCAAAACACATGTATTTTGTAGTTTGCAAGTGTATGTAGTAGGGTATTGTATGTGTTTATATGTGTTCCTTATTTTCTGATATGTAAATGCACAGAATGTTGCATATTGTCAATATAATATTAAAGGGAACCTAAACTGAGAAGGATATGGATTTTTCCTGTTAAAATAATACCAGTTGCCTGACTCTCCTGCTGATCCTGTGTCTCTAATACTTTTAGCCACAGCCCCTCAACAAGCATGCATATCAGGTTCTCTGATGAAGTCAGACTGGATTAGGCACATGCTTGTTGCAGGTGTGTGATTCAGCCACTACTGCAGCAAAAGAGATCAGCAGGACTGACAAGTAACTGGTTTTGTTTAAAAGGAAACAGCCACATCCTCTCAGTTAAACCACTTCAGCTTTCAGTCGTGTTTCACTTTATGCATCCGAGCAATGTTCACCTCCCATTTATTCGCCTATAACTTTATCACTACTTATCACACTGAGCTGATCTATATCTTGTTTTTTCCGCCACCAATTAGGCTTTCTTTGGGTTGTACATTTTGCTAAGCTCTACTTTACTGTAAATGCATTTTAACAGGAAGAATAAGAAAAAAAACGGAAAAAATTCATTATGTCTCAGTTTTCGGCCATTATAGTTTTCAAATACATTCCTCCATAATTAAAACCAACGTATTGTATTTGCCTAATAGTCCCGGGCATTACACCATTTAAATTATGTCCCTATCCCACTGTATGGCGACAATATTTTATTTGGAAATAAAAGTGCATTTTTTCCGTTTTGCATCCATCACTATTTACAAGCTTATAATAATAATAATAATAATAATAATGATAAAAAAAAAAAAAGAAATATTTCATCTTTACATGGATATTTAAAAAGTTTAAACCCTTAGGTAAATATTTACTTTTTTTATAGTAATTTTTTTTTTTATTAAACATTTTATTTGGGTATTTTTGGGAGGGTGGGATGTAAATAGTAATTTTTTATGTAAATATGTGTTTTTTTTTATTACACATGTAGATGTAGTTTTACTATTTGGCCACAAGATGGCAACCATGAGTTTGTTTACATTTCATCATTCTAAGCATAACATGTAAGCTTAGAGGGACGTAAGGGGGGGGATGTAAGAGGCAGAAAGAGCAAGGCTTCCGAGAGAAGCCATCACTTTTTCTGCCGAGGAAAGGGATCAATGATCAGGTACCATGTCCCGATTCATTGACCCCTGGCTAACGAACCACGGCCCAGGAGCGTGCGTGCACGCCTTTTGGGAGTATATTATATGTCCAAAAGGCCAAAGTAGTTAAGGTTCCCTTTAATATTAAAAGGAACCCGAGGTGAGAGACACATGGAGGCTGACATATTTATTTCCTTTTAAACAATGCACATTGCATGGCAGTTCTGATGAGCCAATGTCTATAATACTTTTAGTCATACACCCTGAACAAGCATGCAGATCAAAGGTTTCTGACAAAAATCTGACAAGATTACCATAGCTACATACTAGTTTCAGGGGTGTGATTCAGACACTATTGACCAGAAAAATCAGCAGGACTGCCATGTAACTGGTATTATATAAAAGGAAACAAATATGGCAGCCCTCATATTTCTATCAACTCAAGTTGCTTTAAAGTAGCTAATATTTGCAACCCTTGCTGTAAGTGCCACAGTTTTCTGATAGCCTCCATGACTTCAACCTCCTGACTAATATTTGACCAACCCTCACTATGATTTCTTAAAAACCACACTAGTAAATTAGGCCTTTTGCACCTAAACACCGATATTTCTGCTATGAACAAGACTTTAGCACTGCTGAAAGCACAACCCCACTATACCCAGTACACATAAACATGTCTTTTTTACTAAGCTGCTCTCAATAGTTCCCTCATTTAGCAATATAATAACATTGTAGCAATTAAATCCTGAATATTCTAGTCTTCAATATTTAATTTAAAATGTATTACACTTCACTTTAATAATATTACTGGTAATCAATTAAATGGAGAAAATACAAATGAATCCAGTGGGAAATCCAATAATAAAGAGCCTTGTTTAATTTCATCGCATTTTCTCGACGTGCCCAAGAGCTGGTATAGTCTAAAATTGCATCTTATAAACTTGATGCTGTGTTTCCCCACTAATTTATTCCCCAGCTAATATGTGTATTAATGCTCTAAAACATTTCTCATTAGCACATGGAAATGCTTTAACTTGGCTTATTTGATTAATATAATTTAAAAGCCAACCCAGCGCTGAAGCCTATGCATTTCTCAGGCTGAGTCTGTTGAGGAATGATCTGATGTTAAAGAGACTCTGAAGCGAGAATAAATCTCGCTTCAGAGCTCATAAATAGCAGGGGCACGTGTGCCCCTGCTAAAACGCCGTTATCCCGCGGCTAAACGGGGGACCCTTCACCCCCAACCCACCCCCCGCAAAAGTGTGTCGTAGAAAGGTCGCAGAATTTCCCTTCCTGGAGGCAGGGCTAACGGCTGCAGCCCTGCCTCCAGTCGCGTCTGTCAGCGGCGCATCGCCGCCTCTCCCCCGCCCCTCTCAGTGAAGGAAGACTGAGAGGGGCGGGGGAGAGGCGGAGATACGCGCTGACAGACGCGCGTGGGGCAGGGCTGCGGCGGTTAGCCCTGCCCCAACCAGGAAACGCTCCCCGGGTGTATTGAGGGGGATTTGGGGGTGAAGGGACCCCCGTTAAGCCGCGCTATAGCGGCGTTTTAGCAGGGGCACACGTGCCCCTGCTATTTATGAGGTCTGAAGCGAGATTTATTCTCGCTTCAGACTCTCTTTAAATCTATTTTTTTTTCCTTTCAGACATGGAATTCTAATGCTATTAAGAATACAGGTAAGAAGACTGAAAATAAAATATTGGTTCCGGTGAGAACAGTTTTAGATTAGTGCAGTGTTTCTCAACCCTGTTCTCGTGACTCCCCAACGGTGCATGTTTTGCAGGCAACCTTATCTATGCACAGGTGGGGTAATTACTATCTCAGCTAGGTGGATTCCATTCCATGTAGATGAAATACGAATTGCCCCACATGTGCATAGGTGAGGTTGCTTGCAAAACATGCACCGTTGGGGATTCACAAGGACAGATTGAGAACACTAGCTTAGTGATTTAAAGAATATGCAAGGTGAGTTATAAAATCTATCTTTACTTACCTGGGGCTTTTTGCAGTCCCTAGAAGTCACGTGTCCCTCCCCGCTGCTCCGGTCTTCTCAGCCTCCCGCTGGCTGCCTCTCCAGTATCCCCCGAAAGGTCAGCGTCTTCTGTGCATGCGCAGGCATGTGCCTGTTCTACATGAGAGCGCGCCCATGTCACCAGGAGAATATTGCGCTTGCACCCAAACAGAAGACACCGTCCCATCGAGGGTCAGTAATACTGTAGAAGTGGTCAGTGGGACAGGGAAAAAAACGCAGCTGTGGCGAGGGACACACGTGACTCCTAGGCGCTGGGAAAAGGTAAGTAAAGATAGACTTTATTACTTGCCTCGCATATCCTTTAGGCCTCTTTCACAGTGGGACGTTGTGTTTGATGCGCCGTTAAAGTCGCACAACGTGCCCCTAACGCAGCGCATGTAGGTTATGAAATTGGACGTTATTTTGCACTGCGTTGTGTCTCTTGGTGCGCTGTTTTATTCGCATACTGATGGAACGAAAATGGCGCACGTGCTACATTTAAAAAAAAAAATTACTGAGCATGTACAACACACAACGCACAGCATGCAGCACTTTCTAAATATTGCTACACGTTACACACAACGCAATGTGTGCACTGTGAATGTCACACAGACTTTGTATTGCTGAGCGTTAGTCTGCGTTATAAATTTTTATAACGTGCGACTTTAACGTCCCACTGTGAAAGAGGCCTTAAAGGAAACCTGAAATGAGAGTAAGAAAGAAAGTGCCACTGTCAACTACTTTGGAGAAAATGCAAGTCAGCTGGCTGTGGTGACCTTATGCCTCCAAGTACCTCAGTGAGTAGGGATCATCAAATGAGATGCAAATAATATCTCCTTGCATTCAAATGTCATGTAAATGTTATGCAGCTTGAATTTGGGCCAATTAAAATGGACAGGGAATTGTTGTGATTGGTCCAGTTTCACGTTGCATATAATTTCCATGAAATCTGAATGCAATGAGAAATTATTTGCATCTAGTTGATCATCATCATCAGTGACACATTACTAGTATGTCTTTAAAGGGTTAGAACTCCGTTAGCTCTGACTCTTCTAGTGCATGCTATGGGCTTGATTCACAAAGCGGTGCAAACACTTTGCACGCCTGTGAAAACCCCTTTATCACACCTAAACTCAGTTTAGGCATGATAAGAAGAAACTTGCGCGAATTTTCCGCGCGCAAAGTTTTACGCGCGCGCGCGCAAAGTTTTACGCGCGCGCGCAAAGTTTTACGCGCGCGCGCAAAGTTTTACGCGCGCGCGCAAAGTTTTACGCGCGCGCGCAAAGTTTTACGCGCGCGCGCAAAGTTTTACGCGCGCGCGCAAAGTTTTACGCGCGCGCGCAAAGTTTTACGCGCGCGCGCAAAGTTTTACGCGCGCGCGCAGCGGCCCCCGCTTCGCGCGAAGCTCCCATTAAGCCCTATGGGACTTTGCGCGTACGCGCGGAAACTTCGTGCGAGTTAGAGCACAAAGCGGTGAGAACTATGCTGGTGCAAAGGTTATCACGCCTAAAGTCTTTTAGGCGTGATAACTGAGTTATCATCGCTTTGTGAATCGAGCCCTATGTCTCTAGATCCACAGGACATCCAGATCACTGGAACAACCAACAGTGCCCATTAATGGAACAATGTTTAGCAAACAACCGTATTTTCACTCAGGTTATGGAATAAAATTAGAGAATCTGATTAGCCCAATCGATCCTGCAAGATTGCATTAACAATAAGAAATGGTTGTTCCACTTGACAGATTTTTCATAGATATGATCATAACTGGTAGATATATAAAAGCAAGGTGGATGCTTTAGTGGTGTAGATAGATTAAATACAACCTTTCCTTTCAATCTGAATGTTAGTCTTATAGTCTGAATGTCCCCCTTTGCTCCTGTGTCCATTTGTCTCCTCCTTTGTCCCTCTGTCACTCTGTGCAGCCACTACGAAGCATGCTGCTCCAGATTAGCTGCTGCAGAAGTAGCAACACATAGAGAGCCTTAAACAGGCTTCGTAAAGTTTTCTGCCAATCAATAAGGGGGCGCTGCCCCAGATATAATAATCACAGCCGCCCACTTGCTGCCTTTCCATAAAGAGAACCTGTACTGAGTAAAATTATTTAAAATAAACACATGAGGTAACTTCAAATGAACATTACATAGTTACCTTGCCATCAGTTCCTCTCAGAAACTCCCCATTTTCTTCTTACAGTGATCCCTTTCAGTTCTGACAACATTTTGTCAGAACTAATATATATCAGTTGCTGTCAGTTATATATCAGTTGCTGTCAGTTACACCTGAGAGGAGAACTGATGTGTCCATGTTTCTATGTGGCTCAAGTGGACGATGTTACAGTTTAACAGTGTGCTGACCAGGAAGCTGTTATGGGGTAGTAGCCATTTTCAAAATGGAGGACGGAGAATTCCATTGATCACAGGGAACAAACAGGATGCAGGAGAGGAAAAATAGATTGATGAGTACACTATACAGGAGGCATGTATGACTTGTGCATGTTTATTTTGACTTTTAATGTTCAGTTCAGGTTTTCTTTAACTGGAGCCAATGGTCTCGTGGGCGGGGCCACGGCTCTGTCACTGGGGCCGATAACTGCATTCACTCAGCTTCTGCCAGCTTCCTCTACTCTTCCCCTTCCATCCCCGCCCACTGTTTCTCAGCATTGCTCACATTGGCAGAGGGTGAGGTAGCAAAAGATGATTAAACAGTGTAGTGCAGCCAATAATCTTCTGAGCATGGCATGTAGGCCACTGTGATAGGGAAATAATTATACACAAAAGACAACAAAGGGGTTGTCAGATCTCTTGAGAAGATGAAATCCATAATGTATCACAATTCCATTACTGATCAGTGGCAATCTGGGACCGACAAAGCATATGCATGTTTTAACCAAAACGTTTCCATTATAATAGACTTTAATTTTAAATGAACAGAGCTTCTTCCTTAAACTAAAAACTGACAAAGTGAAGAAATTTATTCTGGCTATATCAGGGTTACATTCATTTTTCATTAACAAAAAATAAATATACATCACCGCCAGAGCCGCTCACATTAGCTGTCTGGACTAAATCAATATAGCTATTTTTCTGTCAATTTCTGGAGATCTTTAATGGAGAATTAGAATGTCCGCCCTTCTAGGATGAGAACTACTAAGCTGATCAATAGGAGAGGTAATAGCTGTATGATTTGAAACACATATAACAAAGCTTATCGTTTTGCTGAATATTACAGCCATCAAATCTTTCTAAGCGGGAATGTGAAATAGAAGTTCTCCGTCTTTCAGAGCTTAAGTGGCGATGACAAAAGTGAAATTGATTTGTTTCCCCAGATCAGGGAACGTCTTTGTGAAACGCATAGTAACTGCTGTTTAGTACATTATAGTACGCCAGTACCATTCCACGAAAGTTGAGAAAATATCAATAAAAGTCTTTAGAACTCAGATGTAATAGAACATTGATTTCATCTTCTTTCCATAATTACAAAAGCTAATTCATATAATGCAATGCTGTAGAATTGCCTCATTACTGTGATTTATTCATTATAGCACTGTGAATATCTCTGGATTACGCATTACTAATGCAGATAGAAGTATAATAGTAAATATACACTGTAAAACACCGTCCCATGTGCAATATAAATTCTGCCTACTCCCAACAGTAGTCTGGGATCTGCCAGATCTGCTCTAATTGTCAGGCCCCGATTAAAAAGGGCAGGACAGCAAACTGGCATAATTACAATCAACTGTGAAATCTGTTTTAAGTATTAGAATAATTATCTTTCAGTGTGGTTAAAATGACTTCGAAAGGGGTTTTATTAGCATACGATGCTTTCAGCATTGATTTCGGCCCTCGTCAAAGAGACACACATATCACTCGTGTTTACAGTAAAATTACTCTTGGCTGGTGTACACACAATTGGGGCACCAGGAAACATGGGCAAAAGATAATACCGATAGTAGAATATCGGTTATGTTACTACTTACATAGTTACATAGTTGTTTTGGTTGAAAAAAGACATACGTCCATCGAGTTCAACCAGTATAAAGTACAACACCAGCCTGCTCCCTCACATATCCCTGTTGATCCAGAGGAAGGTGAAAAAACCCTTACAAGGCATGGTCCAATTAGCCCCTAAAGGGAAAAATTCCTTCCCGACTCCAGATGGCAATCAGATAAAATCCCTGGATCAACATCATTAGGCATTACCTAGTAATTGTAGCCATGGATGTCTTTCAACGCAAGGAAAGCATCTAAGCCCTCTTTAAATGCAGGTATAGAGTTTGCCATAACGACTTCCTGTGGCAATGCATTCCACATCTTAATCACTCTTACTGTAAAGAACCCTTTCCTAAATAAATGGCTAAAACGTTTTTCCTCCATGCGCAGATCATGTCCTCTAGTCCTTAGAGAAGGCCTAGGGACAAAAAGCTCATCCGCCAAGCTATTATATTGCCCTCTGATGTATTTATACATGTTAATTAGATCCCCTCTAAGGCGTCTTTTCTCTAGACTAAATACACCCAGTTTATCTAACCTTTCTTGATAAGTGAGACCTTCCATCCCACGTATCAATTTTGTTGCTCGTCTCTGCACCTGCTCTAAAACTGAAATATCTTTTTTGTAATGTGGTGCCCAGAACTGAATTCCATATTCCAGATGTGGCCTTATTAGAGAGTTAAACAGGGGCAATATTATGGTAGCATCTCGAGTTTTTATTTCCCTCTTAATGCATCCCAAAATTTTGTTAGCTTTAGCTACAGCGGCTTGGCATGGAGTACGATTATTTAACTTGTTGTCAATGAGTACTCCTAAGTCCTTCTCCAAGTTTGATGTCCCCAACTGTATCCCATTTATTTTGTATGGTGCTAGACCATTAGTACGTCCAAAATGCATGACTTTACATTTGTCAACATTGAATTTCATCTGCCATGTATGTGCCCATATAGCCATCCTATCCAGACCCTGTTGCAATATGACACTATCTTCCTGAGAGTTAATGATTCTGCACAATTCTGTATCATCTGCAAAAATAGCAACATTGCTCACTACTGCATCTACTAGGTCATTAATAAATAAATTGAAGAGCACTGGACCCAGAACAGACCCCTGTGGGACCCCACTGCTAACAGTCTCCCATTTTGATACGATCCATTGACCACAACTCTGTTTTCTGTCCATTAGCCAGTTCCCTATCCATGAACACAGACTCTTCCCCAGTCCTTGCATCCTCAACTTTTGCACCAGACTTTTGCTATTATTTCTCAATACTAGAATAGCAGTAGTTATACTGATACCCCCTCTGTACCCCAGTTTTCAACACTTCCCTATTAATGCCTAACACGAACCTTACCCCACCTACTCCTAACACTAACCTCCCTCTATCTACATTTAACACTACTACCCCCCCCCCCCCCCACTGACTCGAAAAACAAGTCCTATATTCAAAAAGACTTGAGTTTCACTCAATCATGCCCAAATTTCATGCTTTGGCTGGACCATACTCTGCCCTCACTGAGAACTTAAAGTGAACTGGAGATCAAACTAAAGATTTGATTCTTACCCGGGGCTTCCTTCAGCTCCATAAGCTCATCTGAGTCCCATGCCATCTTCCCGCAATCTGCTGCTCAGCCGCAATCAGCCTAGTAACAGCTCAATTACATGCAGTCTGGGTCTTCTTTGCATGCATAGACCTCCCGCGCATGCACAGAAGACCCTGACTTGACACAACTGAGCTGTTACCGGGGCTCAACGGCAGACCGTGGGAGGATGGCATGGGACTAATTATGGGGCTGGAGGAAGCCCCTGGAAAGTATCACATTTTTTTGTTTGATCTCTGGTACACTTTAAGTGCTAATAGCAACATGCACTGGGATCATAAGGACTGCAATAAGAATGTTAACAGGTAGAATGAGAACACTTAAAGGACAAATGAAGTGAAAGGGATATGGAGGCTGCCATATTTATTTCCTTTTAAACAATACGAGTTGCCTGGCTATCCTGCTGATCTTCTGCCTCTAATACATTTAGCCATAGACCCCATACAACCATGCACCAGATGAGGTGTTTCTGATGTTATGGTCAGATCTGACAAGATTAACTGTATGCTTGTTTCTGGGGTGATTCAGCCACTCCTGCAGCCAAATAGATCAGCAGGGCTGCCAGGCAACTGATATTGCTTAAAAGGAAATAAATATGGCAGCCTCCAGCTACCTCTCATTTCAGTTGTCCTTTAACCTTCCTGGCGGTAAGCCCGAGCTGAGCTCGGGCTATGCCGCGCAGGAGGATATCTCAGCCCCTGGTGGGGCGATTCGCCCCATTTAAAGTGCTGTGCGTGCAGCTAGCTTGATTGCCGCCGCTCTGCGGCGATCGCCCGCACGCAGCGGCGGAAGAGGGCCCCCTGCCCCACCAGAGCCCTGCGCTGCCCAGACCAATGAGTTCCAGGCAGCGCTATGGGCTGGGTCGGAGGCGTCTGACGTCAGCTGACATCCATGACGTCATTCCGATCGTCGCCATGGCGACAGGAGAAGCCAAACTGGGGAACGCGTCATATACGCGTTCCCGTTTGCTATTGATGCCGGTGATGATCGCACTAGAGGGACACATGCGCCCTCTAGTGGTGTTTCATGTAGCTACCACTCTGGTAGCTTTACATGAAACAAAAAAACAAACAAACAAACAAAAACGGATTTCTGCCTATTTGGCAGAAAAAACTCAGCCGCCAGGAGGGTTAAAAGCACACCTGGCAAGCAGAACATTTTGGAGCAAGTTTCTTTAATGGTGCCCGTACACGGTATAGTAAAAATTTTTGATTTTTCCGTTTATTGGACCTAAATGATCAAATTGAATAATAGTCAAAAATAATTTGTTTTTCGATCAAGAAAAATTAGCGATTATCCAGTTTTTTCAATAAAAATCTGATCGGAAATGTTGGAAAAATCTTTATATTCGATATAATGGAATATTCAAGCAAAATGATCTAACCGAAAAAAAATGTATAATGTATGGTATTTTCACGTCGACGGTCAAATCGATAATTTCCGGTATGTGTGATCTGCTCCCAATCGTAAAAGGGATTGATTTTCAGATGAGTGCGCAAAATCAATCCCTTTCTTGATCGGGAGCAAATCGAACATGCTAAAATTAAGGATCGACCCGTCGAGCTGGCGGGAAAATTGCATTGCGTGCAGCAGGCATTATGCTGGATTCTCAAAACACTCCAGTTGTTTGCGGTCAAGTAAGGGCTCAGAGCAACCGCTATTACTGCTGAGAGTGAAGTGCCAATATCTTAAAATGGGGCTAAAGTCAGAGCCCAATTTTAAGACAGTAAAAGTTTACGACTGATGCCACTGTATAGGTGCAGAAACCTTTCCTGAATTGAAGTTCCTAACCTTCAAATTGCAAAGCTCAGGCTGTACCATCCACACATATGATAACTTTTATCTGGATATTTAGCCAGTGATGCAAACATTCTTGTGGGCAGATGGGAGGGCATGGAATATGGAAAATAATCTATCAGGGTAAAAACTGCACCTGAGCCCAAATTTAAACAATGTGTCTTTTAATCACACTTAGGATACAACTGATGCAATTAAAAAGTTAGGTACTTGCCTCAGTAGCTGGTAGCCTCTGGATCAGGCTTTCTCAACCAGGGTTCCTTGGAACCCCAGGGTTCCTTGAGTACTCTGCAGGGGTTCCCTGGAATTTTTCCCCATAGTGAGGGAAGTATAATGGAGCACATACTGTAAAAGAGAAGCACTAAATTGGGGTCAGAATAATAATGAGCACAGTATAAATGGGTGTCAGTGTAATAGAAGGCAGTGAGATTAACAGCCTCACCTACTTTTAAAGACCATGCCTCCTGAAAAATAAATGCAGGGGTTCCTCAAGAACAATAAATTGTTTGCAGGGGTTCCTTGAGAGCCAAAAGTTATTTGCAGGGTTCCTCCAGGGTAAAAAAGTTGAGAAAGGAGGCTCTAGATGGTCCAGTGTCTTCCCCGGTCCCCATTGGAGCTCACAGTCCCAGCGTAGGGTCCCTCTTCATCTTCTGGCTGCGCTTCCAGCTGTGGACAGGAACCTCTGGATTGAGCATTTGCAATTAAAGTCCATGCATGTCCAGTAGAATAAAGCCGCTTCTTCATTGCTTATTTACTCCATGCACAAGCTCTTTGTTCTACAGAGCAAGTGCTGACCTTACTCGCACATGCCCAGTCCAGATGCGCTAGTCTTTTTCTGTACAAACTTGTCTATGGATGGGGCAGAAAGCATTTCATTTTTGCATCTTATCTATGGCATTGAAGCAAACCAAAAGGTGCCTTCTTAGAACAGAAGATATTTGTGATTATTCAGGTTGCAGTTAATGTATGAGCTTCCACAGCTCATCACGGCTGAATATGCAAACTATCCCTTTGTTGTCCCTGAAAGCCAAAACACACCTCGAGAACCGCTGGAATGTAATGATGAGTCAGCTTCTAAATTGTACAGAGCCAAAATAATCCAACATGCATACAGACTGTTACAGACTGGTTGGTCCTCATCAGTGCATGGCTTGGAATTAATGTGTTTCTATGTAGAAGGACTTGAAACACCCCAAATTACAGATTGCCCAGCAAGCTCATGGTGAAGCAGAACTCCTAGGAGTGTATAAGGGGCTAAAAAGGGCTAAAAAGCCCAGTTACTAAATCCCTACCCAAACAGGAATTTGCCTTCTTAAAGAGAATCTGTATTGTTAAAATCGCACAAAAGTAAACATACCAGTGTGTTAGGGGACATCTCCTATTACCCCCTGTCACAATTTCACCGCTCCTCGCCGCATTAAAAGTAGACAACAACAGTTTTAAAAAGTTAGTTTATAAACAAACAAAATGGCCACCAAAACAGGAAGTAGATTGATGTACAGTATGTCCACACATAGAAAATACATCCATACACAAGCAGGCTGTATACAGCTTTCCTTTTGAATCTCAAAAGATCATTTATGTGTTTACCTTCTGTCCCCTGCTTCTCTCATGCACTGAACATTACAGGCTTCCTGCAGACAGCTCTGCATGTGCCTGTGTTTGTAATTCCTCAGTATGTGTCAGCCAGCTACTTTCACAGCCTAACAGAGGAGGATTTTTATCCAGCTCTCTTCTATCACTGATAAGATAGCAGAGAAGCTGCTGGCTTATGTAAATAAAACACACTGGAGTGTGCATAGAGGAACAGACCAGCACGGAAGAGTTGGCAGCCTTCCAGACACAGGCCGACAAGTCTGACAGGGGAAAGATACATTGATTTATTACAGACACCGTGATAGTACAAAGTGCTGCAGTGAGCCAGAACAGATTAGAATAGGTTTAGGAACTTGTAGAATGGTAGAAAAAACGTTGTAATTTTTGTTACAGAGTCACTTTAAAAAAGGAAGGTATTTGCGATTATTCAGGTTGGAGTGAGCATATGAGGTGTCCCACAATGCATCACTGCTGGACATGCAAATTGACCCTTTGTTGTCCTTGAAAGCCTAAACACACCTCCAGAACCACTGGAATGCAAAGATGTGTCAGCTTGTTAATTATACAGAGCCACAATAATTCAAAATAAAGACATGCATATACCCTATTCAAATCCACATCAAGTCATCAGATATTCTTTACTTAAACAAGGGACTGTATATACCGGAGTTATTGACACTGATTGTGGTCAATTACAACTGTATTGAATGCTTTATATGTGCAAGTGCATTCTTTTTGTATTTCCCATTAGATCCCTTCCATAACAATGATCTAAATTTAAATAAGGTTCATGGCAGGAGAGAAATTGGAGAGAAGAAGATGACAAAGCCTCACATACTGGTCCTTAATTTAAACTACTTAATTAATGATTCAGTTTAAATAATTAGATCAGGTAAAGTGGTTTACATGTTAGGGTTGCTAGGTTACTCTGAGCATTTAGATGCAAAGGTGCAAGATAATGCATTTCATGGAAATAAATATATTAGTATATTAGACACACTAATGGGAGGACTGTCTACTATGCAGAGAATGTTGATTGAACATTACTAGGAGGAATGAAGGTTCTTTCATAGGCCAAGCTTCAGGGCTAGCTGATTACAACATTTGTAGACTGGGACTTTATTACAGCTGATTCACATTTATGTGTTTCACAAATATAAAGGTTCAGCAAAATGCATAGATGTACCCAGAGGAGAGTCTAGTGCAGGGGTGTGTCCATCATCTGATGAATGGCAAATCTTTCCGCTGTCAGTAGAAACGTGAAGAGTTTCATTATAATACTGCACATAAAACTACAATGAACATTTGTGACCCTGTTATACACGATACTTACAGTGGTGTGAAAAAGTATTTGCCCCCTTCCTGATTTCTTATTCTTTTGCATGTTTGTCACACTTTTCTTGTTTCTGGTCATCAAAAATCGTTAACTATTATTCAAAGATAACCTAATTGAACACAAAATGCAGTTTTAAATGATGGTTTTTATTATTTAGTGAGAAAAAAAACTCCAAATCTACATGGCTCTGTGTGAAAAAGTGATTGCCCCCCCCCCTTGTTAAAAGATAACTTAACTGTGGTTTATCACACCTGAGTTCAATTTCTGTAGTCACTCCCAGGCCTGATTACTGTCACACCTGTTTCAATCAAGAAATCCCTAAAATAGGAGCTATCTGACACAGAGAAGTAGACCAAAAGCACCTCAAAAGCTAGACATCATGCCAAGATCCAAAGAAATTCAGGAACAAATGAGAACAAAAGTACTGTAATTGAGATCTATCAGTCTGGTAAAGGTTATAAAGCCATTTCTAAAGCTTTGGGACTCCAGCAAACCACAGTGAGAGCCATTATCCACAAATGGCAAACACATGGAACAGTGATGAACCTTCCCAGGAGTGGCCGGCCGACCAAAATTACCCCAAGAGCGCAGAGAAAACTCATCCGAGAGGCCACAAAAGACCCCAGGACAACATCTAAAGAACTGCAGGCCTCACTTGCCTCAATTAAGGTCAGTGTTCATGACTCTACCATAAGAAAGAGACTGGGCAAAAACGGCCTGCATGGAAGATATCCAAGGCGCAAAACACTTTTAAGCAAAAAGAACATTAAGGCTCGTCTCATTTTTGCTAAAAAACATCTCAATGATTGCCAAGACTTTTGGGAAAATACCTTGTGGACCGACGAGACAAAAGTTGAACTTTTTGGAAGGTGCGTGTCGCGTTACATCTGGCATAGAAGTAACACAGCATTTCAGCAAAAGAACATCGTACCAACAGTAAAATATGGTGGTGGTAGTGTGATGGTCTGGGGTTGTTTTGCTGCTTCAGGACCTGGAAGGCATGCAGTGATAGATGGAACCATGAATTCTACTGTCTGCCAAAAAATCCTGAAGGAGAATGTCCGGCCATCTGTTCGTCAATTCAAGCTGAAGCGATCTTGGGTGCTGCAGCAGGACAATGACCCAAAACACACCAGCAAATTCACCTCTGAATGGCTGAAGAAAAACAAAATGAAGACTTTGGAGTGGTCTAGTCAAAGCCCTGAACTCAATCCTATTGAGATGTTGTGGCATGACCTTAAAAAGGCTGTTCATGCTAGAAAACCCTCAAATAATGCTGAATTAGGGCCATATAGGTTTTGAGGTTTTTTTCTCACTAAATAATAAAAAACATCATTTAAAACTAAATTTTGTGTTCAATTATGTTATCTTTGACTAATAGTTAACGGTTTTTGATGAGCAGAAACATTTGAGTGTGACAAACATGCAAAAGAATAAGAAATCAGGAAGGGGGCAAATAGTTTTTCACACCACTGTATACTGTACACTCCTTGCATGTCCGATGTCTGCTGTGTTATGCTAGGTACACACAATGAGCTTTTCTGGAAAAATTACAGTCAGATTGATTACTTCCAACATGTCCAACCTGATTTCCGATAGTCTTCCAATCAATTTTCCATTCACTTCCATGGAATATCAATCAGAAAACAATCGGAAATCATATCGGACATATTCAATCTGACAGTATGCCAGAAAATCTCATGGTGTGGACCTAGCATTACAGTGCAATGCACTGGAGACCTTTGGGACAAGCCTTAGGGACTATTTCCACTTGCATTCTGCACCTGTTTCTCTGGATGTGGATTTCTGCGTTCTTCCTGGGTTTGTAACACGGAAATCCATGTTTGGCTATCAATCATTGTTGGGGAAACATGCGTGCTGCAGAAATCTGCAACATGCCATCCATAATGTTTCTGCATGGCATCTGAAAAATTGTGTTTAGTGGAAACAGGCCCATAGGCATTCACTAGAGTCAGTTTGGATGTGTAAATCTGCATCCAGAATTCGCGTGTAGTAGAAAAGGGCCCTAAGACATGAAATGTGAGACCCGTTACAGTAAGCTGGGGCAATTTCCAACTATCATCGGGGCTGGGCCTTCTGAGGCAGATGTATCAGAACCAGTTGAAAGGAAAACTGGAGCAAAGATGATGTATAACTAGCACAATAGTGAACCAACTACTCACTCAAAGTAACCAACTTGAATTACGGATCTAAGCATCTTCTCCACCAGTACTGCTTTCATTTTTTATTTTATTTTCCCCCAATTTTAACAAATCTGTCCCAGGAGGTTTCATTAAGAAAAGTTTTAGGGAAAACAACAGTAATCACGCCAGATTCAGAGCCAAATTTGCTTGCAGATATCAGAAAATCTTCTTGAAAAGAAAAGGTTTTAGCCATTTATTTAGGAAAGGGTTCTTTACAGTAAGAGTGATTAAGATGTGGAATGCATTGCCACAGGAAGTCGTTATGGCAAACTCTATACCTGCATTTAAAGAGGGCTTAGATGCTTTCCTTGCGTTGAAAGACATCCATGGCTACAATTACTAGGTAATGCCTAATGATGTTGATCCAGGGATTTTATCTGATTGCCATCTGGAGTCGGGAAGGAATTTTTCCCTTTAGGGGCTAATTGGACCATGCCTTGTAAGGGTTTTTTCACCTTCCTCTGGATCAACAGGGATATGTGAGGGAGCAGGCTGGTGTTGTACTTTATACTGGTTGAACTCTATGGACGTATGTCTTTTTTCAACCAAAATAACTATGTAACTATGTAAAATAAGCATTTACATCACATAGTAAAAATGAGCTGATATCAGTAGGTCCATTGAACTCTGTCCAGCCTCTTGTCCAGGACTGGATTCTCTTGGGTGATTAGTATTATATTCCTCATACAAAAGGTTCATAACCAATTTGAGTGACTCATCCTTATATATGCTCAGCTCTCAGTTTTATCCTTATATAATGTATATAATTACCAGTATGCTACGGAGAAGGGGGGATAAAGCAGGTGTAAGCTGCCACAGGAAATAGAAACAGTGCTCTGTTGAGGTTTCCCAGTATGCCCAATAGAAAGGCACAAATTATTGCTACGGACAACCAAAGTCCGTCTTGATTGTTGTTGTTTTAATCAATCTAACCATTGTTATGTAATATGAGGGACTACCTAAAATTTCCATTCCAAGTATATTCACTCAGTTTACCCTTCTACTACATAGATTTGGTAAGATTGTACAATCCTACATTGTACAAGATTGTATAATTAGTGGCCACCTTTAGTTTTAAGGGGAAATCTCTTGACCCAATCTCCAAAACCAGACTCATCAGGTGCCGATATTATGAGCATTAACATGACATGTTTCTGCTGCCCCTCTCGCTCCTCCCACTTCCACATAAAAATGTGCACACTTGGCTAAGTTAGGCATATATGTTAGTGCAGCGATCCTTCACTATAACCGCATAGCATTAGGTAACCTCCCTGGGTGGCTGAAAAACAATCCTGGCCTAATTTCTGGAACACCTCTAAATATGCTTTTTTGTCAAGACTCTGTACTTACAGTTTATATTTAGCTCCCTTTGCCACATGCACAGTCTTGACATTATAGGATATTTATCCTTTAATGTAAACAGCACGACTGATTTACCGCCAGAAGGGGGGGAAAAAAAAGTACCTCAGAATATTGCAGACATAAATGAATTTACCGTTTCCTGCTAAAAGCTTATTAGAAGCTGTACAAATACATCATACTAACACTGGCCATAAACGTCCTGCAAGGGTCTACAAGCATCAGAAAGGCGCATTACGTCTCGCCGGCCCCTCTGACAGTAGCCTTTACTGTTTACTTCACAGGAATAACAAGAAATCACAGCTTACACACAACTCCTCAGAAGTTATTTCAAGTGTTACTGCAAAACACATCAGTCTTTGTTACAGCGTGGAATGTTAATAAATAACATGGAGCTTTAAAACAGACAAGCACATCATTTATGGAGAAAAAAGGAAAATCTGATTCAAGCTGAAATATTTGATATATTTCCTACAGTTTATTGTGAAGAAAAATACAAGTTTAGTGAGGTAACAGGTCTGGGAAAAGTAGAGGGTGAAAAATTAGACTGCGGAACACAGTTCTTAACCTGCTTCATAAGAGTGACTGGCTGCACTTGTCTGCTTAGTCTACATTTTCTTGAAAGCCTGTCAACAACTCCGTGAATGAGTACTTGTCACCGAAACGTAGCAGAGAGCGGTTGTGCGACTATAAATCATGGAACGCCATAGGAAAATTCTGATGGGGCCCAGATCTAAACACAAACTGTAAGAATAAATCTGCAGCTCTCCTATGGCACAAAATGGCTGATAGGTTTCAGACAAATATGTGTCCTTACTCATAGCCAGGCTATGAGTAAGGACATATCACTGTCTAAAACGAATCAGCCATTTTGTATGTCCTGTTTTGCTAACAAAAGTGAAAGGCTTGTTACTTCCGGAACAGGCCTTGTATTTCATCTCCAGCGTATGTACGGGGTATGAGCAGTGTCACCTTCCCTGAACCAGATCCAAGCACATTGGAGTAATGACTCCCTCATCTAGCCTCATAGACATGAAAGAACATGGCGATATAAAAACTTACATAGAAGACACATTACAGGTCAAGTTAGATCTCACCTATTATCAACCTGGACGCTATTATACTTGGTGGTATGTTCTTTTGTTTTCCAATTTGTAGTTTAGAAAGTGCATAATATGAAGTTAATACACTCATGTCACCGACATTGTCCATAAATCCATATCCCATTTGCATTTTTCAACACTTTACGTGTATTGTTCACTATTTTGGTTTGGACTTTTAATAGCACTGATATGATAAATGAAAGGACAATTTTTAAGCGGTTTTAATTTTCTTTAAGTACAGTAGCCATGACATTGTTTACCTTATTCCTATTAAAACCTTTTTATTAACGTGGAGTCTGAAAGTTCAACTTCCCAAAGGTGATATATCACTTATGAGGGGGAGGGGGTATCTAGGCATATATCTAAAAAAAAGGTGCCACAGTAATTTGGACACCGGGAAAAGCCACTAATAGAAATTACAGATATTCTATTGGGCAATAAGTAGTACAATAGTAGGATTTTTACTGATATTTTACTTTTGCTAAACCTAACCCTTTTCTCACTTGAAGCCTCCCTCTATTGATGCCTAACCCTAAGGCCCCATTTACACTTAATCAGTTGGCATTTTTTTTCTTCTCCATAGCAATGCATTATGAAAAAATCTTTCAGTTAAAATGCCTATTGTGTGAACTTAGCCATTGGGAAACATGGGCATTACTTTGAATACCAGCTGTCCTTTCAGTTAGAACGGAGATCAATTGATTAAGTGTAAATGGGGCCTTACCAATCCCACCCCCACCAATATCAGCATTGCCTTCGCCACTAAACTCACCTTCTCCCAAATTCTGTGCCACCTAATTATAATCTGATATAATTAATCTGATATTAATAATATGTTTATGTCAGCTTTACAGACAGCATGGTCCTCATCAGAGCATGGTTCTGGGTTACCGTGAGCTGTCTGAGAATTCCTTAGTGCTGGTCCAAGCCTTATCCCATACAGCCATATCAATCCCTGCCATGCTCTGATGAGGACCATGTTGTCTAAAACATACTATATATATATAACTATATATATAACTATATATATATATATATATATATATATATATATATATATATATATATATATATATATATATATATATATATATATATATATATATATTTGGTGTGGGGCTGTAAAATTTATAAACTACAGGCTCCCTATACACCTGTGGTTCTGGATGTGCAGCCTTGCTTTCAAAGGCATAAAAAGATAATTTGCCCATTCAGGAGTGATGCATCATGGGAAACCACCATTGCACACTTAAAGCTGAATTATCTCAAACACTTTCTGTTTTAAGAGCAGACCATATTAACAGTTATCTCCAAAAAGTCTTCAAGACCAGCAATATCTGATATGCGATTGATCAGTACATGGAAAAAAATTTAAAAATTGGCATTGAAACGGAAACCCAAATTGGAAGATAGGCGACGACAGCAAAAGAATTGCAGAATCATCCACCTTAGCAATCTATCCACTCTAGTTTGAGGCCCTTGTGACCTTCCCACCAGGCGTGAACTGAAAATAAATCTCTCTGGAAAAACGTGCTTTAATCAAATTCTACCAACCCATCTGTATCTCAGATCTGAGGAATCATGTCATTGTGAGATCGAAACAGATAATGTTTAGGCAACAGTGTTCAGTTTCTTGGAAAGATCTGAGAGACTGAGCAGAATCCAAGAGCTTTCACCAGCCCACAAATACTTTCAGATAAACCAGCCCTTCTGGCAAATGCCAGAATTCCAGGCTGGATCTGCTTTCCACATATCTAGTCTTACTCTAAGTCATTAATTCCTAAGACAAAATAATAGGATGTATTCTATATAGAGTACATTTTTAACATGAATAGCCCGAGTGCTTGGAAACATTTTTCCGGACATAAAAGTGCCTACGCTGTGGGTAGGAAACTGGTAAACTTTCATTTATCATCATAGATGAAGCTGTTGTAACCTAGCCGAAAGAGCCACAAGCCTCATCTTATTTTTGTCTCGTTTGGCTTATGCTCAGAAACCCAATAACTTAAGCTCTCTTTGTCAGGAGTAAGGCTGTGCTGGAGCCAACTCTGCTGAAAAATATATTAACAATGAGCACAGGAATGCTCAGATGAGGCTTGTCAACAATAGTCTGTGAGTTTATTTAAAGACATACAAAGATATTAAAATAAAAAGTACTATATTAAAATATATTTTATGTAACATAATCAGGCTTTTCCTATCAAAACAGTTTTTAATAGTTTTGGACACTATGTTAAAGAAATAGTTTTTACTTTTAAATTAAGGCATTCCTAATTCATTTTATTTACCATAAAAAAACAAACTTTTTTGTGTGTGTTTTGTTTATAAAGATGAGATGAACTATTACTAGTTAACATTTCACTAAGCCTAATTTTCGTGTTACGGTGATTACTAGCAGTTAGACTGCAAACTCTCCAGACTTGCCGATTGTTTCATATATTTCACAACAGCGAAACAAGTCTTTCCTTGACCTTAGAGCTTAACATTCAAATCACCAAGCCAAGCTTCCAATAGGTTTAATTTAAAATTTGGTATATTTATTACTTTCATGTCTTTTTTTTTCTATTTCAGCACTAAATTTAAGAATGAAGAAAACAAAAATATTACAAACAAAAAAAATATAGATATTATAACTCTGGTGATTTAAGTTTGAAGAAATGTAAAGATATGAAACCGGGAGCCCAATATAGTGCAGTACGTCTTGGTAATGGAACAAGACAAAACAACAACGAGTAATATACTCACAAGTCTGGGTTACCACTGAGGCAACCACTGGAGATGCAGGTGGGGAGAATTATGACCTGACCCCACTCAGGTATAAGAAGTCGCTCTCTGTAGACAGGAAACGGGGATACCCCCCTCCACCAAGGGTGGACTAGATCAATGGAGAATGAGAAGTAACAGAGGCGCCAATTTAGAGTAAAATATTTAAAAACAATTTAAAAGGAGGGGGGTTGGTGGTTGCCACCCTCAAGTATAAAGTGACCAGCCAATGAGTCTTATATGAGTAGACAATATAATTTATTTTAAAATCTCCAGGCAAGCAACGCGTTTCACGGGTCAACAGCCCGCTTCATCAGGCAATCAATTTTGGAGATATACTGAAGAGACAAAGAGATAAAAAGGGACAAGAAAATACACAAATGAATGGAATACAGTATTACAGTAGACGCCAGGTGTTTAGATAGTGGAAACTTCATAAAAAACAGGACAATTCATAATCAAATATGAGCTCAACACAGACAAGTGTCAAACATATGACCATTTTTCAATAGAGCATTATGCAAGGTAATCGACGTGTATAAATGAAAAATCCAGAGTACTACTATAAATGTCAATAAAATGTATAAAAAAGAGGACAAAGCTGAATTCAATACACATATCGCTCAATGAATCATCAGGATACATAAAAATGGGTGCATAGACAGGGTACAATGTCCTAGGACTCGTTTAAAACTTTTATAACTGGCCCCCAATCGTTTACAATCTGAGTGGTGCCCCTCCTGACTCAATAGTCATCCAGAATGACAATACAAATCCTGGCACCTCGAACACATTATCCATTGATCCGATCCAGACCAATTTGGATGATCACTCACACACAGATGACATTCTAGGCCTTTCACAAATCAGCACACATGAGACCCAACCGGCTTCTCCTATCGGCCCTAGCACACAGGGCCCCGCACTTCACACCAAATCCAATGCGCTCACCAGCTTTTTTAGACCCATCATCAAACAACAACCAGACATTAATGCCAGTCAGAACACTTCCCCTATTAATCTCACATCCTCTTTTTTAGACCTACCCCTCTCGTTCACACAGAACACATTAATCATGCCATTACCGAGTCCTACAGCATCCAGAACGGTCCTCCAACCCAAACTAACCCACAAGAGACCACTACCAGACTCAGAAAAAGGGGACACAGAGGGAAAAGAAAAAAGAAATCGCCATTCACCTCAGATCCAATAAACATTGATTCAACGACACAAACTCGCTGCATCTTTAATTTATCCAACTATATATTGTCCCAGTCTGAGACTCACCTTTTAGAGAAAGGCCTCTCATTCTGCCCTACCAACTCATCTGACATGTCCAAATTATTTACAGAATTAAATGCATTCATTCGCAAACTAACCCTAAAACGACACTTTGCCATAAAGAAACATCAATCATTACTCTCAAACCCAACCAATACACTTATCTTAACCAATAATGATGCATTACCAATAATCACAGCCAATACAGATGAAATTAAGACTGAAAAATACATTACCACTGAACTGAAGGGTAGATCCAGATTTTACCCGACTGCATCTAAAGGCAATTTCATTGAAACTTTTTATACATTGGTACTAAACGATCTGCAAAAACTCAATCTGGCCACCGATACTACCACCTGCAACCTCAGTAGATCGGAACAACGTGCCCTTCAGACCCTGAGACGTAATCATGATATCATTCTAAAACCTGCTGATAAGGGAGGCGGTATAGTCATTCTGAACAAATCAGATTACATAGCTGAAGCTAACCGACTACTAGACAACCCTCTACATTATGCTAAATTAACCATAGATCCTACCCTCGAGCATAATCACACTTTGAAACTAATTATTAATGAGGCATTTTCTAACGGCATCATTACTAAGAACGAACGCAACTTCATCATTAATCATCATCCAAAAACACCACATTTTTATTACCTCCCAAAAATACATAAATCACTACAAAACCCCCCTGGCAGACCAATCATTTCAGGCATGGAGTCCATTACTAGCAATCTCTCTAAATTCGTCGACAAACATTTACAACCACTGGTACAAACATTGCCTTCTTATCTGAAAGATTCCCAACACCTCATAGAACTACTGAAACCCATACACTGGCATGCAGACTATTGCTGGCTGACTTGTGATGTATTATCCTTGTACACCAACATCCCTCACCCGTTCGGCCTACACTCACTCCAGTTTTTCCTTTCCACCAATCCAGATATGCCCACCATACAACAGCAATTCATCAATACATGTGCCGAATTCATTCTATCTCACAACGTCTTTTCTTTCATGGACAACTTCTACCACCAAACTACAGGCACAGCCATGGGTAGCTCTTTTGCCCCCTCATACGCCAACCTCTCAATGGGCTACCTAGAACTAGTAAAATTTCATAACTCACACCCTTTTTCCGAGAACATAATTTTTTACAAAAGATATATCGATGATCTCATCTTCATTTGGAGAGGCAATCAGACAGGCATTCCCTCATTTCTTGCTTATTTAAACGACAATCCGGCCGGTCTTTCATTTACTTCCCAACATCACCCCAGCTCTATCGAGTTCCTAGATTTAGTTCTATATTCCACCAACAACACCATTAAGACCAAAACCCATTTTAAAAAGGTAGATGCTAATAATTTCATACATTTCGACAGCTTTCATCATCGACCTTGGACCACCAATACCCCCTACTGCCAATACAAAAGAATATACCGCAATTGTACAGATTTATCCGATTTCCACGCACAATCGCAGACTCTAACCAAAATATTCATAGAACGGGGTTACCCAAAAAAGCTCATCAAAGATGCTAAATACAAAGCCACCAAGACTCCGACCACCGCCCCCACAACTGACCATCCCACCTCAGTAATGTCCTTTCCAAGATTCATCACGGGTTATAGTAGTCAACATAGAGAAATTCGCACTATTCTAAAAAATAGATGGAAACTATTGGCCCAAGACCCTTACCTCAAAACATCATTACCAAAATTACCATCTCTCACTTTTAAAAGGGCCCCGAATTTGCGTGGACTACTAGCTCCCAGCAAATTTAAACATCAAAAATTCAATACAGCACACACAACCACCTCAGCTGTTCCGGGTTCCCATCCATGCCTCCACTCACGCTGTACAGCCTGTTGCTTTGTTACAACTTCTCAGACTTTTAAATCCAACACCACCGATAGGGAATTCAACATTAAACAACACATTGACTGCACCTCTAGGAACGTTATTTATGTGATTTCTTGTCCATGTAATTTACAATACGTGGGCCGCACCACCCAATTAGCCCGCAGCCGGATAGGACAGCACAAGAGAAACATATCAAAGCATTACCCCTTACACAGTGTCTCCAAACACTTCAGCACGTATCACAAGGGTGATCCCCGGTTACTCACTATCACTTTAATTGACTCCATTGATTCACCCAATAATACTTTTAAGGCTTTGAAGAACAAAGAGATGTATTGGATACAGACCCTCAGGACTCTGGCCCCTGAGGGCCTTAATGAGGTATTGGAAAAACTTTTTTAATTGGTCAACATGTAATCTTCCTGCTGACCACAGTCCTCTCTTTTATCGTTCCCCTTAATTAGTTTATTTTAATAACTGTGTATTATGTATTAATATTTTTTATTTTTTAATTTTTAATTTTTATTTTATTTTGTGAATTGTACATTTAATAATTATGTTTATATAACGAGATCTGGCAATCATGTCTAACTACAGCATATACTTCTACCCACTTAATGTTAATTGTCTTGTCAAACTCTTGCCAAACCCTCCCTTCCTCCCCCCTCCCCATTCCTCCATCTCTCCCTCTTCTTCTCCTTTCCCCCTCCTATCCTACTCCCTTTATCCCCAGATCTGGTCATTCAGACCAAACATATTACATTGCATTATCTCAATCCCTCTGAAAAAGGATGTTTTAACAGAAAGTGGCCACAAGATGGCAGCATCTCACTATCAACGTCTTCCCATATGAATATTTAGATTTATATTTATGTTCCCACACTAACCTAATTCAATGTAAACTTTATGCTAACTCCACGAAATTTATTCACCTCTGAATGATTTTTACTTAATTCAACCACGCATGATGCCAGACTATCACTGGCACACAACCGCCGCTTTCAACATGGCGGCGCCGTCTTCCAAACACTCATTGCGCATGTCCCCGCTCTTCACTTACGTATGACGCGTCCATTGATCCGCGTCCATCCCTCATACGCGTATACAGCGGCATGACGTCACCGTCATTTCACGCTGCCCCTTTGTCAGCCCATACTACCGGAGACAGCTACACGCTGTCCATTTCCGGATATCGGTCCTCGCTGGCGTCCCACGCTGTTATAACCACAGCCGGAAGCAACATCCCCCTACAGTTGGCGCTTCACTTTTGAATGACACAGTCGTGGTGAGTACCTCTATTCAGCTCGAACAGGTTATAGATCATTGTTCACTGTTTACTTTTCATTATATATCTATCTGCAGTACTCTGCACTATATATCTTATAAACGATTGGGGGCCAGTTATAAAAGTTTTAAACGAGTCCTAGGACATTGTACCCTGTCTATGCACCCATTTTTATGTATCCTGATGATTCATTGAGCGATATGTGTATTGAATTCAGCTTTGTCCTCTTTTTTATACATTTTATTGACATTTATAGTAGTACTCTGGATTTTTCATTTATACACGTCGATTACCTTGCATAATGCTCTAATGAAAAATGGTCATATGCTTGACACTTGTCTGTGTTGAGCTCATATTTGATTATAAATTGTCCTGTTTTTTATGAAGTTTCCACTATCTAAACACCTGGCGTCTACTGTAATACTGTATTCCATTCATTTGTGTATTTTCTTGTCCCTTTTTATCTCTTTGTCTCTTCAGTATATCTCCAAAATTGATTGCCTGATGAAGCGGGATGTTGACCCGTGAAACGCGTTGCTTGCCTGGAGATTTTAAAATAAATTATATTGTCTACTCATATAAGACTCATTGGCTGGTCACTTCATACTTGAGGGTGGCAACCACCAACCCCCCTCCTTTTAAATTGTTTTTAAATATTTTACTCTAAATTGGCGCCTCTGTTACTTCTCATTCTCCACTGGTGATTTAAGCCTCTTACACACTACATGCGATTCCGATTTTTATACGATCTGATTTTTGATTCCGATTAAAAAAAAATCACATGTAGTGTGCAAGAGGCCTAAATATAATGAACATGAATGCAAGACTTTTACTGCGATTTGCTTCTTTAATGGAGTTTTCCACCACTTTCTGAACTCAATGACTTAGATCACTGCCTTGCATGTTACGTTGCTCTTCACGTGACGGTGATACTTCCTCCTAATGGATTTGAGAGGAGGAAGAAAAGGAGTCACATGAAATGAACAGCAGTGATCTCCTCCTGTGCATGTCTGCTCAATCGGGTGGTAAAAAGTGTCAGTCAGTAGTATTCGGGTGTTTGAATTCAGTATGCTGAATTCAAACACCAACACTTGCCAGATAAGGGAACAATAGATCAAGCAGTTTGAACGTTTATATTACAGTGGTGTGGTAGGGTGAACACCGCTCAACTAGCCTTGATGTCTGCTATGGGTGTTTTTGGATACGTCCACCAATAAAAGTTTTTGTCCTGCTGACAAGTGCAGACCATCTCTTCTTTCCTTTTATATTACACTCGCATATTATGGTTTATTGACTTACTGTTATTAACAACAGTTAGGAACCCCCAGACTAGTGGGAACAGTCAAATGACAGTTTGCCAATGGAGCAACTCTGTAAAGGCGGAAGGTACAAGCATAACTTACAACTCATGACTCACTCTATAAACACAAACACAAGTGCAATGTCAAGCAAATAGATTCTGTGCCCACAAATAGTAAAGGTGGCCACACACCATACAATTTTTTAATTATCTGTTTAATTTAAGAATAGCAATACATTTTTCTCACGGATTGTCCAAATTCAAAAATCTGTCCAACGTACCCCAGACTTATGTTCAATTTTCCCCCAGTCATGAATAAAATAATTGAAACCTCAGAAAAAATGATTGGAACTGTACATCAAGTAATTGACAATCCATCACACACCATACAATTCTTGATAATGTTGGTCTGTAATTTCCAACATGTCCAATCTCTAAAAATCGAGGAAAAAAAAGGGAAAACAAAGAAAAGCTCTCGATTTTTTGAAACAACCGATCGAAATTATCGAATTGGTGAAAAATTGGATCTTTTAATTGTATGGTGTGTGTCCACCTTAAAGAGGAACTCCAGTGAAAATAATGTAATAAAAAAAGTGCTTCATATTTACAATAATTAGGTATAAATGTTTTAGTCAGAGTTTGCCCTTTGTAAAATCTTTTAAATCCGTGATTTACATTCTGCCATTTATCACATGGTGACATTTTTACTGCTGGCAGTTGATGTAGCTGCTGCTTGCTATTTTGGCAGTTGGAAACAGCTGTAAACCGCTATTTCCCACAATACAATAAGGTTCACAGACAGGAAACTGCCAGGAGTACCATGGTCCTCAGAGTTTCTTGTGGGAGGGGTGTCACCACAATATCAGCCATACAGCGCCCCCTGATGATCAGTTTGTGAAAAGGAATAGATTTCTCATGTAAAAGGGGGTATCAGCTACCGATTGGGATGAAGTTCAATTCTTGGTCACAGTTTCTCTTTAAGGCTACATTCCATGCAGCCTTTTAAAACTTTATGCAGTATGTAGGAAGTTTTACCAGCTCTTGGATCATCAGTATTTTTTTTATATCTGTAGCCACAGTGCCCACCCACCAACCATACACCTACCTCTGCAACCACAGGCTGACTTATAGTCGTATGGGTGGGTATGGCACCACTATTGCCCACCCACCTAGCTTTAAACCTGTCTATGTATCAGGGCTTAATTTGTACACTCTACTGCCCAAGGTCACTGTCAGCAGCTGCCCCCCTTCAATATAGATAGCCAGATGACCGCCCCTTCCTCCAGTATAGGCAGCCCATTGACCCTTCCCTCCAGCATAGGTAACCAGATGACCCCTCCCCCCCTCCAGTTAAGATAGCCTGATGACCACCCCACCCCTCTTCCTCCAGTATAGGTATCCTGATCACCCCTCCCCCTTCCTTCTAGTATAAGACACCAGATGATCCTTCCATATAGAAAGCCTAATGACCCACCTCCAGTATCTCTATCCAGATGACCTTCCTTTCCCCCTAGTATAACCTGCTGCCCATCCACCCTTGATTATCTAGTGCCTTCAGCCATAGCCTGTGTGGCCTTGGCTTAAAGCCAGC